>NC_137465.1:211557139-212020141 GCF_964235325.1 Thermobia domestica
TCACGGAGGAACAAACTCTTATTTTTCAGCCGGACTTATGCTATAATAATCAAATTTTACCACGTCATTTAGTATTAACACATGCTTTACATATAAATGATTCTCTTTTTCAATTGCCTCACGATCGATTATTTGCTTTTAAATCCAATTTCTCCATTATCCCCTTGAATTACAGTTCTAGAATATCCGAAATTTCACCCATTGCTATTAACGATACAACCTTACCTTGGAGCAGTTGGATACCGCTTGAATACTCAATACCTATTAGTACTTCAATGACGTCATTACAATTTCTCATAACGATTACTAACTCGGTATTTCTTGTTATCCTCTGCAGACGGTTTAAATCCTTCCAACTTTCGGTACCCGGTTCGAATCCAGAAGCCATTCCCTTGACACAATTACATTAATTTTTTTCTCTTATTTTTTTTCAGACTGCAATTTACCTTCTTATTTCTGTTCCCTACTCCAACTTTAGCCCTTTCATTCTTTGATATCACACTACTGACAGTGACACCTCTAACACTGTTATTGCTTCTCCTTCTAGGAATATTCTGTTGCAAACGGTACTTAGCGTACAGAACCTACCTTCGTATACAAACACATACCCCCATAGATTTACGACACCTCCCACCTACAATCCAAAATTCCACAGTATCCCACTACCCACAAACAGAGTCTCGCGTTCAAATCGCACATCCTTCCTATACCCCTAGTCGCAATTAAAAAAAGTCTCAATTTAATATTAGCTCGTAAGCTTATCTCCAAAAAAATTACAACGTGCATCTCGAGTATTCCATTTTACCATTTTCCTTCCAATTAATATTTTTAGAGGAGGACCCGTCTTAGACTGCCCTTTTACCTATTCAAAAATATATAAATAATAAACAAAAAAATAATATTTAAAACAAATCAAGAGACAAACTACATATTCTCTCTGTTGCACTGACTCACTATAACACTACTGAACCTCAAAAATGATAATTATTTCAAATAGATACTATCTGGTATAAAGAATAATATGAAAAATACAACAATCCCTTTTCACCTCAACCATATCCCAACATCCCTTTACCACCCTTCAACAAGCAAGGCACAGCAAGGAACCAGGAACCTGCACCGCCGAAGTTCCAGTCCACTTGGAGCCACAAGGTAATCACCCTCGTCTGGATGTGTCAACCCTCCTGGAGCCCCCAGACGTACACCATGAAACCATGCCTGTGTTCATCAGCCCAACTGGAGCCACCAGGAAATCTCCCTTGCCTGGGTTCGTCAGCCCAACTGGAGCCACCAGGAAATCTCCCTTGTCTGGATTCGTCAGCCCAACTGGAGCCACCAGCAGCAAGCCATGCCCGTGTTCAACCTTGGAGGAACCAGAGTTGTCGACGCTGCCTGCGCTCCCTGTCTGTTTGAGGCCACGGGAACTTCCCATGCCTGAGTCATCAAGATTGTGACAGTTTGGACTCTACGTCGTAACATTACTTGTCCCTCACCGCCACACCTACAACCCTAATTTTGTGTGTATCTTCGACTAAAAAAAGACTTAAAGAACAGAAGCCATGAGCGGCGGCCATGGCTGACACCCAATTGCCCTGCGGCTCATCAAAGCATAAAGGTCCCCAACAAGGACTCTACGTCTCAATGTGTTCAGGATTCATGAACACTAGCAGATGTGAACTGTTTTTTTATGTATAAGTGTGTGCAGGCCAATAGACTACTAGTTAGTGTCAGTGTTTATAAACATAGTGTGGACAACAGTTCCTCATAAGTGGGGGACTGTAATGAAACTATCATATGAGTGAAAAAAAAAGAAAGAAGTTAGCTCAACGGTTTAAAAAAAAGAATATATAAAAAAAGATTTTTGACATTATTTTCTAGTGATGAAATATATGTGTACGTAAGTTAGATAACAAAAGAATTTTGGAATAAACAGTCACACTCATTGTGGACTAATGAGGTTCTCCGGCAGTCACGTAGCGTAAGAAGTAATTAAGTGAACAAACAAGGCTGTTGCGGAGAACCTCAGGGTTTGGCTGACGAAATTAATACAATATAAAAAGGTAAGGGAGAGGTCCAAGGATCATCTCGGAACAACCAACGGATCTCTCAGCAACCAACCAAGATCTGCAATAACATGGGTGGTAAACCAGCATACTTAATGTAAGTTGTATTTTTCATTTTCATAACTTGCTGTCATTCATATAAGGCTCTAAGCTGGACGAATGGTCTCCTGCGAGAGAACATAATCTAAATTTGTAATTGTAACATCTAATTCATGTAAAATAAAGTCTTGCTTGTTGAAAAAGGAAATTATTAATCTATTAATTATCATCTGACAGGCAAGAGATCACTAACTACCGCATTATTTTAACAACAAATACATTTTCCCTTAATACTAACGATTTCTGCCGAGGAATAAAAGACTGTCCCACACTACCACTTTCTCCTTTATATGCCTATTCAAACGATATGAAAATCTACTTAAAATACAGCTCATTATGTTCATGTAGTTATAAAGGTGCCAGTTTAGTACTCAAGAATCTTGACTGTCCGAACAAATATCATGAGCCCACTCAAAACAAATCATACTTTGAAGCCACGCTTGAAGTAATTATTGTATGGTAAGTTGGCGGTATGAAATGACATAGTTATAATACACTCTAAAATGGCAAGATCTGTGTAACAAAACTTAAAACATAGCCAATTAATATCTTGTAATAGTTCCCTTTCTTTGTTTCTTTCTGCTCAATTATAAACGTTCAAAGAGCAAACCTACTATGAGCAAAATATACCTCAATGGAGCACGTTTAGTTACACAACCAAACACCTTTCGAATACTACTTGCACTGTCTGTGTATAGGAAACGGGAAAAGTGAAACAGTTTCCACTTTGCCCGTCGTCTGTTATTCCTTTTTGCCCGCGTCAGCACGATTCACATTTTATACCTCTCCAAATCAAGGGATTCATCAATTCACAAAACCATGTCTTCTCTTTCTACTATGAATAATGCTAAATTCACTTGATTGCAAAAATACGTATTTCCATTGAATATTCAGGAATACAACTCTTTTCTTACTGGCCATCTGAAAACTTGTCTTTTCAAGTTATATATATTTTCCCTCTATTACTCATGCGCAATGCAGCACTTGCAAGTTTCCATTACGTCATAGTGTCATGTCACTTCCACTATTTCAGTGCTATCACCTGTATCTTGATGTATAGCGTTATGTTTCTGGAAATGACAAATTTCACTTTGCCCGCTCGGTTCACTTTGCCCGCCCTTCCCCTATATGTAACATACTGCAGCAAACGTACAACTGAAAACGCATGTTTTATAATACTTTCTGTATGTGTTCCATTCATACGTCCTTTCCGTATGAAAGAAAGAATTGTATATAGGCGGTACGCATCTCAGATAAAGATAGACGTTTACTGCATATAGCTGACGTATATAACATACATACAAGTATGTAATATACTGAAGGATGTTTGATGTCAGACATCCTGCAGCAATGTGATGTAACTTCCAAGCGGAAAAAGGGAGTACGTATGTACCATATGCTCCGTACTGATTTACGTAGTAAACATATGGATTCCGTATATTTGTAGAATATAATGCTGTCCAGATAACGGATTTTTCCTAGTGCTCAGTTAAAGACAAAGCTGAAGTTCGCCTTTAATTAACACAGAACAGAGATCGATTTATTACACGTGTTCTGTTCCCGTTAAATAAATAGGGGCCTACATAAATGTAAATAACATTCAAGTAATGGATGGTTTGTAACAGCTAGAATTACTCACGAGACAAGAGAAGAAAGTTTTTTTTGAGAAGAGATATTTCATTATAAAAAACAAACTTTCTGAGACGATATATTTCATTACAATGCGATTAAAACATACATTTTTGGAGACGAGTCGTTTCATTATAAAGTAATAAAACAGATACACTTTCCGAGACGAGATATTTTTATTGTAAAACAATAAAACTGACACATTTTCCGAGACGAAATATTTCATTATAAAGGAATAAAAACATATTTTCCGAGACGAGATATTTCATTATAAAGCAATAAAACACATATATTTTCCGAGACGAGATATTTCATTATAAAGGAATAAAAACAGATACATTTTACGAGACGAAATAATCGCCTTCAAAACACGTTTTCGACACTAGACAGTTTCAAATCTTGTTTCGTAGTCAATTCTAGGCAGCATACATAAAGATCATTGAATAGATGTTTACAACTTTTACTTCAATCCATAGATTTTTTTTATTGTTTTACTTTGTCAATCCAACCATCGTCACCAGCTCTTTAGGTGGAAGTTAGCCAGGGACCTGAGTCCTCGTGAAACTTTGTTGTTTCTCTAGACAAATATTGCAAGGTTCCGTACACTCACACATACTATATGAATACGTGTTTTTACGACTTATAAACAAACACTGGAAGACGACAGAAGAAAATAACTCTACTGGAAGAAACGAAGAGGACACGGAGAACCACGAAGGACTCCGACAACCCCTCCACAGGTTCTGCCTCCAAAGGATGGCTATAAAAGAACACGTCAAGACCAAGAAGTCATCACTGCCCTCTACTGATCATAACCTACAATACCTACTCCCGTGGCCGCTTTGGATTAGGACATCTATAATCCTGAAGCAACATATTATACCGAGGAGGTTATCTTATCGATACTGAAAACGACTGAATTCTATTCAAAGGATAATGGCTCAATTTTATTCAAAACCAGTTTCTTATTTGAGTTTGTAGGGGGCAATTGCCGCTCTTCTGTTTAACACACACACACATGATATATGAACATTATATATATATATATATATATATATATATATATATATATATATATATATATATATATATATACAGAGTGTTAATGAACTACGACAAACTTTAAGAAGTGATTCCTCACATAAAATTAAGAGTAAAATTCATGGCGAAAAGTGCATACTTTCAGAGATAGGGCTATCCAAAATCGCGAAAAAAGCCAAGTTCCAAAAGGCCCTATTTCGAATTCGAGAGACTGTGTATGTTGGTTCTTATCAGCGTAAAGGAAGTCACGCATACGCAATCCAAAAATGCATATTTCATTCATGTTCAATGGGTATACAGAGTATTTCCTGCAGAGTGAAATTCCAAGACATGGCATCAATCGAATTTTGAGATGTAGTAAAGAAAAGTATCTTATAAGAAGGAAGAAAGAAAACGTGAAAGAAACTTATAAGTAAAGAAAACGTGAAATATACCTTGACGAAATACATATCATCACACGTTATTCAGAATACAATAAAACATGGAGCTGCCGGTTCCTAACACTTCCACTTTCTCTCCGAAACATTGGATGTCCATTCTTGTCCAGGCTTACCTCCTGCCTAGTTTGGACCCTTCTTGAAATCAGGGTATATCGGAAAATTCTATTGAGAGCATATCTGAGAATTACACCTTGTAGGGAATACCCTCTTTACCTATTGACAAATGATGAAATATGCACTTTTGGATTATGTGTGGTTGCCTCCTTTACGTTGATAAGGGCCTCCATCCACAGTTTGAAATAGGTCCTATTGAAATGTAGCTTTTCCGCGATTTTGGACAGCCCTAGCTCTTATACTGTACACTTTTCGCCATAGGTCCATATGAACTTTTTCTCTTACTTTGATGTGAGGAATCACCTGTTACAGTTTGTCGCTATAGTTCATTAACACCCTCACAGACACACACACACACACACACACACACACATATATATATATATATATATATATATATATATATATATATGTATGTATGTGTGTGTGTGTGTGTGTGTCTGTGAGAGAGTGTGTACACTAATAATGTGAAATTACTTATATCCATAGAGAGTCTTCCCATCTTTGCTCTCAAGCAAAGTCTGCAATGACATTACTGAATTGGACAAAAATTAATTAATTAATTAATTAATCTATATATATAAAAGAGAACGTACAAAATCCTTTGTCCGCTCATCACGCTAATACGGCTGAACCAATTTCTTTCATTTTTGGGGGGTTATTAGGATTTGGACCCTAGATGGTTTTTATCATATCACTTTAATTTTTAATTACCAGTGTCTTGAGATAATTGACCATTCAAGTGTCCATAACGTACAAATCCTTTGTTATTAGTTCATCATAGGTAAAAATAAACGTATTTATATGCAACCCGCATGACCGTGTCACTCGGCGGGTTAACATAAATGACAGGCGATATACAGCGGAAAATAGCTTGAATCTTCTGTTTAAAATTTTTTAATTGATTTGCTTATTTTTACAGACACTTTTACAATATGCCAGCACCGGGATGACCGCAGCGAAGCGGGGCGGGTTAACATAAATGACAGGCGATATAATGTTAAGATTTACTGCAATCTTCTATGGTTTTTATCATATCACTTGAAAGCGAAAAAGTAAAAATTATCTAAGTAACAAAGTTTATTGCGTTCCGGGGTGACCGCAGCGAAGCGGGGTGAACGCTGCTAGTCTATATATATAAAAGAGAACGTACAAAATCCTTTGTCCGCTCATCACGCTAATACGGCTGAACCAATTTCTTTCATTTTTGGGGGGTTATTAGGATTTGGACCCTAGATGGTTTTTATCATATCACTTTAATTTTTAATTACCAGTGTCTTGAGATAATTGACCATTCAAGTGTCCATAACGTACAAATCCTTTGTTATTAGTTCATCATAGGTAAAAATAAACGTATTTATATGCAACCCGCATGACCGTGTCACTCGGCGGGTTAACATAAATGACAGGCGATATACAGCGGAAAATAGCTTGAATCTTCTGTTTAAAATTTTTTAATTGATTTGCTTATTTTTACAGACACTTTTACAATATGCCAGCACCGGGATGACCGCAGCGAAGCGGGGCGGGTTAACATAAATGACAGGCGATATAATGTTAAGATTTACTGCAATCTTCTATGGTTTTTATCATATCACTTGAAAGCGAAAAAGTAAAAATTATCTAAGTAACAAAGTTTATTGCGTTCCGGGGTGACCGCAGCGAAGCGGGGTGAACGCTGCTAGTAATAAAATAATAATGTTCATTTAAATTGGAAACTTCGGAAGGCCCTTCTTTGCAATGATTCTTGCATCTATTCTGAAGCAAAGTTAGAAACAAACAACAGAAATTGTTGGAAATAATTTTTATTTTAAAGAAGTTAAGAAAAGATCTAATGAAACACGAGGTACGTAAAGTGTTAAAAAAAAAAAAAAAAACATGCCTCAGTATGTATGTTAGCTGCGTTTCCGAATTCCAAATGAAATCTTATGTTTGAGTTTGTGAAGCAGTTGCAAGTATGCTGTGAAGAAGTCTTTGTATGTGTTAATACGTGAAAAGGAACATTTTGCGGTAGCGTAAATAAGTTCCTTTGAGAATTAAATTTCTCATAATGAAGTCCAGCCAACTGTAAAAGCAAAGCTACCACCCTGCAGCGCCCTCAGACGCTGAATACTTAACCAACTCACTGCAAGATAAAGATACATTTATAGACGAAAGGCGTCACAATAAATGGAGTTCAACAATGTGAAGCTGAGTTCAACTTATGTAATTATCATTTTTTTCTCTTCTAATTTTCATGCTTTGTTCTACAGTATTAAAATTTATCTTTTTTTAAAGCTACATATACAACACGAGTGAATATTAAGGTGTTTAGACACGATCAAATTTTTACCATAGATAGTAAAATTATAGATTAAACATGTCTGAGCTGAGTTGCAGGGATGTCCACAGGCTTTAGGGCAGAGACTGCTCTTATGAAATTAGTTGGGGGAAATAATTTTCGTTCAAAGTGGTACTATCAAACTCTAAAGTGGTAAATTTGGGAGAAAGTACCTTTTAGAGCAGAATAGTCAATTTCAGATTGATAAAGATAAATTTGAGGAAAGAATCGTATATTTCGGGGGCAAATGATAAATTTGATTGCTCCGCCCAAGCCCTTGGAAAGGGCATAGGCACCCTTAATTGAGTTTATGGAGTATTGAGAATGCATAAGTTTGATTCGATGATCCAAGGGTGGTAAGAATGTACGGAAACATGCTAAAAAGTGGTAAAGGTTGCAAAATATATCCCAAGTAATTGCCTAAGTGAGGAATAGAAATAGACAAAATGTTTGTCCGCCTATTTAACTTTACGCCATTGTCTTGAATAGAAACAATACTATGTGATATGTCAGTTCCATAGCAAATTTTCGTAGAAATGAAATGAAACTGTTATTATTGTTGTAGTGAACTTATGACTGTTTTTTTTTTTGTTGTTGTTGTTGTTGTTTCCCCAACAAAAGAGGTTAGTCATACGGCAACGACCACTGTTAGAGACTGTGTTCCCCATTCCGTTCAATTCTCAGATGCATTCTAGATTCCCAGAACGCAAAACTTTGCGCAAAGTATCGGCTACGTTGTTGGAACAGGTGTTCACAATTTGTTCCTTGAGATGCTGGACATCCCTAATTTTTACCGCAAATACAACAGGCTTCACATGACCCCACAGGTAGTACACCAGTGGTGTCAGGTCAGGGGAACGAGGTGGTCGTTCCACAGCATTAACAAACTGCTGATCGAGGTACTCAAGGATACAGGTACAGTAATGGGGATGTTCTTGTTAGAAACACTTAGGAAATCCATCTTCCGATAACAATGATGACAAGATGTCATCTTCTAGCACGTGCTGATAACCCATCGCTTTTAGGGCTGCATCGATGAAGAATGGATCCACAATGCAAATCTTCCATATGCTACATCACACCATGGCCTTGATGGGATCATCTGGATGCGTCAAACCAATGTGGATTACTGAATGTTGCGAAAACCGTCACAATTGTTGCCTCGTCTGTCACCGAATGTAGTCTAGCAGACTTAGGTCGCTTTGCCGCAGATCCGATTTCTAGGAATTTATTCTGTCTTATAAATATTGAAGCGTAATCACCCACTAAAAAACTGCATGTCGAAGGTTTTGGTCCTTTGCATAAGTAGGACTTTTTTTTACTTTTCTGTTGTATTTTTCATTTTTAAGAAGCTTTTCGTCCTTTTCTTGTAATGTTAAATGGTTAAGTCTTAGGGGAACGTCTCTTCTATATGTCTCTTCGTTAAATGTCTCTTCTATATGCTAAGTTTACCTTCGTTTTGGAACAACATTTTTTTAAAGATACGAAGCTTTCAGACTTTAAAAGTTACAGCTTCCCTTGTTTACTTGTACAAAGTTTTCCTGGAAATCCATGTTCCTCCCGTGTTCCATATAAAGAGCTTGTTACATATTGATTCACTGACGTTTATATAAGTGTATTGTAGCGTAATAACATCTCCTTGGATACGAAGGAGTCAAATCGACAAATGTTTAACAGATCAAAATATCAGTTCTATATTTAATTTTATAAGTCTTTCAGTATTGTGATATTTACAAACACGGTGCAAGATCCTGTAATTTCGAGCGTCACTTCAAGAAAATATAAATCTAATCCAAATAGTGGAAAATAAGATAAAAGTTTTAAGGAAAACTAATAAACAGGAAAACTAATATACACATAGGGGTAAAAGTGAAGGGGAACGCTGGGGTCTGCCGTCCCCGAACTCGAAAAAAATATATATACTAGGTATATACCAGGTCAGAAATGTATATACAATTTGAACTGTCATAGAAAATTTATTTTTCGATTTATAAGGTTAAATTACTGCGAGAAGTAAGGGTACGGTCCAGTTTGAAAAATAAGTTTACTTTCTACTCAGATTGAATGTTCTAAATGTTCAAAAATGGTGGTCTTCAGCATTGATATATTTCTCGGTGTCATGACTAGCTACTTCCGCACTTCGCACCAAAGTGTCCAATGAGATTTCTAAGCACACCATTTGAATCTCATCCCAAAGTTACGTGGTCTACGACGGTACATATAATCTTTTAGTGTGCTCCATAGAAAAAACTGGAGTGCGTTATGTCTTGAGAGTCTGCAGGAAACTCGATTAGTCCCTTGCGTTTTATCCACTGGCCCGGTATGTTTGGATCCAGTGATGTTTGCACATTGCTTCAATAGTGTGCGAGGGCGCCATCTTGTTGATAATAAAACTTGTCATTACTGTACATTGTGTGAATGCCAGGGAAAATGCAAGTATTGTTGGATACTGTTCTCCAGTTACACTACTGTCAAAACGGAAAGGCCTAATGAGTCCCCAAGGAAACAAATCACACTATATTTACACCAGGAAAATTCCAACACACTATATTTACACACAGTTATACCTTTAACAGTTCCGTTCAGTTTCAATTGTGCTTCGTTTGACCACCCTGTGAACTACATTTTAAACAATAGTTGCATTTAGTTTGTAATAACAAAAAAGTTTAGCATACAGTTATTAAAATTAAATAATAATATTATTTAAAAAGTAGTTCACAGAATACCAAAGCAACATGATACGTAATCAAATACAATAGAGGGTAGCAGGTGGGTTTTGTTGGAACTTGTCTGAGAGGGACAATGAAGGTGTCAATCGATTTAGTAGGGCCTAAGGAGTGTTTTAAAGTTGGTCTCATCACTTGTTGATAAGCAGTTGCCGAGATATTTAAGATTAAATTGTAAGGGCGGGTTTTGTCGGAAATTGTCTGAGAGGGGCAATTAAGGTCTAAATCGATTCAGTAGAGCCTAAGGACTGTTTTAAATTTGGTCTCATCACTTGCTGATGAATGGTTGCCGAGATATTCAAGATCAAAAATACGGGGAGGGAGCCATAGACAAATTGTGAAAATCGGTTCTAAAGCATGCCGCATGCAGCAGAAGCCAGTACAACATTGTGGAATAGTGAGAAACGGTTAGTCACAGTGTAAATGAAAAATCTGAACACCAATTTTTCTGTTTTCTGAAATTGTGAGGGATTCCATGATTTGAACATCTTGTTATAATAATTGCTATTCCCATTCTTTCCCTTCCAAGTAAAACTACCACCAAATCCTTCTTAAGCGCTATCTTATGTCATAAATTCTATGTATTGTCTAATTTCAAGTTTTTACTGTAAGTAGTTTGTAGTGTGCAAAACTCACTCCGGCTAAATTCTTCTTTATTGATACTAATTTTCGACCTTATTCAATTTTCGTTGTTAAATAAAACTCTTTTGTTCTAGTAACTACTTCTCCTTTCGATAGAGGTTACGTTTTGAATTTACAATCCCTTCTATTTTTTAAATATGATATTCAATAGCGTTTTAGACAGTTACACTGTATAAGATCGAAGCATAATCTCACCGTTTCCAATCCCTAGAAAATAAATTTTACAATCAAAATCACACTCTTTTATTAAGTTGCAACACCGATTGTTTTCACTCCCATCTGATACCTCGAGAAGATGAAAAGACCACTAATTGTTGTAGACCGAACTTTTTTTTTTTTTTTTTTTTTTAAAGATAGAATTGAAAAGCATTAAAATTAATAAGCTCCATTATAGCTAAGTAAACACTATTCGTAGTATTCTAGTTCAGTCTCAGTATAATTCCGCTAGGTTTTAGAACCATTGCTAAAAGTTAGAACGTACAGTCAATACATTGCAAAAAATTTCATAGGTCAAATTACAAAAAAACGGCGGCAATCTGTATGCCAAGCCTCTATGTAAATCAAATTACACCTATAAATTAAAATTACTAACATCAAATGGTGTAAACCAAGGATCTTGTAAAATAGAGGATCTGCCCTTACAACAAAATCCTGAAGCTATACGTCACAGTTTCGCCATCCCTACTCTGCCCACTCCGCATACTCCGCCCAATAGGATCGTAATGTTTTAAGCCAACAATCATGGCGGAAACGAAAGTAGCCAATCAGGCGATGGCAGAAACGAGAGTAGCCAATCAGACGTGCCGATGATCGGTTGTTTTTTGGCTTCATCGATTTAATAGAATGAAGATACATATGGGCAGATCCTCTATTTATAACATACTTGCTGTAAATTTATAAACAGAAAATTTTGTAATTTAATCTAAGGAAATGTACATCAACTTACAAAATGAAAGGTAAATGATTTTATATTATTTCGTAATTTAAACTACAGATTTTTTTTTTTCCAGTGTACGCAAATAAATTTATTATAACTTATTCACTCGTTTGTATGTACCATTCATGAGAATTAAATTCCTCATAATTTTGAAGATGGGATCGTTTCAGGTCTCTTTCAATATAATCAGCCGCTGCTTTGAAGGCATTACGATTACGATTTATTGCAAAGATTTTCACACCGTAGAAAATACAGAAAGCAAAATAATACTTGGCTATAAATACACATACATAGCTTTATATTTCGTGGAGGTGGGAATTTAGCCATCGAAGTCTCTAGCTAAGGGTTCATTCCTAAAAGCAGTGGCGGATCTAGCAGGTAAAAACGGGGGGGGGACTTCCAGACCCCAGACTATGAAAAGTATATTATAAGTTTACTATAAAGTTTCAAAAATATATAAATAAAAGCCTAAATTATTTTCGCCACCCTGGACACTGGGGGAGGGGGAATATAGGACTCCCCGTCCCCGGGCTAGATCCACCACTGCCTAAAAGGGCAGTCCAGACTTCAGACAAACTCAGTGTTTATCAAGGCCCTTAAGCATCATTTTCCGGGTGGGCCCTTGTACTCCCAGTCCGCCTCTGTTCGTAAACTAGAACAACGATTCTGCAGTCACCTGCTGAGAAAATATAGGATTATCTTTACCCCGCAATTTAACCTTCTAGTTGAAAATAAATTTTCTATGACAGTTCAAAGTTCGTATACATTTTTTGACGCACTCACTATGTGTGTCTGTGTGTTCCTAGATTTCAATTTTTCTCATACAAGAAGTTTTGAAGTGGAAATGTTAATCAGCAGTAAAGTGGAATAGGAAAATACTTTATATATTGTAATTTCTAAGTATATAGAGGGTGTCCAATATACAATGCAACCCGGAGTTTGGGATGGTAGAACTTTTGAACCTGAAGCGATACACAAATAATGGTTATACCAAAATGAAGCTTTGTTCATGCATATACTTTTAAACTAGAAAGCAACGATTGAAGTACTCTAGGAACCGCAAAGTCATGCCAGATGTAACCGAAGGTGTAAATCAATTTATTTACAAAACACGTAAATTGACTCATAACTAGTGCTCTCAAACGGGTCGGGATGTCGGGTCAGGCTAATCGGGTCGGGTCGGGTCAGTCGGGTCGGGTCAGCTCGGGTCGGGTCAATCGGGTCAGCTCGGGTCGGGTTATCGGGTCGGGTCAGTCGGGTCAGTTCACTTTGGTCAACTGAGTTTAAATTGAGTTTAAACTCGGCTGGAGTCGAAAGCTGCTGTTTTTCACTAGCTGCCTAATTAAAAATAGCAATTTTCAATTGATTTTATAGAAACCATAAATCTATTTTAAACACTTGCAGCTAGTGTTTTTATGATAAATGCTTATTTTTCTACTTGTGTGTACTTTAATTTTTAAATGTGGAAGATTGATTTTATCAATCGACTGTAATATTAATATCTACGCCAATATGGAGTCTGGATTTAGAACAAAACTAGAAGTTGTTTAAGCAACGCCAAAAGAGAGATTGGATATGGACGACCAAGCCCAAGCAGGGCCGCGGTGGCTCAGTGGTAGGGAATTCATCTCTGGTGCATGGTGTCCAGTAGCGTAGCTAGAGTTTTTTCAGGGGGGGCCAATGAAGGGCCCAAGAGGATTTTGAGGGGAACATCTCCAATATATATATATATATATATATATATATATATATATATATATATATATATATATATATATATATATATATATATATATTATATATATGTGTGTGTGTGTGTGTGTGTATTCAAGGTGAATGTTTCCATCTTTATTGTTCATGATTTTACTCTTTGGAAAACAGTGAAAATATAAGAATTTAGTACCTCAAACAACTAGGATTCATTAATGTAATTGATTTCTAATATAAGTAAATAGTTATTTAATCATGGCGTTTAAAATATGTGTAGCTGGTGGACTTAAGTGGAAGCAAATACACTTTTACAGGTAAAGAAAATAACTTATAGGTTCATGCCTCTACTTGAAGAGGATCTTTCTATTTGTGTGGGCAGCAGCAAACATATCCACAACTTGTTAAAGATCTAACGATTTAGCAATTTTCTTCTCAATATAAAGTAACACTAAGTTTTTCAACCTATCATGAGTCATTGACTTGCGTATACAAGTCTTTAATCTTTTCAAAGAAGAGAATGACCTTTCACATGTAGCACTAGAAACTGATATAATCACAGAGATGATACCTAGCTTGTAGGTTTCTAGGAATGCGTTTTTGTAGACACAAATGTCATGTACCCGCCAGGAAGGACAAACAAAAATCTCTTTCTTTGTTATCTTTAAGCATTAAAAACAGCTCAAGATATGGAAATGACTGAAAACGACGGAAACCAGCATGCAACCGAATAAAACCTGACCCCGCATGCTAACACCCAACCTTCAAATAAATGACTATTAAAGTGTTTTAGTAACTAGATAGAACGAAAAAACAAAGATAAAATTCCAAATAAAAAGGTGGGTGGCAGCAGCGGGGAAGGACACCACTCACATTGTTATGACAGATAGCTCACAGGTAGGCGTTGGTGCCACCTTGTTTCAGAAACGGAATGATTCCGACACTTTGCAACCTATACATTACGTCAGCTCGCGACACCCCCCCAGAGTTCACCCCCTCCCTATCTATCAACAGGAATTATTTGCTGTCTTCTATGCCTTTAAGAAGTTTCATAAGTACCTCATCGGAAGCCATTTCATTCTACTAACAGACTCGAAAGCCCTGACGGCTATTCAGCAAACAGCACAAATGTCGCCAAAGATTATTCGCTGGATTGAATACATTAACAGTTTCAATTTTACTGTACGCCATATTAGATCAAGCTCTAACCCCGTGAGCGATCTTTTAAGTCGCAATCCACTTCCGGTGACACAAGACACAATTGATCTTTCCAATGAGGAACCGCATAAGTATCACCTATTAGCCTTGGACGATACCCTGGATCTTCCCAAACTACAACGGGAAGATAAATTCTTTGGGAAAATTATCGAAGCCCTACATTCACAAAATACTAACCACCCCTCCTATCAGCGCTGGAATAAGGAATATTGTTTCCAAAATCATGTCCTTTACCGCCGTCTCTTTTCTACAACCACACCCCGGCTTTTGCTTTGTGTACCTCTTTCTCTCCGCGATACCATATTCACCGAAATTCATAAGAACAGCCTAACCCACCCGGGATATCAAAAATGTTACCTTCTCCTACGTTCTAAGTACTTCATACCAAATTTAAAATCATGGCTGCGTTCAAAAATTAACGGGTGCCTCGATTGTGCTTTGTTCAAGCGTTCCTATACACACAATTACGATCACACCCAGAGGCTACCTGCGGCTGTTACGGTGTTTTCTACATTTTCAGTGGATCTTTGTGGCAAATTAATTCCGTCAGAACCAGATGGGTACACCTATTTCTATTGTGCAACTGATCATGCTAGTAGCTTTGTCATTACTTGTCCCATCAAATCCCCAACTAGTGACGCGTTTATAGATTTCCTCCTAAATCACGTCATCACACCTTTCTCCTGTCCCGAGCATTTATATCTTGACCGCCAAACAAGCCACACCAGCGAAAGAACCAAGCAATTTTTGAAATCACTTGGCATCAAAGTTACGTACGTTCTCCCGAACCAACATAAAACATTAGGCCACGCCGAAGTCCGAATTCAAAACTTACAGACCGCACTTAAATTCCTAACGAGGGACCAACATAAACAATGGCCCTCTCATCTCGCAGCCGCCACTTCCTCCATCAACAAGACCCCTCTCACAGCTTTGGGCGTGAGTCCATTCCAGATTCTTTACGGCGTCGAATCTCGATTTATCGTGGACCAACTAACCCAAGCCTTTTCTCCCCACCCAGACAATGCCGATAGGTTAACCTCTCTCTTTGAGCTCCGAGACTTAGTTGAATTCAAAAGACAGTTAATCTTCTCGGACCTCAAGGCTAAAAATGATTCTCGGCACTCCCCAACGACCTTTCTTCCCGGATGCAAAGTAATGGTGAAAAATCTCTATACCAAAAAGAACGAATGTTCCACGTTTGCACAAGACTTTTCCGGCCCTTTCACTATTTCGGCCAAATTAGACGAAAACTCTTTTCTGGTTCACATGAATGGGAAAGATACTCCTGTTGCAAAGAATAGGCTTAAATTATTCATACCGGACACTCAAACCAACGGGAAATTTGAAACTAAATACCGGCGTTTCCTTCAGACTTCTCACTCATCCTAGCACTTCACGCAAAGATCTCCTGACTTCGTCTCCCGATCCTTGCAGTATGTTTTCGTTCCAACGCTCATTGCAGTGTCCCTTTACGCACTAGTCATCACGTTTCTGTTAAGCAAATATCACGGCTACACACTAGACGGCTTACTCACATCGTTTTGGCTGATAGTTTTAACCTCTTTTTGATCCATCACTTCCAAATTACTCTTATATTTCGTGCGTAAACGTATTAATCACTTCATATTTTTGAGGCTTACAGGATTCCGGTGAACATTACAATGAAATTACGTACTACTAGTGTTGGAAAATTTCATGAAAAGTTCAAACTTAAAGAGTTAGCGCGAAAGTTCGCTGAAAGTTCGGCTCTTTTTTTTTGTCCATTAAAAAAAAATCCCTGTAAAATTACAAACGTTTTGGTATATAACATGGCTATATTGAAAATCGAAGTAAATTTATTTCAGTTTTTTTTTCTCTCTTTCTAATAGTTCATCATTTCCACATTTTTTTTCACAAACGTTACGGAGCGTTACAAGCATGTATTTCAAATTTCAAGCCTATATCATAAAACAATGTTTTCCGTAGAAACCTTCACATGATGCTGACATCCGAAAACTTAAATTTAACTTGCACAAACAAGTTTATATCATAAACTCACGCATTACCAATACAAAATTAATCATTTTATTTTCTTTTTCTTTGTGTAAAGCACTGATTCAGTTACGATAATGTGTTTTACGTGTTTATCCATATCACGAATAATGTCAATGTGTGTCAGTCCATCTTGTATCGTTAGGGTGCAAATAACTATACTGTATAACACATAACTAGCTCACAGTCATCACACACTGTTCACAATAAGTTATTATAAAAATGAGTGTCGCTAATTAGTAAATAAAAAAAAAAAGCGACAGTTCGGGAAAAGCCGCTTACGGAAAGTTCAGAAACGAACTTTCGAAAATGAAAGTTCGCTCATTTATATCTCGAGGTACTACAGCTATAATCTAGTTACAATTCTAACTACAGTATCACCCTCCTATATTTTTCATTCTAGCCCAAAAAGAATAATTAAAAACTCGCAGTAAACTCGCGGAATATTTCAAATCTGGGGGGGGATCATGTTGTAATACATTAGGTGCTTCATACAGTCATTAATATATTATGCCACAAACCACGCATACAGATAGATAAAAACGATAACAATGTCTTTACACTGCACGAGGTAATTACTGGCATACATACAGCGATAATATTTTTTCCAAGTGCTTTCAGTGTTTTTTCGTTCAAGACCTCACAGTTCAACTCGGAGGTGGATTACTCCTAATACTAATAAGGATAATACTAATGAATATACATATGTATAACAGAGATACGCATATGTGTAAGAAAGTCATTCACCGACATCCAATTGTATCCAAACGAATCTTTCTCAAATTCAATGGCGTACGATGTTTTTTAGGGTCATCTTTGGCCAAAATTATGCATAGAACTAGTATCGTGTTTAAGTAAGCCAGCCGACACGGGTTTTCTATAATCCAGGGTGCATACACCTTTAAATCATTTCGCATTACACTCATGTCCCTCGTGCGCGGAACGGGCATTTGCCCGGGGCTTGGCGACGTATTATATATAACTCAATTTGCATTTTACGCATAACGTCGTTTCAACTACTGCCTACAAATATTACTCTTCCTGTAAAAAGTAGGGTTTTTCTGGTACTTATAACAGGATGCAAAACACCTCGTGCATGGGTTTTTTCGGGGTTCTCCCGTTTCCTCCCACTTTCTTCATTCCACCATTTCATTCGTTAATCATCATCACCGTCTCCTTTAGCATAACCGGCATAACCGTGGGACGTAAGACTCAAATATTTCATCTCATTTCATTTTTATAATACGATGCTACACCGCCGTCTACAGTGCGCATCCACACAGAGAGTAAAAGGCGTACAACACAATTACTTGCACATACACCCGATCATCCAAGAACGTTTCCTCTATCATAGGTGTGAATAGGCCACAGTCCCTCATAATGCAATAATTTTAACTGTTATACCGTAAAGCCTACTCATATCTCATTCACAACAACTAATGATCGTTTTTCGCGCACATCAAAATCACATTAGCCTGAACGACGCGCCACCTTCGTTTCAGGAATTATGATATCTGATCATATTTCAAACCAAAAGCGTCATTTAAGATTTTGCTTGGGGGGGGCAAAACCCCTCGATACAAGTAAAATTTCGCGTTTTTTACTCATTTACTACTACTCTATTGGAAAAAATCTATATAAATCTCAAACTCATGGGGGGCAAATGCCCCTCCCCTGACCCTAAATGACGCCACTGTTTCAAACACATCAACTCCTCCACGGAAATTCCTCCCTTCCATAGTCACACATAATCACACACACACACACATTCACGGATCAGTCATGTATTAGTCGATAGGTTACGACATCAACGACAGCCAATGACAAACGTAATGCGTCGTTTTTGAAATTCAATAAACAAAACCAGTACAATTTTCAGTACGCTATTCATTACTGCTGAACGCCGAAAACAACACCTTCTTCAAGCGTGACGAAAGACCGATTTTTTTTTTCAAAAAAAAAAAACAATTGTTACGTGACTAGCACGATGATTATAAGTACTGCACTTTATAACATACCGCTCACAATAAGATTGACTCTTCCAATCTAATTTTCTCTTTTCCTTAAACAAAATTGCGTACATCACATTTGGATTAATTCATAGCCTACATCACGATGCGTAACATGCGTGCGGATATTCATTATGCGGGATTTTGAATAACAGCTATACTTTCCATTGCGACCGTATTCATCCCTCTCCTATCTCATACACAGAACACGTCTATTGCATTCATAGCGAGTAGTCTTGTTTGATTACTATAAATTTATTATTTCTCTACAGGAAGTGCAATAATCTCATTTCTTTTCTTGCTTCAGTGGGAACATATAAAAACCATGATAATAATAATAATAATAATAATAATAATAATAATAATAATCTATATATATAAAAGAGAACGTACAAAATCCTTTGTCCGCTCATCACGCTAATACGGCTGAACCAATTTCTTTCATTTTTGGGGGGTTATTAGGATTTGGACCCTAGATGGTTTTTATCATATCACTTTAATTTTTAATTACCAGTGTCTTGAGATAATTGACCATTCAAGTGTCCATAACGTACAAATCCTTTGTTATTAGTTCATCATAGGTAAAAATAAACGTATTTATATGCAACCCGCATGACCGTGTCACTCGGCGGGTTAACATAAATGACAGGCGATATACAGCGGAAAATAGCTTGAATCTTCTGTTTAAAATTTTTAAATTGATTTGCTTATTTTTACAGACACTTTTACAATATGCCAGCACCGGGATGACCGCAGCGAAGCGGGGCGGGTTAACATAAATGACAGGCGATATAATGTTAAGATTTACTGCAATCTTCTATGGTTTTTATCATATCACTTGAAAGCGAAAAAGTAAAAATTATCTAAGTAACAAAGTTTATTGCGTTCCGGGGTGACCGCAGCGAAGCGGGGTGAACGCTGCTAGTAATAATAATAAACCATCTAAAAAAAAATAGTTCGGACAACAAACAAGAAAAAGCTAAGGACAGAAAGGACACGGCACGTTCTCTACCACTACATAACACTTCACGTGTAGAAAGAGTGAATGAGGGGCGTCGTTCGATTTCTGATGAGGGGCGGCCCGAACCACCAAATACGCCACTGCAACAACCTCGTTACCTTCCGATACCCTCTTACCGACGGGCCGGTTTTCGCAGTCACACGTGACGCTCATTCGATCATAATTCCAATTATTATGATTTGTTTCAAAAAAAAATATTAAAAAAAAAAATTAAAAGACAGAAAAAATAAAAATAGCTAACAAGAATACAAACACCACAAACAGAAAAACACAAAGAAACCGTATAAAGTACTGGTCCCTTAACGTTCACACCTATACTTCAATTTAATGTAGAATAAGAGGTTATATCTTCGCTTACGAAGGGGGCTTTGCCCACCCGTCCCCTCCCATAGCTCCCTCAATCACTCCATACTGGTACTCTTTGTCACAAATTCCATATCAGATTTCAGTTTCTCGCTTTGGCGCGTTCAGCTATAACAGTCACGTTTGTGATCAGGAATCATTCAGTCATATATAGGAACATTTGGTATGCTAATCAAATATACAGTACATATTAATACCTCCTTTCAGGGGAGGTATCTTTCATATTCTGGCCATACTCGGCAAATAATTATATAACAAGAAAAAAAAAGAAACGAAAGAAAGAAAAGAAAAACACAAACGCAAAGTACTTACCCTCAGCCATTCTTCATCTGGTTCAAGACACGGAACAATTGTTACACGATTCACCGCATTACGCGAAAAAAAAATACAAGCGGCTAAACGCACCCGTATCGATAATTGATGACATTTATCGATGTCACCTTTGATTTGCCACTCCGAACTTCACTTTAAATATATTAATTTCATAGTTTCAGGCACCAACACAAGGTCGATATTGATTTAGTAAGCAACTAGTACATACTTTCACTCGCAGTCTATGTTCCCTGCAGCTATTTTTCACGTATTTCAACTGCAAACTAGCAAATTCTTTACATTATCTTCTTAACGGAAAGCACCTTGGCAATAGTGAATAACAACGTTTTTTTTTTCTTTCTCTTTGGTCTATGAAGCAAGCTTTTCTTTATTTAGACAAGACCTTGCAACAATTTCTGTAGTTTCTTTTTCTCAGACACTTACATTTTAGACAGCTGCCAATAATATGAAATAATATACAACACATGGTAAATTGCTGCCGCGAATTACAACATACGTATCACATACGGGTTTCCATGGGGCTAGAGCCCCGTCTACATGTATTTTCTTTCTTTCCTCTCTAATGGAAAAATGAATAAACTTATTTATTAATATATAAATAAACAGTCCCACGCATCTCACAGTTTTTTTTTCTTTTTTTTTCAGAGCCTTCATAACGACTTGGCTTTTCTGTATTCACGCTTTAGATTTGACACCCAGCCATGTTGAATTATCGATTGGCGCAGAGTATACTAAGATTGTACATGCCATTCCCCACACTCATATGGTACCTTTGGTTTATTCCTTCACCCTACCTTCGTTTGACCCCACTGACATTACTGTCCCATGTAACCCGGACGATGGATCAAGATTCTGTACTACATTAACAGAATTTTTACATTCTGTCAACAATTTTACCTCTGATATCTTTCAAGCAACCTACGCAACCAAATTCGCTACTGTCGGTCCAAAACCGCGCACTACCCGTGCCCTTCTACCATTTTTAGGTAATTTTTTGAACTGGCTTACAGGAACAGCTACAGAATCTCAGATCTCGAGTTTTATTACAAATGAACATGAACTTAAAACACACTTACAACTTCTAGAGCAGGAACAAATGGGGGTTCATTCACACTTATATAATTTCTCATATTCCCTTTCTCGCCTCGCCAATGAAACACGGCTTGGTTTTTCACAGATTCAAACCGCTTTCCGTCGAATTATTGACGATGAACAAAACCTTACGGCTCAACTATCGAGTAATCGACAACACCTCTTGTCGTTTATACAATTATTCTTTCAGATTGATACCCTTCTACTACATAAGTTAAGCGAAATTTTTCACCTAGATATATTCAACAATATTTACGAAAACTGTAATCGAAATTTGCTTCCTACTACTCTATTACCCATCAATACCTTACAAAATGATCTCGCTAAACTCAACACTCGCTTGTCCACAAAAGATCTCAAAATATCGCCATATTTTTCGCCTAATTTAATACACTCAATGCCGCTCACCCATTGCCATGTCACTCCAGACAAAGTCTATTTGCAAATACGTATTCCGGTTTTGCCCCTATCTTCTTCTTTTACTTTATTCCGTATTAGGACTTACCCGGTCGCCACACGAAATGAAACCTGTTCGCTTGCTTTACCCACAGACCTTGCCCTCTTTAATGCTACGCATACCATACCCCTTTACAAAACAGATTTGCCTTCCTGTGTTTATTCCCCTCGGCCATTTCTATGTCAACTCCCGGTAATTTCGAACCGAAATTCACAGCTCACCACATGCCTGCATCATTTACGTTTCCCCACAGTAACCGGACTCTTTCACGGCGTCTGCAACTTTTCTTGTACCCACGACCACCCTTTCTCTATCCTACAGCTATCTAGCAAAGAGTTTATCTTAACCAACCCCCCTTCTCCACTTTTTCTCGTATCCCCGAATGGTACCCAGCAACCATTACTCACACAGGACACTAGTACCATTAGGGTCTCCATACCTTGTGATCATTCACTGTCGACATCCACTACAGTTTTAATACAACGTCCTTCCCTTTGTTTCCATAGTATTACCAACCCACGACTCATTTTATTACACCATATGCTATCAGTTAATCATACCTTATTTACCCTTCCCGCTGATCGCTTGTTTCCCTTTTATCCTAATTTTACCAACATTCCCCTTAATTTCAGCAAGCAAATTTCCCCCGTTTCACCCACTCTTCACACTTACAACCCTCCTAGTTGGGCGAGTCGGATCCCAGAAGAATATGCTTACCCCATACATAGTTCCCTCCTATCTTTCCAATTCATCTTATCTTTAGCCAATTCCGTCTCCATTTTTCTTGTATATCGCCGCCTTCAACGGTTTGCCCATCACTCAGACCAACCCCACCACGAAAACCTTCCACTTACAGCTCCAACATCAGATTTCTGATTCTTGCCCTTTTTTTTTTCTCAGCTTTTATACGGCGTTCATCTTCCTTACACAAGGCATCTGCCCCGTCATGGCCTTACAATACACCGACCTTGTACTCATCGTCTTTACACCGTTAACCATGTTACTTCTTATACTCGCCTTTGGGTTCTGCTGTAAATTATATTTCACCCGCCGTTTCTATTCCCTGCTGCTCACCACCAACTCTCGTCTTCCAACTCCACGAGAACCCCCCACCCACCTTACTTCCTTATCGGCCCCGCTTTCATTTCCTCTGGCAGATCCGCTTTTTGAAAATATTGTATAACCCTCGCGCGCTGTCTGATTGGCATATTACGTAACATTGGCCTCCTTTATTTCAATTTCTTTTCGACCATCCCCTTTATACCTCTTTTACCTTTTTTCCGGCTACTGTCAACTCCCTCCCGTTCCCCGCTCCACAAACAAAAGAGCAACGAGAGAAAAAGAGAAGCGTGAAATATACTAGACTAACATTTTTTTTTTCTCCCTTCTGAGCAACAATTATTTAAAACATTTCTCTATTATGATATTGCGTTTCATCCTGTTTCCTTCCTACCCCTTGCCCGCAACGACCATTCAGTTCCCAAGGCATACTCCAGTGGGGACCGGCGCATGTTCCTGTTCCGACATCTTGGGATCCACAACGGCGCATGTTCCTGTTCCGACATATGGCGATCCACAACGGCGCATGTTCCTGTTCCGACATCTGGCGATCCACACCGGCGCATGTTCCTGATCCGACATCTGGCGATCCACAACGGCGCATGTTCCTGTTCCGACATCTGGCGATCCACAACGGCGCATGTTCCTGATCCGACATCTGGCGATCCACAACGGCGCATGTTCCTGTTCCGACATCTGGCGATCCACAACGGCGCATGTTCCTGTTCCGACATCTGGCGATCAACACCGGCACCGTCTTCTTCGCTCCGGATCCAGATTCCAACTGTTTCTGCTCCGACATCTCTGATCCAGGTGCTTTACCCGCTGGCCAATGGACCACAGCCCCGCCACAACCGAAATCCACCGCCTTCGACTGTGGGGGACTCCAATCTCAACATCTTTCCCAGCGTGGCTTTTCTGGAACTCTAGACCATACCACGCCGTCAACACCGCTCTGCTCCATCCCCTCCCTTGATATCCATTTTGCTACCGCCCACGCTCATAAACGTACTTTCAGTGATTCAGTGTATTAGTGATCTCAGTGTTTTTTTTTTCTTTTTTTGTGTGTGTCAGTGTATATACAGTGGCATTTTTCCTTGTACTCAGGAATGGACCCAGGAATGGACCCAGGAAGGACAAACAAAAATAAATAAATAAAAAAAAAAAAACATTGTGAAATAAAATATCACGATGACCACGTTGACTGTTGGTGCGATCCTGGTGGGGGACTGTCATGTACCCGCCAGGAAGGACAAACAAAAATCTCTTTCTTTGTTATCTTTAAGCATTAAAAACAGCTCAAGATATGGAAATGACTGAAAACGACGGAAACCAGCATGCAACCGAATAAAACCTGACCCCGCATGCTAACACCCAACCTTCAAATAAATGACTATTAAAGTGTTTTAGTAACTAGATAAAACGAAAAAACAAAGATAAAATTCCAAATAAAAAGGTGGGTGGCAGCAGCGGGGGAGGTCACACTCACTCTCACCCTCATCGCCGTTCTCCACAGTGAATCTTCTCGACAAAGTTATTGAAGAGCTGACCTTCCTGGAGTATGGGACTGAAGCCTACAGTGTAAGTCATTTTCTCTATCCTCTCTCTGATTTATGAGCTGTGGATTTGGGTAGCAAAGTCGGTATCCCGTGAGGGGATAACTTACTGTAACTCACTATACTACCTGTAATACAATAGCCAATAAACCAGTTACTGTCTAAATTAAATAATTCCTTTCAGTAGACAACATTGCCACTTAAGTAGTTTCTGTAATTGTCTCTTTTGAGTATTGAAAAGATAATTTTAAAGGAACGAAACACAAAGAAGATCAACGAAATTCGTTAAGGAATCAGCTTTCGTTTTCTTCTCGTCTTCATACAACTTAATTGTTAGAGCAACCCACATTATGCTTTATTTCTTGTTTAATTATACTTTTTTTAAATTATGCTTTATTGTTAATTTCAATGATTATTTTACATTAATCGTGTATAATGTATATTTATTATACATCAAATATTCTAAATATCTTGATCTATTTGTTGATATTTTTTTGCAACTAGTTTCTCTCATACGTATTTAATGAACTTTCTACTTAATTCATTGTAAAGAGATGTGCTTTGCTCGAATAAATTTTTTCTATCATTTGTGTGCGCCTTACAGGTACATATATACAGAAAGGGAATTTAAGAGATGCCACCAAAAAGTACAGAAAGTGCTTAAGTTCAAAAAGTAAACATAACAATACAGAGATGACGCCAGAGGGGGGCAAGGGAGGCGAGCGCCCCCCTAGTAGCTACTTCTGCCCCCTGACTGCCACCTAAACTGCCCCCCCAGACTAGTACAATCTTTAAACAATCTTCATGTAGTATTATATATCAGTATCATAACCAATCTCATTGACAAATTGTAGTCTACTTTCCATGAATTTACTATGTGGCAGATTAATCCTCAAGCTTTCTTCTTTGAGCGTCTGAGTATGCACGCATATTTCTGTTTTCTAATTTAGCCCCTTTTGAGGTAAATTTTAGTTATACTTCTTTCTTATGACTTTTAATAATTGTGCCTAGCGAACAATAGTAGATTTGGTCGACTTGTTTTCTTCTCATTGGATCAACTTCGATTGGAAACAAAAGAAAGGTAAAACCAGTTACGTAACTTGTTTGTATTTGTCCAGGTTTGAAGTTTTCAGTTTCATATTTTGTTTTATTTAAAACTTCTTTTTTCTGAAACATTATTCTCGGCTTCCAATATTCAGAGGATGTGCTTATAACAGCTTAGTTTGCAACTACCAGGGCTTAATTTTTTGAAGGAGATAAAAAGAGTTGTGTTTTCCCTTCCTGCAAATGATAATAATAAAATTATGGAATGGAATTGATTCCCAATAAAATGTATTGTTAGAGTGCTGATCTTTAGTTAGTAATTGGTTTATACTAGTGCTCCTTTACTTATTTTCTTTCAAAGTACTGACGTGACGTCTACCATATTGACTAGGAACTGCTGAAAAATTCGTGGCCCAACCCAGAAGGAGTGCACGTGGATTGGTGAAGTTTTACTTCTTCTTCTCTTCCCCCGAGAGTCAATATACTACCTTGTACAGTGCTCCAGCTTTTGCAGAAAAGTTAAAAAAAATCTAGATTTCCTCGCACCACTGTTCGTAGCACTACCCCTATCAGATCTAAAATGGCATCTTTCAAGTGTTATTTAAGTTTGGGAAATAAGTACACGTAATAGTTAGACAGAGCTAAATTTGCGGAATAAGAATGATGATCTAGACATTGAAATCCTAGATTATGCAATGTCAGTTATGTTCGCAGGGGCTTGATGGACAGGTGTATTCTCCTGAAGGAACAGAATTCCTTTCTTTTCATTTTCCGCAGCGTTGAACTTTGAATTTTTCTTTCAGTTTTGTAAGTAATGTAGAGATTCTGGATTAAACATCTGACCATTGAGGAGGTAGTCTACCACTCCATACTTATACCAGAAGAATGTTCCAAACAGTTTCTTAACCTATTTCTGTGTCTTGAACTTCTTGGGGCGATGAAGAAATGAGTGCTACTACTCCATTGACTGTTGTTCCGATTCAGGATCGTACTGTTGTTCCGATTCGGGGGGGAATTTCCCCCCGAAGAAAATTCATTCCCCCCCGGAGAAACTCAAAAAAATTCAGTCACAAAATGTAGAAATTACTTCACATAGTTATTTGCTTTATTTCCGTGCACGTGCAGACGAAATCCAATCTCTCAATATACATATAAATGACGCAGACCGATTCTATATAAATATTAAACATGTAACATCTAAGATAGAATACCAAATAGCCAATAAAACTTGTATTTCTTAACGCTATGACCGAGTTTGCAGAACATGAAATTGTCAACTGTTGAAGAAAGGTTTGTATTTTAGTAGGTACTATACTCTCGCCCTATATTGTATATTAGTAGGTAGCACTAGCACAGGTTGAGATAGGAAAGGAAAGATAGAGAAGATCTTTCGATCATTCCATATGATCTCTGATTCAACAGACTTCAGTTCTTGAAAATGTACAGTTCTTGCATTATTTGAAATAGGGCACCTAAATCCCATTTCTCGCATCGGAAGTAACAGACGTAAATGTGTTTTACGCTTGTTAAAGTAAATACACCTTTCTTTAATTAAAAATAATTCAGTTAAAGGGAGAGATTCAGAGGGCGTCATTTGGAGGGATCAGGGAGGAGCAGTTATCCCTCCTGGATTAGAGACTTATATAGAATTTATCAATATGATAGTAGTATATAAGTGAAAGATTGCTATTGAAGGTGATGAAGATCCTGCTAAGAGCCGTGCCATGGGGGAGGGGCAAGCGGGGCGACGGCCCCGGGCGCCGAAGTAAGGGGTGCAAAATTCGGGAGGGAAAAAGAAAAGAAAAGAAGGAAAGGAAAACAGAGGAATAAAACACATGTGCACATATTATATAAAATGAAAGGAAAAAAGTAATGAAAAGTGCTCAAAATCAAAGAAAAGCATGGTTTACTTTTTAAAATTTTCTCACCTTTCGTAGCTGGTCTGTCGACCTCACTCATATATACGGGGATGCCGTCGTATACTCTTGCACCAAGCACTGATTTTCCACGACACGGCACTAATCCTACTGAAGATTTCGTAAACTAAACTATTGATGTGTATGCAGTGAAGAAACCAAGACTAATATGCTTGATTTAGAATCAGAAGTGTGAGAAAGAATTACAACTTTTTGTTAAGATATTTCTGTGTTTGTTTTAGGACAAAAAATATTTGAGTTAATTTAATTCTTTTTAAAAACTTCTACATTAGTAACAAACAGTAACTACTGAATATAGGAAATAATAACAAAAATAGCTACTGTAAATAGCAGTTAAAGTTTAGTGTAAAATGTTTTTGCCAGTCTTTATTTAATGCTTTAGATGAAATCAAACGATTGTTTTTTTTTATTATTATAATTTCACATTGAATATTTATCAGCAATTAGTCTCAATATTAGGTAAGATGTGTATGTGAATGGAATTGTTAAATATGCTGCTTTCTTGCAAAAATACAGAAAAAACCCTCCCCCCGAGGAGTTGACATTCCCCCCGGGTGAAAATGTCTGAATTCAACACTGGTAGTGGTACAACCATATTTCATCTATGGTTACTATTCGTCAGCGAAATTGATCAGCATTACGGTCAAATTGGAAGAATACTTCTCTTAATGCCGTTACCCTTTTATTATCCTGACATATATTTTGGGAACCCATTATGCCGAGAACTTGCGCATACCCAAGCCATTCTGAATTATGCTACCGACGAGTTCCAAAGAAATGCCCAGAATCCCTGACACAAGTTTTGCTGAGAAGGTAAAAACTGAGAAAGGGGGGTGCAGACCTCAGACTATAATAAAATATAAATAGCTTAAATTATTTTTGTCATACAAAAACTGGGGTGGCCTAGGCCCCCCGGCCCCGGGCTATATCCACCACTGGCTGAAATGCTGCAATTTTCAAGAATAATGTCACAAATTGCATCCATGATTCCAGGAAGAGTCATTGCTTTTAATCAACCTGGATGTAAATCATAATTTGTTGAGAAATTGCTACGTTTATACTAAGCCACTTACTTCTTCACCACTATATATAACGGAGGAGAGTCTCGTGGTGTTTCACTGATTTCCTAATTAATTTACTTCGGTGACTTTCCTTGGTGGAACAAAACTGTTATAACAGTAAGGATCTGGATGTTCGTGAAATTATCTGTTTGGGCACACATAATCACTTCAGAGGCCTGAGAAACAATAAGAATTTCATTATTAATATGAAAATTTATATTTGTACATACAGAGATATGTTTTTCTAAACTTCGGTTTCATTTTTCTACCTAGTACCTACACTCCTTCTGGACTGGACTACGACATTTTCAGCAGCTCCTCGTAAATTCTCTCTCTGTCTCTCTCTCTCTCTCTCTCTCTCTCTCTCTCTCTATATATATATATATATATATATATATATATATATATATATATATATATATATATATATAGAGAGAGAGAGAGAGAGAGAGAGAGAGAGAGAGAGAGAGAGAGGAGAGAGCTAGAGATACGTAGCATATAGACCAGCGTTTCCCAACCGGTGTGCCGCGGCACACTGGTGTGCCGCGAAAGGGCCGCTGGTGTGCCGCGAGAAAATCGAAACAAAATTATTAATTCTATAGTAAGCAAATTGCAAGACACATGAACAATGTATATTTGTATTTCATATTACCATGAACTTCTACAATGGAAAAATTACTGTAATTGTTGTATATTATTGTACATACAATACTGTGCAAAAGATAGTATTTCGGTTATAGAATTTTATTTGCCAGATCCCCATACACATTTTCAAGGTTAGCTGCTACGTTACGCTTCAATTGAAGGTCCATACAGAGAGGTGGAATGAACTTTCAAATTTATACCGTTTTCATTTTGTAAAGCGCTCTCCCAAACAACTGAGGGATAAAATATATTTGATATAGTAAGTGATTATTTTGATGCAGCAGGTTTGTCATGGAAATCTTGTTTGAGTGTTGGCACAGATGGCGCTCCCTCTATGACAGGTTCCGTAAAGGGATTTTTGGCATTAGTAAAGCAAAAGAATCCGGAGATAATATTTACACGTTTTTTTTTTTTCGTAGAGAAGCACTTGTTTCAAAATCACTTGTTCCTGAACTTGCAAAACTATTAAATCACGTGGTGAAAATGGTTAATTACATAAAGCCAAGACCTCTTGAAACAAGACTATTTTCAGGCCTATGTTCTGCAATGAATTCTGAATACAGTCAGTTGCTTATTCACACAGAAGTAAGGTAGTTGTCTCGTGGTCGCATGTTGTAAAGATTTTATACACTCAAAGAACAACTTCTATTCTTTTTGTCAGAAGAAAGTGAATATGCCGATTTCCTTAGTAATGATTCTTCTTGCAATAAAGTACCTTTTCTTGCCGACATATTCCAAACATTGAATGCACTAAACAAAAGCATGCAGGGGGAAAACGAAAATATACTAATTGTAAGTGACAAAATTAACTCAACTCAAAATTTGTTCATTTAGGAAGAAACTCTTACTTTGGGAGAAAAAAATTAGAAAACAAAACAAATGTGACATTTTTGAGCTTACAAAGTGCTGTAAAATTGACACAAACCTCTCAACAGTCATTTCAGACACACTGTCTTTGTTGCGTACCAATGTTGAGAAGTATTTTCCTACACTTCAGTTGACTTCATTTGACTGGGTGAGGGACCCCTTTGCGAATTCTCTCCTACAGTCAGCAGAATTAAATGTTCAGGAAGAAAGTGAATTGGTCGATATGAGGAATGACCGAGGTTTGAGGCTATAGCACTCACAGCAAGACAGGGCATCATTCTGGATTTCTCTCCAGCAGCCCTATTTCTACAAAGGCTGTGAAAGTTCTCATTCCCTTTTCTACATCCTACTTAAGTGAAGCAAGATTTTCTGCAATGAACACGATTAAGTGTAACAACCGGAAGATATGAGGGCGTGTTTATCAACTATCTGTCCGCAATTGAAAAAAGATCATAAAAGAACATCAAGCTCAAGTTGCACATTAATTTTGCTTTGTGCACAAACTCGTCTTACTTATTTTTTTAAAAATGTATTATTATTAAACAATTGCAATCTTTAATAGATATTATTCAAAGATTATTACATTACTAATATTATTTAACAATAACCTTCATATAATATTTGAAAATTGTAATGTATATTGTATTTTATATTTACAAATAATAATAATAATAATAATAATAATAATAATAATAATAATAATAATAATAATTATTATTATTATTATTATTATTATTATTATTATTATTATTATTATTATTATTATTATTATTATTATTATTATTATTATTATTATTATTATTATTATGAGTGTGCCGCGAGAATTCAAGTTACACCCGTAGTGTGCCGCAAGTTGAAAAAGGTTGGGAAACACTGATATAGACGAATGTGTTACTTGTAGCATACGCGAAAGTAATTCAATTTATGTTTAGGCTTCAAAAGTTTCATTGAAAAATATTTCATGTGCAGACGTTACTTATTTGTTAGTTACAAATTTTATTTGAAATAAGTTTAATTTATAATCATATAGATCTAAAATAAAAACAGCAACGAAATACACAATGTAATGTAAAATAAGTCAAACGTAATAAATATGTCATTTTTGGTATGACAAATAGCCGCCACCGAAAATGTATCTGCCCCTCCTTTGCCCCCCTAAGAACTTAAAGCTGGCGTCGTCACTGTAACAATATAGTATGGAGTTCTTGCATACTATTCATTGTTGGCGGAAAAATTTCTTCTTTTACTTTCTTTTCTCCACATCAAAGTATTACACCGAAAAGTTTACAGAAATGAAAATAAGCTTTTCATTGTTGCATTGTTATGTTCTCAATGATTTTGCATTGTAAATATTGGCTTTAAAAAATATTAACACAGTATGTTAAACTTTCAGTTAAAGAGAATTTTCCAAGAATTGTGCTATATATTTTAAATTATGCTTTATGCTTTATTTTCTAAAATTATGCTTTTAAAACTAGTTTCCCAATGTGAGTGCATTTTGGCGTTCACCCAGTGTCGTGACCATAGTGCTCTCAAACGGGTCGGGTTGACCCGACCCGACCCGACTCGGATCGGGTCAGGTCAACTCGGGTCGGGTCAGTTCGGGTCGGGTTGTCGGGTGAGGCTACTCGGGTCGGGTTGTCGGGTCGGGTCAGTCGGGTCAGCTCGGGTCGGGTTATTCGGGTCAGGTCAATCGGGTCAGCTCGGGTCGGGTTGTCGGGTCAGGTCAATCAGATCGGATCACGGTTCGGGCCAGTCGGGTCGGGTCGGGTCAGTCAATTCGGGTCACGGGTCGGGTCGGGTCGGTCTTCAACCCGACCCGACCCGTTGAGAGCTGTACTCATAACTCATACGTATGGATGTGCTGTCGTTAATTTTCAGTTTGTTTAGTTGGAGTAGCTTGTAAACTATGGAGCAGAAAAAAGAATTTTTCATTTTCACTGATAAGTGATAACTAATCAGATGAGGCCTGTGTAAGGGGGAACTAGGAAAATCGTAGTTTTCATAAATTAACACTCAGAATTCTCAACATTGCTGATGTTTCAATGCATCAATAGGTGCGTTAAGGACCTGTCTACATTATGCAATTCCTGAAAACAACGAAAAAGAAGCTTTGAAATTATAATGATAAAACTTTTACTTACATGCACCCGGTAACACTGCTATACATTTCTATGGGGCTACTTAAAGCAAGAGTTATACAAGAACAATTCTAGAACTATTCAAGACCTGGAAACGAACATTCGCAGTGCCATTGAGAACATTAACACTTCTACTCTTTGTAAAGTTGCTGCCAACATGGTGAAACGTGTGAACCAGTGTTCGAATCAAAACAGGGCACTTCCAGCATCGCTGTAGAGCTGATAATTCGTTTCGTGATAGTAGCAGTGTTGCCGGGTGCATGTAAGTAAAAGTTTTATCATGATGATTCAAAGTTTCTTTTTCGTTGTTTTCATGAATTGCATAATGTAGATGGTCATTAGCAGACCTTTTGATGCACTGAAACATCAGCAATGTTGCCAATTCAGAGTGTTAATTTATGAAAAATACGATTTCCCTAGTTTCCCCTTACAGAGGCCTTATCCGATTAGTTATTGATGGAAATGAAAAATTCTTTTTTCTGCTCAGTAGTTTACAAGCTACTCCAACCAAACAAATTGAAAGTTAACGGCAGAACATCCATACGTATGTGTTGTAAGTCAATTTACGTGTTTTGTAAAAAAAAAAAAAAAAAATGATTTACATCTTCGGCTACATCTGGCAATACTGTGTGGTTCCTAGTGTACTTCAATCGTTGCTTCCTAGTTTAAAAATATATGCATGAAGAAGGCTTCATTTTGGTATAACCATTATTTGTGTATCGCTTCAGGTTCAAAAGTTCTAGTATCCCAAACTCCGGGTTGTATTCTATATTGGACACCCTGTAATTTGTAAGTAGACTGAAATAATCGTTCTTGAAACTATGAATATCTATTTCTTTGATAAAAATACTGTTTTCGTAGTAAAATCTAGAATATTATTATTTTTTTTTAAAAGATGTGCAAAGTAAGACATATATACAGGGTGTTTCAAAACAACACCGACAATGTTTGTGGGGTGACTCCTAGCACCAAGATTAGACGAAAAGTATAGACAAGTACTGTCGAAATCGGTTTTTTGAAAAAACCGAAAACCGGTTTTTAAAAAAAAATGAAATTTCATAAAACCGAAATGCCGGTTTTGAAAACCGCATTTGCGGTTTCGGTTTTGAAAACCGCCTTTTCGGTTTCGGTTTCCAAAAACGCATTTGCGGTTTCGGTTTTGAAAACCGATTTTGCGGTTTTCGGTTTTCAGAAAACCGGTTTCCCCAAAAACCGAAAACCGCAAATGTCACAAAAATTCGACAGCACTACTATAGACCAAGCTGGATGCATAAATGCTTCCTTTCGGAGTTATAGTCTGCGGAAAACGAAAAAAATGAACTTTAAAGGCCCATAGCTCGAAAACTATTGGACCCACCGTAGTAGGGTCAAGACTTCACATAAGAGTTGATATGTGCGCTAACCAAAAATACATGTTTCAGAATCCAAAAGTACTCACGAAGCAATTTCTATAGAGGCAGTTTTGGCTACGGGCATACAATTTGAAGTGTTCACCAACTACCTCTATAAAAATTGTTGCGTGAGTACCTTGGGATTCTGAAATATGGATTTTTGGATAGCGCACATATTAGTTCCTAAGTGAAGTCTTAACCCGACTTTGGTAAGTTCCATAGTGTTCGAGCTATGGACCTTTAAACTTCATTTTTTCATGTTTTTGGCATCCTATAACTCCGAAAGGAAGTATTTGTGCACTCAGGTTGGTCTATACGTTTTGTCTTATCTTGGTGACAGGAATTATCTCCCAAACGTTGTCGGTGTTGTTTTGAAACACCCTACATATATACTCACATCGATCTGAACAAAATGATATAGATGAATTAAATTCTCATGCGTAGTTTTTGAGAAAACAGAATTATTTTGTAAGCCTAAGTACTGACACTGTGCGACAATAACTATACCGCATAATAAGATGAAATTGATCTGATGTCTAACCTTCATCAAGCTTTGCATTATGAAAACAGCTAATGGGACACTACATGGTATGGTTAATAAGAGATTATTCAAAATTATGATTACTACTTAAACTTTAATATACAGTTCAAAAGTGGAAGCCGAACCACCGTAATGCTTTCAAATTTCAAAACTCTTCCACCGAGAATCAAATCTGACACCCTGTGCACTAAAAGCGCACGCGCTAGCCATTAAACGAGCGGGCAGGAAACAGAAACAGAAAATTTATAAGTAAGGACGCCCCTCAGGAAAGCCCGCGTCCTGGATAGTGAGTAAGGCATCAACCAACATTCTACATGCCTCTCCTCCATGCTGTTAGTAACCTAAAGTATCTGTCGGTGGGGAGTGTGTGTACCGCGGCCTCTATCTTAAACGGAAGACATTTACACGCGAATCTGGTATTATGTGTAGATAGAAAGAAAGAAGGGTAAACAAGAAGATAGGAAAGCGCGAGAGAAGTTATTTTGTTTTGATAGAGGGACAAAAAACCTGGGAGCCAGGAAAAAAACCCCTTGTCGGTCGTGCTGCATGCATAGGCAATTTACATGGCAAAACCACACTTGAAGGGGTGGTGAAAATCCATGTAAATAAGTCTGTAGTTGTGTCTTTATAATATTACTTCTGCTGTTGACTAATATTTAATCTGTCGTCTTGTCTGTGTTGTCTGTAGTATGGAAGTGTTTTGTTAGTGGGGACTTTGTTATTTTTTTTTTATTATGTCATGCAATTCTGCTGCTTGTTCCGTTGCCTCGCCTGGTCGTCGCGATTTATTCCTGGAAAGAAAACTTAGGTCGCTTTTGTTATTAGTGTCTATTGTATACGTCTATTACCCAGATTCGTCAATTTGTGCTAATTATATACATATTTGTACATATATACTGACATACTTATATACAAACATACTATATTACCCTATTGATTCTCGTTTGGTTAATGAAGAGTTACATTTTATTTTTATTTTTTTTAATATTTATTATTTTATTTTTATATTTTTATTTTTATTTTTATTTTTATTTTTATTGTTTTTTATTTTTTTAATTTTTTTTGTTTTTATTTATTTATTTTTTTATTTTATTATTTTTTTTATTTATTATTATTTTTTTATATATATATATACATACACACATACATACATATATTTGAAAATGTTTTTGCGTCTAAAATACACTTACGCACACACATACATATATACACATATATATAATCTTGTTTATGTACTTATCTACACATACACACTCGGACACACGCACTCACTCACAGACATATAGATATTCGTATATACAGATGCACATACATATATACACACATCCAAACCTACATACTTACATATGTATTTGCACCTACATACGTATGCACCCGTACATATCTAAATATTTTATCGTTAGTTTAAGATAAGTACTTCCCCATCCTCTGGGTAATAGTAACTTTTATGGGTTTAATATTAGGTGTAGTGGTCTCTTGTGTTTGGTGTAGGAGTTTATTGTGTAGGTGCCTAGTGTATTTATTAAAGTGTTATTTATGTTATGTTTGTTGCTGTAAAGAGTTTTTGCTTGTGTCTTTATTATTTCAGCAATGGGCAGGATGTTCATACTATATTGTAATGGTTTTAATCTAGTATACCTAGGACAGTTTGTGATTAATTTTATGATTTTATTTTGAAATATCTGCAATTTCTTCATATTTCCTATCAATGCATGTCCCCAAGCAGGGGCTGCATATGTGAGTATCGGTCTTATAAGTGTTTTGTATAGAGTTGCTTTTGCATTTCTACTAATGTTTTGACTTGTTAATAGCGGCTTGAGTTCGGAAAGTCGGCCAGTGGCCTTGCCTATTTGCAGCTTGGTGTGTTCTTTGAAATTTAGGTTCCTATCCAGGGTGACACCGAGGTATTTTGCTTTATTAGACCAGTTTATTGGGGTATCAAAAATTTCAACGTTGGTGGTAGGGCTCTTTTTACGTTTTGTGAAATATACAGCCTCACATTTAGTGCTATTTATTTTTATTTTCCATTTGTTAAACCATTCTTCAAGTGTCGGAATGTGTCTCTGGATATATTTTACTGCCTGATTTGGTTGCCAGCTATGAGAATATATACATGTGTCATCTGCAAAGAGCGCTATGTTGGTGTCTTTATGTTTTGGTATGTCGTTTACATAGATACTGAAGAGTACCGGGCCTAGGAGAGATCCCTGGGGGACACCTGCTTCTATTCTGCGATGGGTAGATTGGGAATTTGCAACTGATACATAGAATTTACGGTTTTTCAGGTACGAAGAGATTAGTTTAACATAAATATCAGGTAGGCCAATGTTATTTAACTTATATATAAGACCCGTTTGCCATACTCTGTCAAAAGCTTTTTCTATGTCTAGAAATACTGCTACTACACTTTGGTTTTTGTTAAATTTATCTGTTATTGATTCTATGACTCTAACTAGTTGGTGTGTGGTAGAGTGGTGGTTTCTGAAGCCGAACTGCTCTTTTATTAGCACATTGTAATTTTGTATGTGTTGTTTTATTCTAGCTAATATAATTGACTCAGTTAGTTTAGCTAGCGTGTTCAGTAAGCTAATTGGTCTATAGTTTTGTGGAAATTTAGGATCTTTTCCTGGTTTCGGTAATGCAACTATTTTTGCTGTTTTCCATTCAGTGGGAAAGTGGGCTAGTTTCATTATTGCATTTATGATTTTGACTAAAAAGGAAAGTCCTTTTGGAGAGAGGTTTTTAATACAAATATTTTGAATGTTGTCAGGACCTGCAGCTTTGAAAGGCTTTAATTTCTTTATTACTTTGTACACTTCTTTCTTGTTTGTTTTTCTTGCTGACGTTAATGGTTGACTTTCTAGCAGTTCGTTTACTTGTCTTTTAACTTGCCTTTCATGTTGTCTGAACTCATCATTTTCATTCGGTTTGAAAGTTTTTTCTAGTGTATCAGCTAGGGCGTTGGCCTTATCTTCATCAGTAAAGACTAGCCCATTTTCCCCGTGAATGGAAGGGGTGGGTGTGTACGGCTTGGTTAAAGTTTTAGTTATTCTCCATATACTGTTATCTTTGAAATTCGCGCTTTCGACTTTTTTATCCCAGGTGTACATTTTGTATCTCCTAATTTCTTCTTTTATTATTCGTCTTAATTGATTTATTTGTGCTTTAAGAGTTTGGTCTCTATGGTTTCGATATGCTCTTCTAAGTTTATTTCTGGTTTTAATTAACTCCTGGATTACATTAGGTAATTTATTGCTATGTTTATTATTGTCTATTAATGGTATTGATTTATTAGTTGCTAATTGTATAGCTTTAGTTAGGATGTTAACTGCTTTTTCTAAATCTTCTTTTGTGTGTATAGGATACTCGCCTGGTAAGTTTTCATCTATTGTATTTTTGAATAAGTCCCAGTCAGCTTTTCTGTAATTGAATGCTTTTTTAATTTTTTCCAAGTCTGGTTCGCCATTTATTGTTATTATAATGGGTTGGTGGTCTGAGTCTAGTTCGTTACCTACTTGTATAGTGAGTCTTGAGTTAACGTTTTTGTGTAAGGCATAATCTAGTACGTCCGGCGTGTTTCCGTTGTGAGGGTAGTGAGTCGGTTGAAATTGGGAGAGGATCTGCAAGGGAGATCCTTGCAAAAAGTTATATAGTTTTCTACCATTGCTGTTGGATTGTCTGCTACAGAAGTGAGGATGTTTGCTATTAAGATCCCCTGCTAGTATTATTGAACTACTTGTATTGGCTAGTTTTCTAATGTCTTCTGTGTCGATTTGTTTAGAGGGGGAATTATACACAGAGACAACGTTAATGTGTTGGTTGTTCACAAATATTTTGATGCCCGTAGCCTCAATAGTATTGAGGGTGGGTAGGATTATCTCTGCATGTTTTAAGTTTTTCTTGACTGCTACCATTGTGCCTAAGTTGTTGCCTATTGTATGCCTATCATTTCTGTATATTGCATATCCTCGGATTGCTGTTTTAGTTAGCGGGTTCAGCAGTGTTTCGCTAATTAATGCAATGTCTATTTTGTTTTGTTCAATGTAATCACCTAACTCGTCTACTTTCTCCGTCAACCCTTCTGCGTTCCAGGCTACTATCCTGAGTGTTGTTCGTTTTCTATTTAAGCTGCCCATTGCTGTTTTTTTTTTTTTTTTTTTTTTAGTGTGTTTGTGTTTGCTGATCTAATGTTGATTTCTTTGCAACTCTGCCCGCCCAAATTAACAGATTATTTATAAAGTCTCTTAAATGAAATATTACCGAGTCTACATTTTTATTATCTACAATTTTAGGAAACAGGCCTAATGATTTAGAGACAATGTCTGTATAGTTTTCTGTTTGTGGTTTAGTTATGGGTTCGTTTTTATTTTTATTATTGTGTTGTTTTGGTGGCTGTGTACGTGTTGGTGTGGTTTCGTCTTCTGTGTCACTGCTAGATGTGTATATTGCGTGTTTTCGAGTTGGCTTTGATCTTTGGTATGACTTCTTTGGTTGGTTGGGTTGCTGGGTTGTTCGGTTGGAGGTAGAAGGTTCAGAGATTGGTTGGGTTGATTTTGGCTTTTGTTGGGTCAATGAAGTTAGTATGAAGAGACCAGGCAGAGGAATTGCGTATACATATTCTCAGAGTGGGCAAGGTGGGCTGTGATTGGCTGCTGGACTGTCCAATCAGTTGTCGGTCTGAAGACTGGCTGTGATTGGTGCTTTCTGATTGGTTGGTGGGTTGTCCAATCAGTTGTTGGCCTAATGACTGACTATGACAAGTTGCTGATTGAAACTTTCTGATTAGGGAAATTCAGATGTTACTGACTTAATAGCCAACATCTCTGTTGAGATTGCTGCATTTTTTTTTTCAAAAATTCCTATGGCTTCTTCTACACAGCTATAAATACCTATGTTTATCAAGAAGGCGGATAATTCACCCCATTATTTACTAATTTCAGCCTCAAGGGAAAGCGATAATTATTAAGACTTAACGGAAAACAATCTCCAAGTTCAATGAAAATTGGAGTAAAAATTCATTAGTGGAATGTGCCTATAAATATAAAGGTAACCAAGAAAGTTCTGTTGGTTTCCCCCCACCACCTTCGAACATCGATATGTCACCTAAGACGTAGCCTACCTGGAAAATAAAAAATAATCCCAATCAGAATCGATGACCTTTTGCCAATGTTCTGGAAAGCCATGGATTCTATTGCGGTAGAACTTGGTGGGCCGTGAAACAAAGAAGTTAACAAGTGCATTTTGCACCTCTACTAGGGATTTGAGCTGGCGTCCTCTAAGGTGATTTTCCAAGGAATGGAACAGGTGATAATCGGACGGTACAATGTCCGGGGAGTATGGCAGATGCAATAGTGTTTACCCTCCAAGGCGTAGAATTGTGTCCCGGAACTGTGGTTTCCTCTTAGCCGCGTGGAGCTTAGCGTTGTCCTGTAACAGGAGGACCCCTTTGCGATTCAGAAGTGTGGCTCCAGAGTTTTCAGTTTTCTTGAACACGACTCAACTGCTGACAGTACACAGGTGCATTGATGCTCTGACTAGCTGGAAGTATTTCCCGATGCATGATGCCGCGAGCAGTCCACCAAACACAAAGGAGGACTTTCTTCTGGTACAGTGTTGGTTTCGGCTGTTTTGGAACCGGTTTATGGGATGCTAACCATTGATGACGGCGCCATGGAGCTTTGTACAGGTCCCACTTCTCATCACATGTCAACACCCTGTCCAGAAATGGCTCCTTCCTCAGACGAGACAACAGAGAAACACAGGTATCTGCTCGCATTGCCTTCTGGCCCGGAGTCAAATCATTTCGGACCCATCGACCCAACTTGTAGTACTTCCCAAGTTGATGGAAGTGCTGCCGAATGGTTTCTCCACTCACATTGAGTTGTAGTCCCAGTTCCTCACATGTCTTGCCAGTGTTTGATTCAATTACTGCCTGAAGATCTTCATTTTGTACATGTGTTGGCCTTCTGGCACGTGGTGCGTCTTCGAGTGTTTCTTACAGTTTTTAAACTTGTTAAACCACTGCTGCATTGTCCGTAGAGTCACGACACCCTTACCAAAGGCCTGACTATCTTCCGCCCCGCTACAGCGTCGTTTGATCTCAGTTTGAACTCGTACAGCATACACGTCCTTATGACGCTCTGTGGAGGTCCCATGCTCACTTTTCTTTACCCAAGTTCACGGTGTGACTGAACTGCGACAACCAGGTAGTATACCATACCACAACCATATATACCAGGCGACAACCATACCAGCAAGTGACCTTCGCCTTATCTCCATTCGCATTCAACTCACGGTGTAAGGGTCAATTGAACACAGACCTCCACAAAAAGCGACAGAACTTTCTTGGTTACCTTTATAGAAGATAAATTCCTTATTTTACATAAGATAAACTACTAGCCTGATTGAGATGACAAACTAAGGCGTCTTAGTTTTATGATAAGAATTCAAAAACTTCAAAGTTGCTGTTGAGTCTACCCTCTATGTTGTAAATATTATATATGAAGCCTGTGTACCGCACTTTATAATTCAGCGTTTTTTAAAGAGGGGTCTTTGAAAACCCAATGAATGTGTAGGCAACATTATAATTAATATATTCAAGCTAATGCTCCAGATATGGCAAATTCCTAAAGCGTCCGAAGAGAGGAGATTAGGTTGGGATCGCTGAGTAATCGGATTTGTATATACATGTTTAGCACATGCATGCATAGACCAAAAGTCGATAGCAGTATTTGTTGGTTGGCTATTGTGAAATTAATACAGAACTCTGTACATGAACTTTCGGCTTACAAATTAATGATCCGAGCTCTTATCGTGAAAAAAAAAAAAGTATCTAGTCAATAAATCGTTTCCCCAAGTAAACAATGGCCTTGACATAGCTCACTATAATTTCTGGCAGTCTTGAAATTTAAAGATTGTGTTGAGCCAGGGAAATTCAACCACATATTTGGCACCTGGCGTCTAACAGAATAACTTAAGAATGAACATTTTTTTGAAAGTGCCAGTTTTATTTTCGGAGACGAAAAAAACTTCGGAATAAAGATATTACAGCAGAAGCCCTATATAACGTGGTTGCTGGAAGATATGCTTTACCCCGCATGATTAGTTTATCGAGGTATAATAAAATGTGATCCTGAAAGTGACTAAAATCAACCCCGTGGAAATGGAGGAAGGAACCACTCATCCACTAATAAATTACTGTACTATATAGTACTATAAAATACAGTCTAACGGTAAAATTACACTGCCGAATCCCTATTTGCGAAACCTTTTAGAATTTTAACTCAATTTGCAAAAGAAAATGCAAATATATAATTAAAAATACACGTTACAGTAGTCCTGAACAATTGAAGAAGAGAAATTAAGATTGAGGATTTTTTTTTTTTTTTTTAATGCCGCTAAGTGTAGTCAAGCGGCGTGAGGTGTTAGGCTGACGATCGTAAGATGAAACCAATTGGGGGTTCGAAATGAAAGGAAATGATTCTTTTTAGCTTTACATCCCATGTTTATGCCGACTATGCTAAAGGAGATGGTGATGATGAGAAATGAATGAAATGTTGACATGAAGAAAGTGGGAGGAAACGGGAGAATTCCGAGAAAGCGCACGCAAGCAGTGTTTCTCTACCACAAAGTTCACTTGGCGCGAGCTAGGATCAATTTGGGGTTCGAGTCCCACCACATAAGCATGGGTGGGATTTTAACTGTCGTATATATATATATATATATATATATATATATATATATATATATATGTTCCTGTCGAGTCCAGTGGTTGTTAACAGTGGGGAAAGTGAAAACAAAAGTGATCTGAGGCATTAGACTGAAGATCGTAAGGTGAAACCCATTGGATAGGGAATCGAGTCATTCTGCAGTAGCATGGGAGAGATTTTAACAGTCCTCGATTTCCTATACATGTGTCACTGTCGACTCCAGTAGTAGTGAGCAGTGAAGAAGTGAAAATAAGAATCAGAAGTTTAAAAAAAATGGTCGCTGGGTGTAGCTGACAATTGTAATGTGAAACGAATTTGGGATTCGAGTCTGTCTGCAGTAGCATGGGTGTGATTTTAACTCCCGTCGATGTTTCTCTATGTGTGTCCCTGTGGAGTCTAGTAGTCGTTAACAGTGGAAAAACAGAAAACAAGATTCAAAAACGAAAAAAAGTAGCCTAGCGGTCTGAGTTATCATTACCATAATTCTAAGTCAAGAATGAAGGCAAGAAAATAAGAAGTGGAAACGACAAACTGTACGATAATAATACTTTCACAATTTTAATTTCACACTATTTATTTCGAGACTTTTGAGACGAGACCGAGACTTTGCCCTTGAGACCGAGGCCGAGATCGAGACAAGCATCTGTTGACCGAGACGAGACCGAGACTGTAAGTCTCGTCTCGATACCATCCCTATTTTACATTTGTGTTCGATGTTTCTATATGTGTGTCCATATCGAGCCCAATAATCATGAACAGTGGAATATAGGAAATAAGATTCAGGAAGTTAAAAAAAAAAAAGCCGATGAGTGTAGCCGAGTGGTCTGAAGCAGTAGAATGATGATCGTACGGTGAAACCCATTGGGTGGGGATTCGAGTTTTTCAGCAGTAGAATAGGTGAAATTTTAACTGTTCTCGATATTTCTATGTGTGTGTCTCTGTCAACTTCCGTAGTTCTGAATAGCGGAAAAGAGAAAATAAGAAATTAGCAAGATAAAAAAATAAAATAGAATGGGTTCGAGTCCTTCTGGTCGACCATATGACCCATATTTTAGCCTGTGCTGCCACATAATGTTCCGTGTATGTCTATGTGTGTGTATGCACATTTCTTCCACAGGGGGAAAAACAGGAAAACTCTAGCTTACAATTTCAACTCTCCATTGTAAAACTGTAGGATTCACTCACATTAGGATATAGATTTCTGGGCTTTCGGCATCTATGTAACATATATAATAAAAAATAGATGAAATTGATTTATAACAGCGTAATAGGTAAAGTGTATTAGTATATCACAATAATGGAACGGGTAGTATAGTGGGGTTATAGTTATAGTTTATTGCCTGTTACATGGAGACCATTACTCAAATGATCGATGACATTTTATTGAGATGTGACTAATAGTATTATAAAAGAGATTAAATAAAAATAGTAAGAAGAATGTATAATATTAATTAATATAATATTAATTATTGTTGTAATTAATTAATATTTAGAATAAAAGAAACAATTACATATAAGCTAAATGCACAATTACATTATGGTACTAAAAGAAAGAAGCATACAATAACTACAAAAGCATGTAAATTAAATTGCTAATAGATAATTTTAACCTGTCATACAATACCATATATATATATATATATATATATATATAGAGAGAGAGAGAGAGAGAGAGAGAGAGAGTTTATACTTAATGTCCTGACGACAGCTACTTAGACTTCATGTTGAAGCTCTGAACAGAACGAAGTAAATTTGAAATGGTGAAAGCCGAATAAATGATTGTTGAATGATTAATTCGTTGTAAAAGTTTTACTTTTTATATGCACCATCGTCCTTGTTTGTTACAACTAGTTAGCACTATATTTTTGAATTTTAGACCAGTTAAAAAATAGTTTTTTTAAAATAAATATTACTGTTATGTATGCAAATATAAAGTGTTGGTTATTTTTGTTTTTCTGTTTAGTTTTGGAAAATTCGTGTATTTATCCACCAGAACGTGACCAGATATTTTGTTTTTAACTTTTTTTTTTTTTTTTTTTTTTTTGCAAACAATAAATCAGATTACAGATGCACATATTAAGGTTAGCTAAATGTTATGTTATAGCTTGTTGTAGAAAAGTTTATTTTTTAGTTTACACAACTTTGGCCTCAGGTTATTTTTACTTTTGAATACTTTGATTATTTTATCACCTTCTTCGTACCAAATATTCGCACTGAAAAATATTATTTTAATTGTTTATTTTGTTCCATCTTAATAAAAAAAAACTTTATGCACTATTAAGCAATACAGTGGTGCCCACCCCCCTTATGTCCATGACGCATCCCCCCCAATTGTCTACCCGTAGGTGTTCTTCCATGAAAAAAATCTTCTTTTCGATTAATTTTTACACTCCCTCAAACATATTTATACAGATTTTTTAACCCCCCAAATATTTCAATGACGCACTTTGCGTCATAGCCCCCCCTTGTGGGCACCCCTGAGTAATAATTAATTTATTATGCAATATATGGCCATTTAGCCCGTCACGTTTGAGAGATGATGTCCCTCGGCAATCACACTATCCGGGGGAAAGGGAAGGAAGAAAGAATTGGGAGGGATGGAAGCGGCCTGGGACCAATAAAAAAATGAAATGAAATCTTTGAGTTTTACGTCCTACGCTTACACCGGCTAGGCTAAAGGAGACGGTGATAATGAGATTTACCACCCCGGCCTGAATAAGGGAAACCCAGGAAAACCTCATTCAAAAGTGTGGTTTTACACTTTTTCGACCGAGTGCCCCCACCGGGTATCGAATCTAAGACCGTTCGCACCGAAGGCGAGAGTTTTAGCGACTACGCTACGCGGTGCTACATATTACAAACTGAAATTCGCTGGAATAATGCTTAATGTGAGTAATTGTTTAAGTATATATAATGAAAAAATAATGAAATAATAAATATTGAAAAATTAGTAAATATGTGACGCTGTGTTTTCGATAATTCCGCTTTTGAAAGAAAAAAGTTTTTTTTTACAATATTCAAATTTCTGGTTTTATATTAATTTAAACTTTATTCGTCTGTATGAAGAATGGGCACTTCTATTTGTTCTTTTATAAGTATTCATTTGCTTTAATAAACATGTGTAAATAAACACCTGACAGTCAAACTTCGTTTGGAGGGGATAGTAGGAACTCGTTGGAGGGGCGCAGGCCCTCATTTGCCCTCAAGGGTACACTCCTGCCTTAACAATTCTTGAATAATACTGAGTTCCATTATAATGCTGAAGTCCCACATATACTATCTTCCTGAAAATCTACTATCCTCTTTGTACAGACTCACAACCTAACTTCCGAATCATCAAAGTAAATGTTTAACAATTTACTCACTTTCTATCCCAACATCACTCTTAACAGGTATTAACATTTTAATACTTTTCTTCTGTCGAGTCTGTATACATTTTTGACACTCCCGGTATATACCAACAGATAACGTGATGTTCACGTCGATGGTCGCAAAAGGGTTAAAAGAGATTCTCCCTGTTATGTGCCACGTGCATATATAAAGTGTGCTCTGTTGTTTTAAATTGTAAAGAGAAGCCTGTCAAAATGTTAGCGTTGAATGCTAATAGAGACTGACATCGCAATATAACAGAGAATCCCTGCCACCGAAGAGGGAAAAAATATTTGGATTGCAAAGCTTTTTGTTGTCAGGTTTAAAACATCACAGCTTTCACAGGAAATTCTGTCTTTGAATACGTTACCTTCATACATTCGCTTTTAAAATCACTTCCACTTTTGCTGATCTTTCCTCCCCTCTTCAGAAAAAAAGGCAATATATTTTTAGATTAGGGTGATAGAGGAGAAGTTAAAAGGATGCCTTCGACTTTCTCCCCCCCCCCAAAAAAAATCCACATCCCTGGTGCATAAAATGTCTATAAACGTTTGAGTTTTTTGTTTTTTTAACTTTTCACTCACATTAGTTACACAGCATTATGAATAAATAAAACTGTGCCATGTCAAATGCAAATCTTTTTATTCCCATTTGACATAATTTCCACTATACATACTAAATCAGTCATGTGCAACAGCCGGTCCCCGAGCTAGTCCCGCCCCACTGAACCCTTTCATCCTTCTCGCCTGACCCTTATTGGAAATATGCTTCTTACATAATATTAAACTGCATTGAAAACATTTCCTGGATAACTGATGTCCACTTTCGAAAATATCATCCGCGTTGGAGTATCCAGTGTACCACGGAATATTGAGAGACGAGTTCAGAACATGAAGAATCAAATTCTCCACTAAAATGATAAATAAATAGACTTTTTCTGCTTTTCTTTAGTAAATAATTATTTTGGTTACCATTATAACATATTTTGTGTTCCTGTGATGTTAGTGTTCTCTATTAAACATAATGATTCGATTGTTATGAAAATGTTATACAGTGTCTCATACGGTCCTCTGTGATTGGCCCACCACAAGTATCGTATAGACGAGGGACGACTCCACAATATCACAAAGTCACATGCATTCCCAATTTATGGGAAGAAAAATTACTTTAACATAACAATTATGGTCATCTGTTCCACCAGCGACTGCCAAACCGTCGATCGCTAGCTACTAGTAGCTCGCGGGGACATTTTCCGTAGATCGTGCTAACGCTCTGGTTGCCTAACCTTGATTCCTCCACTGAGCTGACGCTAACGACAGGGGGCGCTGGCGACAACAACTATTTGTTTCTCCCGCGCAACTGCCGTTGTCAGCCTAATGTCGCAGTTGATTGTATACGCGTGGGGCTGTGCACGTAAGTTTTTCATGTGTATATTAGATATTTGATACCTTGGATACTTTGAGTTCATATTTACTAGACATGTAACTTTATAGGCAATAAACAAATGTAAGATTTTTTTAAAAGTTGGTAGTTCTTTCGGTTGATAACTCACAGTAGGATTTAAAAACAGTACGGTAGCGCAGAAACTTCATAAGTTTGGCAAACACTGCTGTAAACGAATGAGGAACGACCGAACAATTTTTTTAAAAAGTTTTTTAGTATGAAGTTTACAGCCCTGATTGAAGACGTCCCATGACAGATATTCCAAGATAGCATGGACTCTCTGGTCACGTGTTCTGAATTGACTGCGACACAGAACAGTCCTTTAAATGTCTGCTCTTACGTAGACTGTAATTTCACATTTTTCGTGATTGAAGAAAAAAATCTGTTTTCTCTCTCTCTCTTTGCGGAAATCAGCAGGAAGAAAATAGGGTAGAGTCTGTGCTAACATGCTCTCAACACGAGCGAATAGTAGAGCGGCATTCCCGTAAGAAAGTACAGGGTGTCCGAGAAGTCCTTCCCTGATTACAGAAATTGATAACTCAGGCTAGAAATAAGATAGAAATATGAAACTGGTGTTGAATGGTTTACAAACTATAAAAGTTTTTGTCTGTGTTAGGTTTGTTCTGTTTTACCAAGTCTCAATTTTGTTTGTTTTAGGTTTGTAGTACGTAAGTAAGAAGCCCAAGAAGCCATGCCAACCAACTAGGAGAAGGCACAGTGTGTCCTGTAGTACCGTGAGACACGATCACCAACCACGGTGCAGAGACAGTTCCAGACAACATTTGGGAGGACTCCACCTGATGTCAAGAGCATTAAAGCCTGGTATGAGAAGTTCAAGAACACAGGGTCGGTTGCTGACCTTCCGAGGCCTGGTCGACCAAGAACCTCAGCAGACATGGTGGAGGCTGTGCGGCAGTCTTTTCTGAGAAGTCCTAAGAAATCGGTGCGCAGGGCCTCACGTGAATTACAGATGCCAAAAAGCTCTATCCATGACATTTTACACAAACGTTTATTGTTTCGTGCTTACAAAGTGCAACTCGTTCAGGCCTTGTTGCCCGACCACGGTACACGTCGATATGACTTTGCGGTCGAAATGCTATCACGTATTGCGGACGATAATGGTTATCTCAGACGAATTGCCTTTTCCGACGAAGCGACATTCTTTGTCAGTGGAGTAGTGAATCGCCATAATGTACGCATTTGGGGTTCAGAACCCCCCAGGGAGGTCAGATGGTTCACCAGAGGCAGTCCAAAGGTGAATGTTTGGTGCGCGTTATTGCACGATCGAATTATCGGGCCATTCTTCTTCGCTGAGGATACCATCACATCTGCAGTGTACCTGGATATGTTGCAGCTGTATGCTGTTCCTCAGCTGCTTCAGTATCGCCCCGATGTCGTTTTTCAGCAAGACGGTGCACCACCTCATTGGGGTTCGCACGCTCGGGCCTATCTCGATAGGACATTTCCTGGGCGATGGATTGGTCGTGATGGACCAACAGCTTGGCCTCCGCTCTCCTGATATAACCCCATTAGACTTCTTTTTATGGGGTTATGTCAAGGATGAGGTCTACCGAACACGTGTACCAGATCTTGAAACCCTGCAGCAACGAATAACCACAGTCGTTGCATCGATCTCTCCAGTGATGTTGGCTAATGTGTGGATGGAAATTGAATATCGCCTAGATGTGCTACGTGCTACCAAGGGTGCTCATGTGGAAGTTGTGGAGTGCAGGGGAAGAAGAGAGAAATCTCCGTATTGAACTCATATGTAAATCTCTCTCTTACTACCCCTTTACTTACAGGAATGTTGTATCATCCAGATTTAAAGAAAATCAAAAGATATGCCAAATAAAATAATAGAAATTACTGAAATTTAAATAAAAGTCGGTAGAGCTAAGATATAAAAAAATAATATATATATATATATATATATATATATATATATATATATATATATATATATATATATATATATATATATATATATATATATATATATATATTATTTTATATAATATATCGGGTGTTGCAAAATAAGTGTTACAACTCTTGGGAGGTGACTCCTACCACTGACACAAGAAAAAAAGTTCTCTTGAACTTTCGGCTATTGGACATAGTTTCAGATCTACAAGGTACCGAAAGCGTGGGAAAATGACTTTCGGACGCCAATAGTTCGGAAACTATCCAACGTAAAGAGGGCGGGTAAAAAATTCACTGAAGAAGTCATACCTGCTGTATTGAATTTTGCATGATTCACAATCTTACCAGGCACGCGCAAGGGATTCCCCAAAGGAACATAGGGAGTCCCGGATAATCTGCCAAATGAAAATTGGTCTAAATGGATATGAATTGATAGGGTTTCTACCAGGTAACAATAATTCGTTTGTATTAAGTCGATACCTGGAACAAATGCAAAATGACGGACACCTTCATGCTCGTTGTGTGTGGTTGCATAATCGCCAGGTACGGATGCTGGCCAACAGTGAGGTTCTGAGTATTAAGTGTAGCGAATTTGTACTCAAATACTTTAGAAAGACATCTGGAGTGTCGGTAGAGCACAACAGATGAAGTAGGGTGATTCACATGTGTGGAAACACGTAATGAAAAATGCCCAGAAATGCACTCATACTAAGTGAAAGTGAGTTCAAAGCATCGGAAATGTAAGGATAAGCGTCAAGAACGTGAAATCCTTTGCAATTCACCAATAATATTCCCACAAACCGATGCAATACGATGTGCACGGTTGCATACCAATAAGGATGCAACAACTGAGGCCAAGTTGAAATTGTGCAAGGGGACTCACTAAGAAACTGGGTAAACTGAATGAATGTCTCTAGTGGGATCGCATGATCGATATTGAAATGTGGCCAATGGGTGTGTGTTGATGTCGACATGTAGCTAATGGAAAAATGTCAACATGTGCAACTACTGCTAGGACACCGTCCCACGTGGGAAAAATAGGAAAATAACTACTCGGGACTTGAATCTGAGGCTGTGGGCTCGCAGTAGGATTGGAAACCGCGACCACGCGAGCAAAAGCGAGCCCTCTAGCCCTGAGGCTTGAGGGAGCTTCACTTTCTCTGTATTCATTTCTTTGAGGACTACCCACTTTGTTTACCAAGCGCTCTTGTACAGCCACCAGACACGCTTGTGTGTTTCATTTTGTTACTCCTACTGCACAATTGTAAACAATCAGAGCTTTAAAACATTTCTTCCTATTTCTCATGTCGTTTTATTTCCCATATGTATTATGTTCCAGCTGTAGTGTTACATGTGCCGAATTGGTTCATTTTCGTCTTTGTCTTGGCATGTGCACTGTATGTACGATACGAATTTCTGGAGGCATTTTCCTATATTTCCAGTACGTCATATGTCCTAGAAGACGTGGGACATGATACAAGTTTGTTATTTTCACGCTCTATCAGAATTTGAACCATGGATTAAAAGATATCTTTTCATATGTGTCGACTGTGGGACAATGTCCCAAACAAAGAGGGACATTGATACAATCGTGTTCTAGTTACGTTCTGCCAAAAAGTGCACTAGATGTAATAGTACAATGTACAACGTTATTTTCCTATTTTCGCACGTGAGACGGTGTCTCAGCAGTAGTGGGACATGTTGGACATTTGTCCATTAGCTACATGTCGATATCAACACACACATTGGCCACATTTCAATATCAATCATGCTATCCTACTAGAAACATTCATTCAGTTTACCCAGTTTCTTAGTGAGTCCCCTTGCACAATTTCAACTTGGCCTCAGTTGTTGCATCCTTATTGGTATGCAACCGTGCACATCGTATTGCATCGGTTTGTGGGAATATTATTGGTGAATTGCAAAGGATTTCATGTTCTTGACGCTTATCCTTACATTTCCGATGCTTTGATCTCACGTTCACTTAGTATGAGTGCATTTCTGGGCATTTTTCATTACGTGTTTCCACACATGTGAATCACCCTACTTCATCTGTTGTGCTCTACCGACACTCCAGATGTCTTTCTAAAGTATTTGAGTACAAATTCGCTACACTTAATACTCAGAACCTCACTGTTAGCCAGCATCCGTACCTGGCGATTATGCAACCACACACAACGAGCATGAAGGTGTCCGCCATTTTGCATTTGTTCCAGGTATCGACTTAATACAAACGAATTATTGTTACCTGGTAGAAACCCTATCAATTCATATCCATTTAGACCAATTTTCATTTGGCAGATTATCCGGGACTCCCTATGTTCCTTTGGGGAATCCCTTGCGCGTGCATGGTAGGATTGTGAAACATGCAAAATTCAATACAGCAGGTATGACTTCTTCAGTGAATTTTTTACCCGCCCTCTTTACGTTGGATAGTTTCCGAACTATTGGCGTCCGAAAGTCATTTTCCCACGCTTTCGGTACCTTGTAGATCTGAAACTATGTCCAATAGCCGAAAGTTCAAGAGAACTTTTTTTCTTGTGTCAGTGGTAGGAGTCACCTCCCAAGAGTTGTAACACTTATTTTGCAACACCCGATATATATATATATATATATATATATATATATATATATATATATATATATATATATATATATATATATATATATTATAGCAAGTAGATAGACAATAGAAAAGGTTATCTCTATTGAAAAGCCAGTAGCTTTGATGCGAAGCACGACTCTTGGGCGTCAAACCCCTTTTACAAAACCGAAAATCTGGAGAAGAACAAGGCAGTTGGCGTTTAGATCGGGTCTGTGAAGTTGCTGCTCGTGTGAAAATAGTTATTTTCATCATGAACACTATAGATTCAACAGAGTTGGTTGCAATGGAAGATAGGTGCATATATTTATTTCAAAGTGAACTTAATTAAGTGCGATAAGTTGCACCACTGGTGTTCAAAATAAGTTAACTAAACTGTGCCAGTTTTCTAGACTATGTGCATTGTGAGATCCAATCTGACAATACTGGAAACGTATACACACATCTTACGTATGCAGCAACAAACCACTAAAATATATATATATAGAGAGAGAGAGATAGGACTGCAACTAAAACCAAGTTTGAAGTGATTACAAAGTAGTGGACTTAAAGTAATAATCTGGAAGCAAGTACTTAATCTACCGTAGGATGCTACGGAAATCGTTTTAAAAGAATATCATCAACATGAAAGAATAGACACTAAAATTGGGATTAACGCTGTGAAGTAACGGACATACCTACCTGGAAAGTAAAGAAGATGAACTGTGCAACGGATACAAATACATGTTATTAACTATGAACTAGTAAAAAAAAATCATAAGATAGTTTTTTTTTTAAAAAATATTTTAGTTCAACTGTGAGCATATCTTATATCGATATCAATTTAGTGTTGTGGTTTAAGTGATTAAGTGTTGTGTTTAAAATAAAAGTGTTTATTAAACTACATGGAGTTATCACCTTCCCTAACGGAATTTCGGCTGGTATGGTAATTACCAGAATAATTTATTTGTTTCTTGCAGGTTTGCTGGATTCCATGTTCTTTATTGTCAGATGTTCGAAACTAGTAAGGTAATCACACACCTATTCTTTGATAAACTAAGGTGGCAGATAACTCATGCGTAAGTCCACATATCAAAGAAAGTCCGAAAGGGGCTACAGGACTTTAAATAAGGAGGAACTCACACTTACAGGAATGGCATTATAGAAATTATATTCATCGGTGAAAGGGCGTATCTTGATTTTTATAATTTTACAGGAGAGCGATTTAAAATGTCTCGTTCAACGTTACATCTTGCTTTACATTTCAAAATACGCCATTTTTAGAACGTTCATACCTCTGTTAATATAAGGAATTCCGGTATAAAATTTATAGTTGATAGAGAAGGTTAAATGAGGATAGATGGTGGTCATAACTCAAAATCACGTTTTCAAGTTACGCCACTTCGCCCTTTCACCGACGATATATATATATATATATATATATATATATATATATATATATATATATATATATATATATATATATATATATATATATATATATATATATATATTATTTTTTTATATCTTAGCTCTACCGACTTTTATCTAAATTTTAGTAATTTCTATTATTTTATTTGGCATATCTTTTGATTTTCTTTAAATTTGGATGATACAACATTCCTGTAAGTAAAGGGGTAGTAAGAGAGAGATTTACATATGAGTTCAATACGGAGATTTCTCTCTTCTTCCCCTGCACTCCACAAAGTGTACTGATGTGACCAAAACTTTTATAGTTTGTAAACAATTCAACACCAGTTTCATATTTCTATCTTATTTCTAGCCTGAGTTATCAATTTCTGTAATCAGGGAAGGACTTCTCGGACACCCTGTACAAAAATACTACGTTTAACGAAACAAGCAAATCCTTTTCCATAGAAGTTGGTATCTAGATGTCGGTCATGAACAGCACCGTAACTTGGATTTTTTCTGGAAGGGGGGGGGAGACATTAATACGCGTAATTGGGGTCCCTAAAAGAAGTTGTTTTTCTAATTCTTGGGCCCCCTCTTTACATCTTTCTTTTACTCTTTATGGGCCCCCGAAGCCTGTGGGTCCACCCGCACAGCAAGGTCTGCGGGGCCGTTAGTTACGTCCCTCGGCCCGTTCCATACATGACAAATTAATTAAGGGGACAATATTGAAAAATCTCAAAGCCATACGAATAAATATTATTTTTAGGGCCCCTAATAGTGGACATTTTATACTGAAATGGGCCCATGAATCATTTTTGTTTTATTTACCTTTTGTGTAGACGGTTTTGTTTATGTAATGTAGTGAAGCTGTTTGATACTTCATTTATGATTTCATATTCGTATCGTATATGGAGTAAAAAAAAAATGTCTTAAAGTGGGGTCCTCAATCGGTGAGGAGCTTCCCTGGGGGGACCTTCCTTCACAAGTTACGGCCCTGGTCATAAATTGATATGGAACGACCCGAATTTCACACTAGAAACCCAATATGGCTGCCATTTCTAAGATTACCTTTTCATCACCGCTGGTCTTCTTCACACATTTTTGCATATAACTTGCACACGAATTTTCTTAAATTTTCCTTTTGATATTGATAAAGCATAACATAAGCTTTCCAACAAATATAAACACCTTTATATTTCCGTAACTAATATGGCCGTCATTTTCCAATACGACAATTCCCGAATCTCTTATTTTGCATATATTTGCAAATAATTTTGTCTGTATGTGGATTTAATAAAATTTTCACTTTGCTAGATCATTAAATAAACTTTTCAGTGAGTCAAAACACATGGATGTTTGGTTAACCATAATGGCTGCCACCTGGAAATATGGTTGCCAGTTCCAAATATGGCCGCTTCCTACTACACTTATTTGTATATTTTGTAGAAAAAAAAATTATATCAATTGCTTTCTGCAATTTTACTTATTTTTATTCCCATTTAGTGTGAAGATATTCTCATAGAATCCTTATTACTTTCTTTTTTTAAAATTTATTTATTTACTCACTCTTAAGAAGTGGAAGAAAAGAAATATATCAATTTATTGATACATACGATTCAGTTTACTTTAAACATGCGTACTTAAACTTGTCTATACAAGATACGAATACCGCGTGAAAACGCGCCCTTACCTGTCAGAGTAGAACAAAGAGAACTTTAACAGGTTGATCATTTCAAGTATCTGGGAAGTATTTTGACGAAAGACGCTTACTGCACCAAAGAGATCAAGTCAATTATTCCCATAGCCAAAGAAACATTCAACAAGAAAAGATCACTCTTAACAAGCAGGCTCAATATTGGACTTAAGAAGTTGGTCAGGTGCTATATATGGAGTATTGGACTTTATGGTTCAGAGACTTGGACATTACGGAAGTTAGATAAGAAATATTTAAAGAACTTCGAAATATGGTGTTGGGAGGAGATGGAAAAGATAAAATGAACAGAGAGAGTAATAAACGAAGGTGTTTTAAAAGGGATAGGACAGCGTTTCCCAACCTTTTTCAACTTGCGGCACACTACAGGTGTAACTTGAATTCTCGCGGCACACCCGCGCAAATAATATATCTTACTATTATTATTTGTAAGTATAAAATACCGTGGTATTTTTCTGTGATTACTGATCTCCTTCTTACAGAGTAGAAGGCTCTATCACGGCTTTTCCCCCGTGGTAAATCATTATGCTTATTTTTCATTCTAATTTTAAAATAGAAAACAATTGCAATGAAATATAGGACTCGGGTTTTTAAAAATTCACTTTCTCTATCGAAAACTGTATCTAACTTTTCACTAAAAAGGAAGATCACTAAATAACGAACAAATAAACAAATCTCCTGTACCTTTAAAACACAAATGTAGGTAATTTGTATGTATGTTTGCTTTGTTGAATTTATTGAATGATATGTAAAAATTTCAAGTTACGAAATAGTCCTAACAATAAAGAAGCAATAATGGTTATGACAATGATAAATACGTTTTTCAACATTAGAAATGTATAGAAAAGTAACACAGTATGAAACTTAAAATTGTAGATTTATAGTAGAGGTTCATAGTAATGTGAAATACAAATATACATTTTCCCCTATGTCTTGCAACTTGGTACCTATAGAATTAATAATTTGTTTCGATTTCCTCGCGGCACACCAGCGGACCATTCGCGGCACACCGGTTGGGAAACGCTGGGATAGGAGATAAGAGGACAGTTCTAGCCACCATCCTTCGTAGAAAGGCCAATTGGATTGGACTCGTAGGAATAGGTAGAAGAACACAACTGATCGATGATTAAAAAAAAAAAAAAAACAAGAAAAAGAAAAAAATAGAAGAAAATATTGGGCGTTAAAAGAGGAAGCTGAAAATCGAGAAACATGGAAGAAACATTTTCAGGCCCAAACTCTTCAATGTGACATGCGACGATATTGTTCATCCCTGACAACGCTGATACAGTGATATGCAGAAAAAAAATGTTCTTTTCTCCTCCTGGCTCTTGTTTACTCCTATTTGACAAATGTTATATTGTTTTGTTTGGTTAATCCTTTTCTTTCAATATTAAGAAAATTGACTAAACTATTGCTTTTGCAGAGCTCTGCTTTCTCTTAAGCCCGAAACGGAATTGATGGCAGAAAGTTTCGGAAAGTGTTGCTATTTTCACTCCTAGCTTTTCATTTTAGATAGTGTATATTTACAACGAAGCGGGGTGCACGTCCATCGGTACACCCCTCTAAATCCGGCCTTGCCGCCTGCTGTTTCGGAATCAGTAAATGATGTCTAAAGGAAGGAAGAAAAAGGAAAGACGTGTTGCCAGGAAAGGAGATTTTAGCAAGAAACAGCTGCATGTGGGTGTATAACAAAAGAAACTTCACAGAAATACAAGGGAATTCCGAAAAATTAGGTAATCAGAGAAAAATCTATGTAACACAATAAGAGTTATTTCTCGTGATTCACATGAATGAGAATAAGGGTGTGGTAGTAAGGCCTGGGAACCCTGACTGCCTCACAGTATGATTCTGGCAAAAGTAAAATTACCGAGTACTAGTCACCTAGGTCGCGTTCGCTGCAGGGTAACGCATCGGAAACATCCTTGAGTAGCCATACACTTATCATTAAGTTTTAAAATCGCACAATACATTTATAAACACGCTGCAGTGTTGCAGTGCAGCCTCTTTACATTCCGATTTTGAATCCGCTAGCAACATTTTCTGGAACAAAGACTGATTATAAGAAAGACTTTCCCTAATAGAAGACAGTAAATGTCTATTTCTTTTCTTTTCTTTCTGTTTTTTTTTTTTTTTTTTTTTTTTTTTTTTGTTCACAGACAAGATTTTGCTTTTTTGTTCTTGTCCTTATGATGTCGAGCGCGAGCGACATGATTGGGTAAAAGTGGAAGGTGAGAGGATGTGTCTCTTCCTTTTTTACACCTACAAGAAATTACATTTCTAAAGGAAAAGTGACTTCGAGAGAACTTAAAAGGATTGACACAACTCAAACATCACCTCCCCCCTTTACTTCACCCCCACAGTCGTCCATCATGCTAACAAGGTCAGGATAAAATCCGGCGTGGAAACTAAAAAAAAAAAAAAAAGAAAAAGAAAAACTTCGAAAATTGCAAGGAAATTGGCTTCGGCAATTACGAGGCGAAGGAAGGGACATCTGACGGCGAGAAGTCGAATTAGAGGTAGAGAGCGCGGGTGTAACGTGAATTTTATAGCTAATGAAGTCGGAAAGATGTTGCTAGCAGTGGCGTAGGGAATATAACGAAAAGGCAACCATAATAAGTAAGGAAAAGATAATAAAGAGAAATAAATGGAAATAAAAGACAACAGTTAAAATAATTAATGGCAACAAATTGTAACATTTGCGTTATTTTATGTTAAACTAGTGATAGTTTGAAATGTAGAAAAGCGAAACTTTTTTTTTACTGCAGATTTTCATTTTATCTTTTGCCAATTTCAAAATGTTCCATAAAAACCGAAGACATCTTTTACGAACTTTTCGCGGAATATATATATATTGAAGAATGGAGCTTAATTCGCTGAATTCAATATTTTTTGAATGCAATTTCATTCTTATCTGAGCGGGCTGCGGAAGGTAACGCCTTCTCTTGGGCCATGAGTATTCTTTTATTATATGTTTCATCTGGAGATGTGTAATAGGATGTATTTATTTATTAATGTGCTAGGCTGAGTATAATATAAAATTACAAAATTAAAAAAAACAGAAGAATACTAAATAAAACAAAAATGCATTTTATAACAAACAATGAAGTACTGAAGTGCTGAAAAGTTTTCTTGACTTCATGGTAACAGTTCAGAGAAGAAATGCATGAGGAGGTGCATTTACTGAGCATATCTGGGTCGGCTTTTAGCTTTCGCATGTAGGTGCGTAGCGTGTGTACTATGTTGGTCAGGTTTAAATCCTTCAGAAGTTGAAGTACTTTAATACGTATTTTGGATGATATCTTCAGAAGATGTTATCATCAAAAGACGTCTTCGGTGTTGAAGCTTCGATAGTGCGTGATATTTTAGGCTCAGGTCTTGACGTGGATGTAACAGTGGTGTCTTGAATAGGTGCTGAATGTCGTATTGTGCTTGTTGGTGTTGCTTTCCTTTTAGCTTGTAGAATTTATTATATTTGTGGACAACCGGAATAACTAGCAAAATGAGCACCTTTACAGTTAACAAATTTCGCTGGTGAGTCTCGGGTCTTCTTTTTTCATTGATACATCCAATGAGAGCTAGGGCTGTTCCGATAATCGAGTAATCGATAACAATTCGATAAAATTTCAAAACCGTTTCATCGATAAAGAATTTTAATTTTATCGAATTATCGAACTTTCGAGACTCCCGAAATGTTCGAGACTCCCGAAATGTTCGAGACTCTCGAAATGTTCGAGACTCTCGAAATGTTCGAGACTCTCGAAATGTTCGAGACTCTCGAAATGATCGAGACTCCCGAAATGATCGAGACTCTCGAAATGTTTGAGACTCCCGAAATGTTTGAGACTCTCGAAATGTTCGAGAGTCTCGAATTGTTTTAAAGCAGCAAATGCAGAAATATATCAATATGATCACATTTGTCGAGTCGCTTGAATATTTTGAAAAGTTCGGGATTATCGGAGTGTTCGGAAGAAACAATGTATTCGAAGTTATCATAGTTTTATATAATATGTATTACATATATGCAGGGTGTTCATTTTAAAACTTCTCTCTTTAGCAATGAAGTGAAAGAAAAGTTTTTTCCCCACAGATCTGTACGACGTTTAAGCAGTCTGTCAGAAGAGAGAAAAAGGAAGAGAAAACATGCATCAGCTAAATGGAATTGGAATCCAAGACACCATTAGTCTACTAATACGACTATTCACTTTGCCGATTGCACCAATAATGGGACAGGCAGAAAAATAATTTTACATATGATTTGGAGGGTTTAATTTAAAGTTCTGTATAGAGACAGCTACTGATATAGGTAGAGGTAAGGAAATTCCATAAGGCTGAAGACTTAAAAAACTCCCGTATCGAAAATTTACTATCCGGCGCTCGGATGCCTTCGAGTATTTGAGATTCTCGTGAAACAAACCTTGAGAATTTTGGGTACAAAGCTCTCTATTACAGGCCGTCCTGTCTGTCTGTTTGTATGTGGCATCCGACGATAACTTTGGGTTGCCATATTTTGAAATTAGAAGAGCGAGGGATTCTAAACCGTAAGTACTGATGTGAACTTGTGTATTACAAATACTGACGATCCTTCTGACAATTTTTTTAGTGATTTCTTTGTTAAGTGACACTTCCAATGTACTTTTCTAACAAAACTAAAGTAAAGCAAATTTAGTTTTTGCCTTTAATGTTTTATTAAGTGCAACAAATGTGAGTCTCGAATTGTAAAGTAAGTATTACAGTAAGATATCTCTAATGAGGATATCTTTAAGACAAGTTGTTTTTTTTTTTTTTAAAAAAAAAAAAAAGATATATGGCAGATGCTCATACGGTTTTCTCTCTAAGAAATACAAAATAATTTCTAAACTTTTATCATAAGAAAGGTAAAACATATTTAGGAGTCTTGGTCCATCTCTTATAAAATTTGAGCTCCTCCGTGGCTAAGCGGTTAGCGTACGCGCCTTTGGCGTGGGAGGCCCGGGTTCGATTCCCGGCGGGAGCTCATGTGGTTCGGATTCCACGTTAATCAGTAGGTCCACGTCTCATATAGCCTCGCTGCTGAAAGGGACGCTAAACTAAAATCAACTCAACTCTTATAAAATTTCTAATCATTTTCAAAGATTGCTACTTGAAATCATAGTAACATACGAAACTACCACAGTTTCACAATATATGAAATACAGTATAAACATTTTAAAAGAAAAAATACTAATAATGAATCTTATCTAAACAAAATGCTAAGGATACCGTAGTTCAATTTGCAATCAGTTCTGAATATATAAAGACTAGTTGAACATATAGATTACGTAACAACATAGACTTGTTCAGTTGAACTGGACAGAATGTTATCAAAGAAATACGCACCCATGAGATCATATATTAGTATTCATGGGTTGAAACAAAATGTGTATGATTATGCCAAATGCTTTTATATTTTTCATTCCCTTCAACTTTTTTTTAAAATCTTGATTGCATAATATCTTATCATAAAATTCTATGCATGATACGTCTTTCATATTGAACAAAACCAGTAATAATAATTTGGCAGTTTCTACATTCATCTTGTTTCTGTCATCTGTCAATTCGCGATTGAGATTGACAAAGAAATCTAGCGGTTTACGTTGAATGTAACAACACTTTATCAACAAAGTCGTCTTAGATTTTTCTCCAATCCAAAAAAGCGGGTGGTTTTACGTGATTAAGAGATGATTAAGCGGAAGACGAATATAAGACCTGAAAATCTGGTAGTATCCGCTAAAATCAGGTAATATGGCAACCCTATGTCAGGAATCGCCTCCCACGCGTTGGCGGTGTTGTTTTGAAACACTCTGTATAAAATAATGCACCATGTTATTCTGAATTGATGCAAAACTCTTACGTTTTTAAAACCTACATTATTCGTCCAGGAAGCAATCTGCCTCCACCAAACGACGCTTCTGGATCCGTTAGTGTGGGGATTCATCATAATGATATACAAACCGACTGTATAGAACATATGCTACATTGTATATTCACTGTCGAGGAAATATATTTATTTCCGTTTTTCATCTTCATTAAACTTAATGATGATTTCAAGGTTTCTCCCGGGTAGGCTTACCATACGTCCTAGATTCAAGCCTGGTCCAGAAAATTGTCTGGGACTAACTAATGTCCGAAATTTTAGGGAAAATGGAAGACCGGAAAATTTCGCTGTGTTTGGTCAAGTGCTTGGCTTGCAATTCTGTCTTGTGCTGATATTTATGAAAAAATCAATAGCGATGACGTGTTCTTCGCAAGAATACTTTACTCAGGAAAATAAAGACAATAATATAAAAATATATTTTAAGTATAGAAAATGAGCATAAGCATTTTTGGAACTTAAGATTAAACTTTTCTTAACTTCTTAATAAAACACACACCATTCTTTAAAATATCCAGAAATTATGATAATCCTGCCCCGGGGGATTTTGAATACACGGAGGGTGAAAGTAGCAAAAATACTGGTAAGCCACGGTGAACATGATCAGAGATATTTGCGGGGGAATATTCCTCCTGAACAACCCCCTGAAATCACTGATTTGACTAACATTTATTTTACTAAAAGCTAAAGGGGGAGTTTGCGCCCAAAGCATAAACATATCTGATTGCGGCAATGTGTGAACTAGTGGCCATTAACCCTTTCAAGTTTTTGGTCGTTTTCGACCGATATTGTAGGGCTTAAAGATTCGATTAAAAGAGAACTAAGAATGCTATTTAGTTCCGTTTTTTTATTATTATTTTCCAAGAGAGGAGGCATTCAAGAAAGTCTTGGAAGGGTTTATACTCTTCCGAGCGTCAGAACGTAGGCGGGTATGACGTCATAAATTTACAAATTCCCCCTTTTTTTTTACTGAGGTCTAACTTCAACATTTTTTGTTGAGCTTTTCTTTAAACCTAGAATCCTAACATTTTCCATAAACAATCAGTGGACCCATTAGTTTTTATGAGAATTTTTTCGGATCTCCTCGTCAACATAGAAAGGATGTTCAGAGGGACAAAAGGGTAAAAAAGGGATATTTTTGACCAAAAATCCCACTTTTGCGATTTTTGCTACGCTCTGCTACATGATAGGGACATTTGAGTGGTACTTTCTGAAAACCTACACAATTCTGAAGAGAACAACGTATGAATCATCATCCTACGATTATTAGGGACGTGTCAGGAAATTTTTGAAGTTTGTATAGTATCCTTGGGAAATTTCGAAAATATTTGCAGAAGAGGAAAATATTTTTCCCGCCCTTATTATTGAAGATAGGAGATTGGTATTTGGTACAAGTAATTAGTACCATAAGTAATATTTTAAAGTGATTTCCAGATCTCTATGTTAACGCAGAGCCGCGCCAGAGGGCACCAAAACGGGGGAAAAGAGATTTTTCTGCAAGAATCCCTATTTTCCTCTCTTGTAACCTCCTAAGGAACATCCTAGGGACACGCGGATGATACCATCTAAACGCCTACTCTATTCTGAAGAGAACAACGTATGAATCATCATCCTACGATAATTAGGTACGTGTCAGGAAATTTTTGAAATTTGTATAGTATCCTTGGAAAGTTTCGGAAATGTTCGCAGACGAGGAAAATATCCCCCCCCCTTAGTATTGAAGATAGGAGATTGGCATTTGGTACAAGTAATTACTACCACAAGTAATATTTTTAAAGTTATTTACAGATCTCTATGTTAACCCAGGGCCGCGCCAGAGGGCCCCAAAACGGGAAAAAAGGGATCTTTCAGGAAAAAATCCCTATTTTACTCAATTTTTCCCTCCTTAGAAACGTCCGAGGGACATGAGGGAATTCAATCTGGACGCCCGCTCTATTCTGAAGAAAATGGTGTATGAATCGTGATCCTACGATAATTAAGGACGTGTCAAGAATTTAAAAGGGTTAACAGAAAGCAAACACGACAGAAGATAACACATTTGGCTTAGCTACAACATTTTAGCAACACCGTACGTGATTAATATGGTTGAGGTGTTGGGCGTATACTATATCGTATAAAGAGCAAATTACCCTATTTGTACGTTTAATACCGTATGTCTGACAGCAAATAACAAGCAAGAGAGAAAATTCAGGAAGAAATTGAACTTCCTGTGTGTGTGTGTGTCGGACGAAAAAGCAATCCCTTTCTGTACGCTTTCCTTTCTCCTCACAAATGCAACTTTGCAATAACTTATCAGATGAAAAAAAAAAGTTGTTTGACTAGTTTGGCTGCAAGAAGGAATCATTGAAGAGGTGAAGAAATCGAATTGCCCATCACTACTTTTGATAATACCCGAAATTTCGATACTACCCGAAACTTCGATAATACTCGAAATGTCGATAATACCCGAAACTTCGATAATACTCGAAATGTCGATAATACCCGAAACTTCGATAATACCCGAAATTTCGATAATACTCGAAATGTCAATAATACCCGAACTTTCGATAATACCCGAAGCTTCGATAATACTCGAAATTTCGATAATACCCGAAACTTCGATAATACTCGAAATTTCGATAATACCCGAAACTTCGATAATTTCAAATACTCGAACGGTTTCGAGTAACCGATGACAATTCGATAAATTTTCACTCTCGAAGTTCGATAGGTCCTCAGCCTTATCGAACACCCCTAATGAGAGCTGCACACTTAACGCACTAAGGCACAGGTTGGCAAATTGCTTGCGAATGTCCAAATCTTTGGCATTTGAAACATTGCAAATAATGTTTCTTTTGCAGTGGTTGCATGCGAACTTTCGTGTGTAGTAATAAGTTTTCTTTGAAGATTCTGGTAGCTTGTAGAGTCTTCTTCAATATAATCAAGAATAATGGGTAAACTAACTTTTCGTTTCCCGCCTTCACGATTCTGGGTTCACATTTGTGGAATGGAGAATATTGGATAATCCTTTTTAAGTGCTATTGTGATGTCATCAACACTGTTATCGATTGGAAGGTGGCGAATAATTGCTCTGATGCTTTTAGTTTTCTTCTTGATTCCGGTGGCATATTGTAGTTTCTTGTAGGAACAAAAGTTATTACACAATTTCATTACACAACAAGAACTTCTTATTTGTTAGTACTGAGCATAGTAGAACATTAGTGTACCCAGTTTCGTTAAGCATTAAGAAATTAGTTATTGAAAATGATAAACTGCAACAGGAATTGCAGCATTTACGCAACATGGAAGCAGAAGATAGAACGCTGCATCTTGCAGCTCTAACTCTAAGAAAAGACATTTCAAATGTTAGTGAGAAGCTATCATGACCACTAACATAAGACGACTTGCATCCTGAATGCATTTCTCTCTGTATGTAGTGATGGGCAATGGGAATATTTCCAGTGGGAAGGAAAATAAAAATTGGGAATATTCCCGGTTTTTTCTCTGGCACATAAATTCCCGGGAAGAAATTTATTTTCATTTCTTTACTTTATATTCTAACTTTTCTATTCATTTCGTTGACTGTACTTTCTATAATAGTTAATAATATGATTTTTAAATTTCCATTTCCATTTGAAGGGTAAGGGGGAAAACCAAGGAATGTCCATATATTTGCTTTTTCGGGTGCTTTGTCCTATCTGTTGGTGACTCTTAGTACTATTTTACTGTATATGCCATGCATACGTAGATGTAAAAATGTCCATGTAAAAAGGGTCAAAGGATGTAACTAACCCTATTCTTCTTACGCGGTTTTCAATATTAAATCGCAGTTTTCTCGAAAATGCAGTTTTGTGACATTCCTTCTTTTTCCCCTTACCCTTCATTTGTACTATAAAGTAGCAAGATACTAATTTATAAATGAAAAGAAATAAGTCAGTAAAGTAATCTAGAAATTCTGTAGAGATAGAGGTGAAGTACTATAAATACACCCCGAATCACCATTAGTAATAGACGTTGTCTGTCTGATGTTTCTGACTCAGAGCTTTTGAATAGGTACTCTGGCTTCTTTTACATCTGAAATAACGCATGAAATTTCGAGATATGGGTAGGAAGAGAGGTCGTATTTGACAATATTACGTGCAAAATTCTAAATATTGTGGAAATAAATATGTATGCGAAAATGTTGATAAAATGGTGACACATATGTTTTCTGGCAGTTACCAGTTACCAACTTAATTTGTTTATAACATTAAAAAATGTAATATATTTATAGTATCAGTAGTAGAGTCAAGTTTAGAAAATCCACTTAGGTATAAATTTTAAATTTAAACTGTTTAGCGGTGTAAAAGTATGCGGACTTCCTATACCAAATGTTTTTCAACATATTTACTCGCATAAAACATATTGTAAGTAAAAATACATTTGTGCGTACTCTCTAAATATAATAAAATAACATAATACCGTTCAGAATATACATTTTGAAGAATCCTCTGGAGACAACAGTAATAAATATACTGTGATAAAAAAAAAAAGGAATTTAATTTTTAAATCAATATAGTAATAGAATGCAAGTTTCTTTCGTTTATACATAAATTCCCGGAATATTCCCATTTTTGGGAATTTTCCCTGGGAATATTCCCAAAAAATATTTTCCCAGTAATTTACCCGTCAATCTGTATGTACCACCAAGATTAGATACATTTGTTACAGTAGCACATATAATTCTACACAATGCAGTGTAAGGGTTTTGCGTTTAAAGAATTTTTTGGCCCAGGACTCGTATATAATGATTCTCCAGGTGAAATTAAACCCCCTTAAAGCGTTTTACTCTCATGTATAGTACAAGCTCTGTGTAACAACACAGTTGTACGACTCCTGCATAGTCATGGTCATGGTATCACAACCTACAAAGTAATTTTAAACAATCGTTTTTCGAAGTTTTTATTTACATTTTTCTTTTTCCTCCGAAAGGCATTGAAAACTTTGAAGTTTTAGTTGTGTCTATAGTTGGATTTTAAACCTCGATAAACACCAAGATAGCCGGAACGTGTCGTGAAAACTGTACTGTAAGGAAATTCAATTTTGCTTCATTCTGGGTGGTTTGAACCAACTGGAACTTTACCGAGTTCTTTCTTTTTTTTTCTTTTTCTTGTCTTTTTATTTGTTGTAGCATGGAAAGTACAAAGAAAAAAAAAAAGAATTTCTCTTGTAACATTTTTAGAGCAAAAACTGGATACTTTTTTCTTTCTTTCCCGTGATGCCTTGCGACAAGTGTTTCGTCTCATATGATGCACTATGACACTCAAATGTTTGGTAAACACTTTGCTGGGTAATTTCGTTACTGATCATCGGAAGACAAAGTTTTAACATAAAAAAGATGTAGAAGCTCTTAGGACCAACAACAGATTGTAACAAACGCATTAAAGGAAGAACAAGGCTAGAAAAGAGAGGCTGGAGAAGCAGTAAAAAATCTACGATGTTATTAAACGCGTAACGAGAAAGAAAATGCCTTAAAATGAGATATAAGAGCTGAACAAAATTATACAGAGTTTGTGCGGAAAAGTTATAGGATATTCAAAAAATATATTCACAATTTTGTCACATCGATTTAATAGTTCTGAAAATGTGCCCCTTCTGCATCAACACAGCGTTTCTAGCGATTCTTGCCAATCATTGAAGACTCCCTGGAACGCAGAAATTGGAATACTTTTCAGCTTCCTCATTACGGTCTGTTGAATTGCCTGGACCGAACCGTGGTGCCGTCCTTTCATGACCCCTTTTAGTCGGGGAAAGAGGAAGAAGTCTACAGGAGCGACATCTGGGCTGTAGGGTGACAGGGGGAGCTATGTGATGCATGTTTGGTCAGGAAGTGCATGATAGCAAAGGAGGTGTGGCTCGGCGCATTGTCGTGATGATGCCTCCATGATCCAGCGATTGCTGGACGGACGCGGGCGACTCGTATTCTGAGTCTTTCAAGTACTTCCGCGTAGAATACAGCATTCACAGTCTGACCAGGTGGTGGAAACTTTCTGTGCTGCTCTAACAAACGATTCATTGCATGACAAGGCACCTTGAAAGGAATTTACCCTACACTCGATCCACATTTCCTGAAGTCTTGGAGACTGGTGCTCTGGTACCTAAGACTTCCACCACCCAACCAACGCATTCAGATCCCCCTCCTTCACCACGTTTTAACGGGGAAAATCAGTCCTCTATTTTCTGGACAGATCCTGTAGATCTATACGAGTTTTCAAGAAAGATTTTTTTTTTGTCAATCCTAAAAATCGACAGAATACTGCAAACACTAGCGGCTCCAGGGGTAGGGAGATGGTCATATGGTTTCACGGACGCTGAAGCGACATCAAGGCAGAAGATAAGCGAAAATGTTAGTATTTCGGAGCGCATTGATAGATTCAGATCATATGGCTTTTTACAACGAGTGCGGAAATTTCTTAGAATTGAAAGCCGTTGCTTGAGTGGAATACCTTTATCGATTTGAACATTTTTTCCCCCTAAACCATTATCGGTTTGGGTAAGATACGACTAGAGCTATTACATTTAAATATTGACAAGCTAAGTAAAATAAAAATATATCGTAGAAATGTGATTTTTTTTTTTACAAGTCCGGCAAACTTTAGAGCACATGTCTGACCGGAAGATATAAACTAATTTTATTTCTTTTTTTCTACTCCTTTTAGTCTTTCCAATTTGTAACTTTTCCGTAGAATTACGACTTGAAAAAACAATTTTGCATTTTTTTTCGGCCCTCCTATGTATCAATCAACAGATCTAATTGAGATTGAACAAAACTATATGAGCAAGTGAAAATCATAATGCCTAGTATTTGAAAATCGAGAAATACTCACTTTTGTGAATCTAAAATTGGATGTTAACCACACAAGGAATTAAGATTAAATTGATGCTGGAGTAAACGCTCTTCAGGTTTTCCATTATAACAATAGCAAGACGAAGAACGCAATTTGGTTAATGAGATATAACGCAAAATTATGATTATTTCTTAAACGTTTTGTTTAACAATAACATTGTTTAAGAATAAAAAAAAAAAACAAAATATATTAGTTCGTAGATCTCATTGACCTTAATAAATTCTGATGCGCAATTTTCGAGAAAATCCAGAACAAGGAACTTTTATGGATCTAAAATATATATCGTTAGTTATCAGTAATAATTGTAATCTTACAAATGGAATCTTTCAGTTTAACGTCCCACACTTATGCCCCATAGGTTGAGGGAGAGGATGATTAATTGGTGGAATTGGTGAATATTGATTGGAGAATAGATGGAATGAGAATGTGGGAGGAAAGGAGGGTGTCCTGAAAAAAACCGCGGACATTATGTTGTCCACCACAAACTTACTTGTCAGGAGATCGAACCAGGTACCCCACGAACCAGAGGTAACTACTCTACCTCTGAGTCACTGTGCCCTCTATAATAATTAAATTTTAATTCTGCTGGAACACATCATTTATTTATTTGTCTATTGTAAAAGGACAGTTCCACCTCTCCTTATTTCCATGTAATTAAATATTCATTAAATTAAATATAACTAGTTTTATATTATCTCATTTTCTGTTTATTGTATTAATTATATCCATAAATGTTTAGCTTTAGAAAATTTGAAATTAGAGTATATTCAAAGTGTGTTCAGTATATTTAGCATATCTTATTTACTAGTATTTAGTTAAATAAAAAAATATCAAATGTATTTTAATATTAAGTATGGTTTAGAAGACTCTTAGAAGTCTCAAAAACAGTACAGTTCCTTTTTTTTAACTCACAAAGATACAAAGACTTGAGGAAATATTAGCTACACAGCTGCGGACACAGTTGTCTATTGTAGCAATGTTTCATACTTCATAGTACAGTAAAGCCTAAAATTCAAGTTTTTATTTAAAAAAAAAAGGTTAGAACATTACGAGTTACTGAAAGACTAGGAAAATTATTAGGTTTGCTAAGCTGTTCCTGGGGACAAGATTCTGCGTTTCTGGAAGTTCAATACAATAGCTGTGAAATTCGTACGATCCTTCCTAAGTCACGTACGGATTCGCCGTAGCGTTAGTGGGTAACGGTAAAATTATATATATATATATATATATATATATATTTGGCTCAAACCGGTCATTTTCTCCCATGAAGTATATACTGTGCATTATTTCTTTCTGTCTCTTTTTTACCCATTTCTAGGTGTGTGCCTTAATACTCTAACTGCTTCCAACTGTATTTGAAATACATACATTAAAATAAGAAGTTTTTATTATCAAATTCGTTATCTTTAGCTCTGACAGATATTGTTTAAAAAATGCATTAATACCTCATTTTCAACGCTTTTCTGTTTTCAAATATTCTTTTCTTATTGAGATACTGCTTTTTATAGTTATCTACTATAGTATAAACTCACTAATAAAAAAGTTTTCAATTTTTCCGTGGCAAAGTCTATGTTGGTTGTTATATCTCAAACAGGCATTGACTCGGAAGTCAGAAAAGCTAAAACGCCGCTTTAAAAAAATCCTGAAGGCAAGCTATTCAAAATTTTCTGATCTGATTTTCAGAATATCCTTCCTCTTACGGTAAAGATTCTTGGAAAAAATTGAATTTGAGTTTCATAATGAATTGTGGAAGTTATTTTATATAAACTTATTTACGCCAAAAAAATCAAGGTCATATAATCCCACGTATTTTTAGAATATATATTTTTTTAAATTATTTTTTGACTTGAAGCAATGATATTTTAATATATTTTCTATCAAATCGTATTAATATGTTTTCCATAATGTGACATTCTTAACCAACAAAAATACTTTGATTAAAAAGGTGAATTCAAAATTCTCAAACCGGTCATTCAGTACCAGAGCGAGTGTTTCAAACTAACTAAGATTGCCATATATGCTTTCAGCCAATCAGAAAATTCTCCCACCTCACGTGATCAAAGTGCGCTTTATAATTTTCTACTTTATATATGGAACATTGAAAGCTGTTCTAAAATTAGTATCTACTACAAGGAGTGCCAACTTTGCAAGGTATCTTTTCAATGACGTCACAGTAGTGGGAGAGCATTTCATCGAATCTACGCGGGAAGATATTCTAGTTCCGAGTATGAACGGAGAGGAGGGAGAGGATCTCTCGCACAATGGGAGGAGAAGAGTAAATACTGCACGTTATTAGCAAAAGGAGGAATTTTGTCATGCCATTTTTCCTGTCCGTTTGGAGATGCAATGTTTTCCATCAAACGCTGCTTTCTCAAAACCCATTTCTACCTGTGAAAGCACCGATGGATGCTTCCACTTTTCAGTTTCTTTTCTTTCTTTTCTTTTTTTTTTCAAAGAAATTAGCTTATATTTAATTTTTCGTTATCTTTTAATGTTCATTCCCACCCGTTTTGAAATTAGAAGGAAGCTATTTCGAAACTTGCGGAAATTACAATACTGTATATGATCTTGGCAAAATTCAAGATATATATTAAAATTATTATTATTATTTATTCTAAAATTACAAACCACATTTTTTTTTTGCAATGATTAAGATATTCCGAAAATTTTAAACATTCAATTTGGAAAATAAATATGTTTCGATTTGCGTTTCTTGTGAAACTGAATATAATTGTAAAAATGACAAATTAATAAAAAATAATAAGAAGGAAAAAAGTTCAGGAATCAGGACTCCTTTCTGAAGCGTTTATTAGGTTATAATAGTTTGCTCTCATAAGGTACTCTTTCAATTTCACTATTTTTATTTACATTCTGAATCTTGCAAGTAGATTTTCCTGGGGTGACTTATCCTGTCAGATTTCTAATGGATGACGGCTATTTCTACTTTTCTTCGTTAGATTTTCATACTGTGCATAATATTCGAAGTCTTATAGAAGCGTTATATCCGTCTGTCTCTCTGTCTGTCGACAACTATCTGAGCATAAATGGTAAGCAACATCGACAAGTATTCTTTTAATCGATTTAGTATTCTAGGAACACGTTCCATCTTCTTTATCAAAACCTACTACTGTTATCGGTTCCAAGATTAATTTCTAAATAGTAAAAGAGCAAGAATAGGTCCTTTTTCCTTTCTTAATCCTTTAATAGCAAGATTGTAGATTTTTTCTTTTCTTTTTTTCTTTTTCTTTTCTTTTTTTTTTTTTAAGATTCAGCCTTCCAAGAGTAGATTCTCCCTTCTCCGACAACTCTCTCTGGACACCAGAAGAGACAGATATGGATGAGCCGTCTTCAGTTTCAACATTAATTATTGCTAGTATTGTCAACCAGTACTAGTATTGTGCCAGTAATAAAATGAATGCACAAACACAATGTTGAGCGTTATCAACATTTAGAAATACACAAGTCATCACAATAATAAATATACTTTAAATGTTGTTATATCACACCCTTCTTGGATCTCTCCTCACGCGGAAGGTTTCTTCTCACAAGTTCTAGATGAAATTAAGAAAAAATCATGCCATAAATTTAGACATAAATTTACAAACTGAGACGAGAGGAGAAAAAGCTGTCAGAGAATCAAGACGACACGACGAGTAATATCGAAATCTCAATGGGCTCATTCTCATATCGTGATAATACAGAGTTTTAATGTTCCATGATTCAAATGGGAAATATAAAATCCCTAAATTGAGAAAGTGATTGTACAAACAAATCAAGACCATTATCAGTGTTTATAGGTACGCAAATACTTAACACAATAATAAATATGGTTTAAAAGTTGTTATAACTCACATTTCGTGGGTCTCTCCGTACGCAAAAGAATTCTTCTGATAAGTACTAGATGAAATTAAGAAAATAATCAGCGCATAAATTTTCTATATAAATTTACAAAACGACGAGAAAATTTCGCGACGACAGGAAAAAAGTCTTAAAGAATCGAGACGAGACTAGAAAGAAGTCTTCAAGAATCGAGGCTAGACGATAATTCTACCAAACTTATGACAAGAGACAAGAAACACTTATTTCTTATTTAATTCATCTCGTGGACTATTCGCCATAGGGCAAAGGCCTTTAAAAAAAAGATTTTTACTGGAATCGAATCAGCGTCTGAGGATATATATATATATCACCTCACCTGTATCTCTCTGATAAAATCAAAAATGGTAGAACTTTACTACTAGTTGAGATGTCAATATTCACCTCCATAGAACAATAACCGAAAAAGATATTCGACAAATGTGTTTTATTATAATCGAGGAGTAATTTCGAGTCACGTGGGCAACTAGAGTGCGCACAAGACAGAACGAGACAGAATTTACATGACAAGATTCTACCAATAGAAATATATACATTTTCCGAGACGAGACACGACATATTTACGAGAACAGAAGGCCTCTAAATTTGCTTGTGCGCATCCCTATTGGCAACGTAGTTTACCCATGTCGTATACCTCAAGCAAAACGGTTTTCTAGAATCGACTCAGCGTCTAAAAATATATACCATCTCCAACTGTATCTCTCTAATAAAATAGCACAGGATAGAACTTCACTACTTCTTCCGGATTCAATATTGATTTCTAGAGAACGAAAACTGTAAGAAATATCGAAAAGTAGCTTTTTTTCACGCTGATTTAGTGTTCCAAGGATAGGTCCTTTTTCCTTCTTGAACCTTCTATCCAAACCAAAATTGTAGAACTCCAACATTCCTTAAGAGAGAGAGAGAGAGAGAGAGAGAGAAAATAAATCTGTATCCCAAATAGAATATATGATTCCCTTGCTAAGATAACTCTTTCCTGAAACCGGAAGGGTTAAACATGGATGAGCCGTTTTCTGTTTCAACATTAATTACTACTAGAGTTGTCCACGAAACAACAAATTCCTCCTAGACCAGAATTATTCTTCAAATTCGAGTTGAGATGACAAACATGACATTTCTTGTGTTGTTTCCGACAAGAGAATCGCGATGACACAGTGAGTAATTTCGAGTGTCGTGGGAAACTTAGTTTACCCATATCGTATATCTCGAATACTATTTGAATATTGCCTGATTTATGTGTGAAATTTCTAGGTATATAAACTGATTTCATGATCACAATAAAGAGCATTATCAAAGTTTAGAAATACACAAGTCTTAATATGGTTTAAATAATAATATATCACACCCTTCGTGGATCTCTTCTCACACGGAAGAATTTTCTGATAAGTTCTAGATGAAGCTAATAAAAAAAATCATGCTATAAATTAGACAAAAATTTACAAAACGAGACGAGAGGAGAAGAGCTGTTAGAGAGTCGAAAGGAGACGAGAAAATAGTCTTCAAAAATTGAGACTAGACGATATTTCTATAAAACTAATGAGACGAGAGAAACCTTCATTTTTTATCTTGTTTTGTCTCGTGGGCAGCACTATTTTGTCTCGTGGGCAATAGATAAAAGAGTTTAGTAGAAAGCGACAAACAGTTTTCTAAATTTGATTCAGCGTCCCAAGAAATATACTATTGTCATCCGTATCTACTGAAATCGGAAATGGTAGAACTTTACTACTACTTCTGGTTTCAATATTGATTTCTAAATAGCAATAACGGTAAGAGATATCAAGAAGCAGTTAAAAAAAAAAATGCAGCGCTCCAATGGTGAGAAATTAAGTGTTTCATTTTTTTTAAAGGATTCATCATCCCCATTTGACTATAGGCTTCCCCTTCTTCGATAACTCTCTCTTGAAACCGGAAGAGAGAGGTTTTGTTTGAACATTAATTGCCACTAGTATAGTTCATGAGACGACAAATTTCTCCTAGACTAGAATTACCTTTTCAAATTCGAGGTGAGATGAAAAACATGACATTTCTCGTGTTGTTTTTAACACGAGAATCGAGACGACACGACGAATAATTTTGAGTCTCCTTAGCAACCTAGATTACCCATGTTGTATTCATTAAACAATGTTTTAGTCTTAAGGGCCGCGGTGGCTCAGGTGTAGAGCGTTCACCTCTGGTGCTTGGGGTCTCGGGTTCGATCCCAGCCCCCGCCAAGTGGACTTTGTGGTGGACAAATACCGTGTGCGTAGGTTTTCTCCGGGTTCTCCCGTTTCCTCTCACTTTCTTCATTCATTACTCATCATCACCGTCTACTTTAGCCTAACCGGCATTACCGTGGGACATAAAACTCAAAGATTTCATTTCATTTTTGTTTTAGTCTTAAATCATCCAAATGTAAAATCTGTAAATTAATGAAGGATTGTATGAAGAAAAACAATATATTGTCAAGTTGATAGAAACGCAAATAATAACACAATAATATATACATATATATGGTTTAAATGTTGTTATGTCTCATCCTTTGTGGATCTCTGCTCAAGCGGAAGTATTCTTCTGACAAGCTCTAGATTTCATTATGGAAACAATCAGGGCTTAAATTTGTAAGGACGAGTTTTCGCCCTTACTGTGTATATATTATATAAATTGTATGAAAGAGTAAGTCTGGCCAGACCTATGTATTCTGTAGTATATTTATTAATTATATTCATATAAAATGTGTCGATAAAATTTTATTTTAAATCTTATTCTTGTAATTATATATGTGTTTCATTTATATTCTTCTTGTTTTTTCTAGTTGCTTAACGTTATACATTCAAGTTCTTTTTATATAGCTTTTCTAGTATGCGATGGAAAATTTCAGAGGGTAAGGTTCGTTACAAAAAGTTTTCAAACGTTTTTTGCGGATTCTTTTTAGCGAAAATAAGAAACAGCATAAAAAAGGGATATGGTTACTCAAGGATATATAAGCGAAGGGAGCCATTGCATTATGCGGGATTTGGGAAGGAATCTTGGATGTTAGAAACCTCCCGTCCTTGGTCTAGGTCATTGCCTCGCTTGATTTTTTTTTTTTTTTTTTTTTTTTTTAAACTTTCCTATCTGTTAGGGATCGGTTTGAGTGCTAACCGAATGGCGGAGAATTAAGTTCTCTCAGGCCTGAATAATTGCTGTAGAGTTTTCATATATATATATTTTTTAAATTAGGTTTTCTTGAGGGACTAACCTAAATGGTGGTTAGAGCAAGGAAGAAATTCCTTGGGTCTGAGTGATGACCGTAGTTAGTATGGAAATTTAAAAAATGAAATGAAATCTTTAAGTTTAATGTCCCACGCTTATGCCGGTTAGGCTGAAGGAGACGGTGATAATGAGAAATGAGTGAAATGGTGGAGTGAAGAAAGTGAAAGTAAACGGGAGAACCCCGAGAAAACCGAGGAGCACGGTGTTTGTCCACCACAAAGTCCACACGGCGCTGCTGGGATCGAACTCGAGACCCCAAGCACCGGAGGTGAACGCTCTACTATGGAAATTTAGTTTCAGGTAGAAATAAGCTTGAGTTATAGTTTATCGGGATGAATGATTCCCGTAATCTTCTAGCTAGAAGAAAGTAGGATATTGGGAGTAAAAAAAAAAAAAAAACTTTGAGGCAAACTTTATTAAGGTACTATTTTAGATTTTTTTTTTTTTTTTATTTTGTTAGGCCAGAGAAACCTAAGTGATGGTTTTCTCTTTGGAATGAATAGCCGTCTTTGGACTGAGTGATGTTCTTTGACATTTCAGGTTATTCCTTTTTTTAACGGAAGGTTGGAGTCAGGCCTTCCTGATAGATTTAGGGTAGGACTGAGCTGTGAAGAAATGACTGACCAGTGAGGTCTGATTAGAGACTGATATGTTGTTGTGGTGCTTGCGCATCAAGCTTAAGGGACCTAGTCTACCTAGTTTAAGAGCCCTGAAGATTTTCTTTCGCTCATTGGATAATTCTTTTTTTAAAATTTAATTCCTAAATAAAGATTTTTATTTACCCTGCATCTGGTTACAAGTTTTATTGAGAGGTATTCACCTGAGTGGGTTGGATTTATTAATTATTATTTATGTTAGTGTTCCTAATTGTTAATATCTCCTAGAAGAGCCTGAAGAGACGTAAGAAGAGACCAGCGATAGATGTTAAAATTAAGAAGGTGGAAGGTAACACGACAAATTTTGTACATAAATCTACAAAATGAGACGAGAGGAGGAAGAGGTTTTAGAGAATCGAGAGGAAACGAGATTAGAAAGAAGTTTTCGAGAATTGGATCTAGACGGTACTCCTACAAATTTAGGAAACGAGACAAGAGGCACTTATTTCTTATTTTGTTTAGACTCATGGGCAACTCTGTTCGCCATACAGGAAAGAAATTAAGACAAAACGATAAGCGGTTCTCTGGAATAGAATCAGTGTCTGAAGATATATACCATATCTACTCGCATCCTTTTACTGAAATCGGAAATGGTAGAACTTTACTACTACTTCCAGTTTCAATATTCATCTCCATAGAACAAACATTACGTAATTGGTAAGACATATCGACATATCTGTTTTTATTTTAGTAGTCTTAGTGTCTCAAGAATAGGTTATATGTTTTCCAATGGCTATCTCTTTAAACCGTTAGGGGAGGAAAGACATAAACTGTTTTCTGTTTCAACATATATCGCTATTTGTGTTGCAGACGACACTAGAAATTTCTCGTAAACGAGAATTACTTTTATAAATGCAGGACGAAAATTGAGACTACACGAACTTCGTGGGCAATTTCGTTTACCCGTGTCCTATACCTCAAACAATGTTTTAATGTTACAGGATTAATACATGAAATCTCTAAATCGATAAAGTGGTTGCACGATACCATTTAAAGCTTTACGAACGTTTAGAAATTCGCTAGTCATACCTATTAATAAATATGGTTTACATGTTGTTATATTTACATCCTTCGTGGATCACCCTAGTGATGCGCATGAGACGAGACGGCACAGAATTTTCGTTATAAGATTCGAGATGACACAGAGCTCTTCCAACGGAAATAGATACATTTTTCGAGACGAGATAGCCTGAAAACTTTTCTCGTGCGAATTACTAATCTTCCCTCATGGAGAAGGATTCTTCTGACTAGTTCTAGGTGAATTAAGATAAAATCATGGCTTAAATCTTATACATAAATTTACAAATCGAGACAAAAGGAGAAAGAGGTCTTAGAGAATCGAAAGGAGACGAGGAAGAAGTCTTTAAGAATCGAGACTAGAGGAGATTTCTACAATACTTATGATACCAGACAAGAAACACTTATTTCGTATCTCGTTTCGTCTCATGGGCAACACTATTCACAATAGAAAGCGACAAGCAGTTTTCCGGAATACTACAATCGAAAATGGTAGAACTTTACTACTAATTTCCGGTTTCAATGTTGATGTCCATAGAGCAAAAACGGTAAGAGAAATCAACATTTTCTTTAATCGTCATAGCGTTTCAAGCATAGTTCTATCTTCTCCGTTAATCCTTAATTCGCATCGGAAATCTTAGGAAACCAACTCCTCTCCATTTTCGATGTCAATGGCCATAAATAGAAACGGTACTAGAAAGCGTCAAGCAGATTTCTGGAGTCATTGAGAATTCTCTACTGGTATCTTTCTTTTAATTGAAAATGGTAAAAATTCTACTACCAAACTACTTCCAATGCAGTTGACCTCCATTGAGAAACCGTTCCAAGAATAGATTATCTCTTCGCTGTTATCTCTCTCTACAGAAATCGAAACTGGTACAAATTTACTTCCACTTTCGGTTTGATATTAATCTCAATAGAACAAAAGTTGTAACTGATAGTTTTGGAGACAAAATCCAAGTGGACAAATTCCAAGCAAAATTCTGACGAGACGGACAAAGTCCAAGCGGAGAAAACCCAAGGGACAGAATCATAGGAGTAGATATTGGATGTAACAGTGCACACCCTTATGAAATGGAATGATTGTCTTTTTCTTTTAAACGTCATTTTCTGAAATATTATCTCTAATTTTTCAGTTTATTAATATATTTTTTTCTTATTTTTAAAATACTGAAAACCCAACAAAACGAAAGAATATTATAAAAAGAGAGCAGATGGGATTTCGGAATCAATATTGATTTTCATGAAGCAAAAGCGATAGAGATACCAACTACAGTATTTTTCAAATCGATGCACTGTCCCAACAGTAGGTTTCATCTACTCCGATAGCCTTCTATTTAAGTCCGCAGAAATGGGTCATTTTCGGTTTCAACGATGATTATAAACGGAAAAGTTGGATGAAGAAAGTAGGAGGAAACTAGAACAGATTAGATCTACTAGATTAAATTGAAACCGAAGTTATAGTGAATTTCTACTACTTTCGGTTTTATAGAGTGTTAAGGATGAATGTGAAAGTATTTCTTTAAACGCTTAATCGATTGCACAAGAGCGCTTCTCTGTGTCAATTACCGTTTTTGCTCTACCGTCTCAAATTCGATACAAGACGAGACGAGATTCGAGACTTCTCTCGACACGTTAGCATCACTATCCTAGACCCACTGAAACGCTATTGTCTTTTGTGTGATTCTAATAACTCAAATGTATTCGGTATCTTACAACCACTATCTCTGCAACCTTAAACTACTGGAAGGGGCCACAAATAAAGGGGTTTCAAAATTTACTTTAAGTTTTCAGTTTCCATTCTTCTCTCAATAAGAAATGAATAACAGACAATTAAAATATTTTGAAGTTTTTCTCGAAACTGATATACTGGAAACACAACTATGAACGAAAGTATTAGAAACTAAAATTAGTACCAGTTTTTGATGTATATGTTTATAAATTTCTGCTCTGTGTGTTTTTCAACAAGGATAAAGTCATGGTATTTTAGTGAAGCTTTCCTTTCCTGATTGTACTTTTGTTTTCAACTCCTTTGCAATTCAGCGATTGATTTGAATATTTGCTGTATAGTATAAAATGTTTTGGCAATTTTTCCAGTCACTGAAGAAACATGAAATAATACCTGTAGTACAAGAAATCAAAAAGTATTTCCCCCGGACGGGAGAGGGACCATAGTCAGTCACAATAATAATAATAATAATAATAATAATAATAATAATAATAATAATAATAATAATAATAATAATACAGTGAAACCTCTACTAACGGACACCTCTGTAAAGCGGACACCTCTCATAACGGACATATTTTGTAATCCCCAAACACTGTAATAGGAAAAAACCATGTTGACAAACCTCTCTAAAGCGGACACTCTCTAGTACGGACACGGACAGTCTTTTCTGTCTCTTATAGATATTATTTACCTCCATATTACGGACACTTTCTCTAGAAACAAGTTGAAAAGTACAGAAAAAATACATTTTCAGAAATGCATACATGTATCACAAAGGAAGCATTGTAAAAACATTTTTCCTCGTCAACTGGCTGTTCAGAAACTCACATGGAGCGTCTTTGTTTAACAACACCCTCATATCCTTTGCTTGCATTCCACTCCCACCCAACCTGTTTTAGAATCAAAAGTGATTGACAGTTGCTTGCCATTTGGGATGACACGTCATTCTACTGTTCCGCTGGAATCAAGCAGAAGACATGTTTGGTATTTTTTGTCCGCGTATTCGCATATTGTCTTAGTGCCTCTATTTGTAGACGGAAATCTTTTTAAGTCATTCTGCATCGAATAAGCAATAAGGTGTAAGTTGTTGTGAGCTTTCGAAATGCCATGAGAAGCGCTAATGTTAAAATCGAATTGATTGAATTTTCGAAGAATATTGAGGTGTGCGAAGGACAGCTGAAAATGTTTGTATCAGTAAAACACAAGCACCTGAGATAGTATAAAACCAAGACAAGTTAATAAAGTTGTGGTGTGAAAATGGCAATAAAAATAGTGTCTCATTGCTTTGAACAAAGTTGGTGTGCAAGTGAATGTTTTTATAGAGTGCGGAATGAAAAAATTCCTGTGTTAGGGTCGATGCTAAAAGCTAAGAATTTGGAGGTAGCAACAGAAATGAATGTTTCAGATTTCAAGGTCTCGAACGAGTGGTTAGAGAAGTTTCGGATTAGACACAAAATTTCTTTCAAAGCGATTTGTGGAGAATCCGCAGATGTGGACATACCCACAGTCATACTCGTAGAACGGTTTGATAAATTACCTTCAATAGTTTGTAATTACATATCACCTTATTTACTAATTTACGTAAGAAAATATCGAAACCTCTCTAAGACGGACACCTCTCTATAGCGGACAATTTTTGATTCCCCACGGCTGTCCGCTTTAGAGAGGTTTCACTATAATAATAATAATAATAATAATAATAATAATAATAATAATAATAATAATAATAATAATAATAATAATAATAATAATAATAATAATAATAATAGGAAAAAGAAAAATCAATCATAAGATAGAATCTAAGCAAGTTAAATATTGTCAACTTACAATTTAGGCACATAATCTAACTACCTCTATTTTAAGAAGAGTGGATTCATTTTAGACCATTCTTCTTTCTTAATGATTGTCTCAATTGATGATCTGTGGAAAGGATGGTTAATATATTTCCTTTTGATGCTATAGTCATTAGTCATCATTTTTTTAGTATACCGAGATCCAGGGAGACTATGATAATGAGATAGATAATAATGGTAGAATGAAGGAATTGGTAGAAAACGGGAAAATCCCAAGAAAATCTACGCACACGATTTCTGTCCACAAAAAATTACACTTATCGGGAGCTGAAATCGAACGGAGGATTTCAGAGGTGAGCTCTCTACCACTAAGCTACTGATAGAGAGTTTTGGAAAGTTGTATTCTGCATTTTGTATTTGGTATACTACTTCTTTGTTACCTAGCCTGCATCGAATCCTTGAAATATACGTGTCTGTAAAGTAGAGGGCACTGACAAAACTATAGGAATCCACCATCTCTCAATTAGATTCTAAATTATGCAGTACGTGATTTTCCAATATGTGGAGAAATTATTTCTTGAAAATTTAATGTAATTTAATGTAATATGTAGTATGTGTATGTATGTATTGTATGTAATGTAATATGTATAATACACTGTAAAAAATCGTTGTGTTATTTCAACGACATGCCTATGTGTCAGGGACGGCGCCAGAAACGCTTGATGGGGTGGGCGGAAAGAGGCGGACCTAGTTGCTGGGTGGACAGACAATGAAAATGAGAACTGGACAATGTAGACATTTTTTGACAATAATTAAGTTTCAATTTTTATACTCTTTGGCTAGTTAAGGCTCAGAACGAAATAGGGGAGGAACAAGGATGTGGAAAATAGCTGTCTTGGCCTTATAGAAATACAATTCCGGCATTTGCCTGGTGAGACTAAAGAAATACAGGACTTAGGACGGGCTGCGGGAGTTGGTGGCTATATGCTCGACCTATCGAATTACGCATGGCAGACACACTACCAGTTTGTTTAAACCAGCGTTTCCCAACCGGTGTGCCGCGAGGAAATCGAAACACAATTATTAATTCTATAGCTACCGAATTGCAAAACATAGTGAAAAATATGTACATTTTAGTATTTCACATTACTATGAATTTCTAGCATGGAAAAAAATTACTGTAATTGTAATATATTATTCTACATCTATTACTGTGTAGCAGACAGTATTTCGGCTCATACACATTTCCACGTTTAGCTGCTATGTTATGCTTCAATTGAGAGTCATACTAACACCGAGAAATAGAAGCACTTGTACGGTAAGCGTCAAGTGAACGTTCGTAGAACACTCATTCGCACGTGAATGACAGAACAACACTTTGTTCAACAGCTGTGTTTTGACATCGACGCATCGCAAGCTGTGTGATTGCAATAATATGCCGGTTTTGGTTAAAACAGCAAAGTTAAAAGTACAAGACATTTGTTTGTTCGTTCGTTCGTTATTTAGTGATCTTCGTTCTTAGTGAAAGGTTGGATACAGTTTTCGAAAAAGAAAGCGTATTTTTAGAAATCTGAGTTCTGTATTTCATTGCAATTCTTATCTATTTTAAAATTAGAATAAAAATAAGCACAATGAATTAGCATAGGGGAAAATCAGTAATCGAGCTTTCATCTCTGTGGAGGAGGAGATCAGTAATCACAGAAAAAAAAATTACCATGGTATTTTATATCTGCAAATAATAATAACAATAATATCTATGAGTGTGCCGCAAGAATTCAAGTTACACCCGTAGTGTACCGCAAGTTGAAAAAGGTTGGGAAACGCTGGTTTAAACAATAATAACGGTATGTACTGTGTAGTCGATGAAGTTCAAGACAGCTTTACTTCCTCTCCCTCCAAGAATGCATATGAATGCATAGAAATAAAAGAAGGTTCAAACAACACAGAATAACAGATAATACTATGCCTTTCGTTAATAACGTAAAATACACATTAAGTAGGTAAAGTAAAACAAGATTTTTTTATGTAATATCTATATGCAACAGCAAAGATCTGTCACTAAAAGAATGGGGAAATTCAACAGCATGATTGTTTAATCATACGGTACACAGATATCTTTGAAGCTGAAACTCAAGTTCAGCAACTCAAGCAATATATATTTACATTACATTAAATATGCAGGAAATATTACATTAAATACGCAGGAAGCAGGAAATTTACATTAATAACAATACTAATAATGCATAAAACAATAAAAATCACATATATGTCAATAACTGAAATTCAAGTAGAGATATCAAGTAACAAAAGTTTTTTTTTTTTTTGGTTTCATGCGTCTGCGGCAATTAGGAGTGATTATTTTTACGTTTTTTTCTAACCCTACGAAATCGGTTTAAATGGCTTCGTAGTTCACGAGATGCTGGAATTTAAAGCCCGTGTAATTTAAAGGTTAATCACAACTTTTGGCATCATTATATTACTAGAAGTATCTGTCTTAAAATCATTGTTCGTGGCAGAGTTAAACAGAGTCCTAGAACCTATTACATTACAATCGAAGGTAATACCTATTGCTTTTGAAGTACAGGATGTCACCTTTATTACTCTACTTCTGTTGGGGTGGGCGGATGGGTGGGCGGTCGCCCACCCCTGCCCACCCTTAATGCCGTTCCTGCTATGTGTTAACACGATTGTGTTAAAATATAACACAAACAAGTGGTTAGAACAACTCACTCTCCATTTGGAGTTGTGTGTCAAATGCCGGTAGTTGAAATGACACACAACCTGTGTGTTAAATTAACACAAGTGTAGGATCTTCGGTGTTGTTTTCTGCGTGATTGCCAAATATGTTGGGCATCTAATTATAAAGGGTTATGAATTGAAGCTACAGACAAACACACTAGAAAGAAATACTTAAACAAATCCAGGTATACGCAAAATTTCATCTCCCACATTTGATGCATTTATTGCATCTTTTTCTAAGCGATTGTGTACTAGAAGCAACAAACACATCAACTTGACTAGATGGCAACTGTCGCCGATCATTTGAAAATGAATATGGAAGAACTATAAAATAAAGTAAATAGGCAGTCGTCATTTTGTTATAAAATTACATAACGAGCAGATTTTATCTTATCCCGAACGGTTATCGTCGAATATACGCGGCTTAAAGGAGCACTCTGATTAGCCAAACTCAAAAGACCTCAATAATTGATCCCTCTACAAGCGACGTTTTCTTCATCACTTCGTGGCCAAGTCGGAAGAGCACGCGCCTAGTAATCGAAAGGTTGGTGGTTCGTGCCCTGCCCCCGCCATTGGAGTAACTTTCTTACTTGTTTAAAGTGATTTTTAGACTCAGAATAATGTAAACACATTACGCATATAGACGATTTAACATATTTTGAGGGAGTAATTTTGTGGTTCATTAACGCTTACGACACGGCTTAACACCGGTTGTAAAGACATAACACACCCCTGTGTAAAACGCCAACACCGCGGTTTATGTGTTGAACTAACACCGCATAGTGGTAGTGACGCTGGAACCACTGCCCTGTATTAAAATTGAGTTGAATTAGCACAACCATTTTTTACTGTGTATTCTCACATGAAAGGAATAAATATGTTCTCAAACAACATTAATATTAGTTTTTTTTTTCCGCTCACCTAAGCTATGAAATCTGTGACCGAAACTAAAATCCATCTGAATAATTCGACACTCAAGCGTACGGGAATCTTCTTAAAACAGTGGGCTTTCGTGAGGTTATTGTGGAGGACTGAGCATTTATGTGGTTGAATGATTCGTCGGTTTATTTGGTAATTCAAATAATTTATTCAGAGCAAACATAAATGAGTTTACTTTCAAAAGGGGACATTTCCCCCCTTTTTTCCTTGCTAACGAATTCAAACTTCAGCAGCGCTGTTTTCTGCTCTTCTTTCTTTTCATAGTAGTTTCAAGTCTGAAATGAAATGAAATGAAATCTTTGAGTTTTACGTCCCACGGTTATGCCGTAAGGTGGCGGTAAAGGAGACGGTGATGATGAGTAATGAAAGAAATGGTGGAATGAAGGAAGTGGGAGAAAACGGGAGAACTCCGAGAAAACCCACGCACACGGTGTTTGTCCACCACAAAGTTCACTTGGCGGGGGCTGGGATCGAACCCGGGACCCCAAGTACCAAAAGTGAACGCTCTACCACTGAGCCACCGCGGCCCCTAAAGTTTCAAGTCTGATAAGGTGTTCATTACTTCTATCAAACAACGTAGACGCATCATTGTTACCTATACGCACAGAGCTCATCCCAAAGGTTCAGAAACCGTTGAAGAGCATATTTTGAGAACTGGAAATGTTTTCTTTTGAAAATAGGCTGCTCAAAAATAGTGCTTCCAGAATTCATACTGTGACATAATATAAATAAATAAAGTGTTTCATGTCAGTATGTTCCTGCATGTGACCCAGTCACAGCACGACCCAAGTTCAGACGAAAATTAATTTCAGACGAGGCTCCGTCAACCATATCTGGTGTAAAAGTTTAAATTGCCTCCTTGAGCGGTATGAATATGTTTTCTTCAATTGTCATAGATTCTGAAATGTTTTCTGTAATTTGTCAATTCGCTGAAGTAGCATTTCCTTTTATTTCTAATACACTTAAAACCCAATAAAACGAGCATGTGTGAATGCTTTACCCACATGAAAAGTTATCTTAATTACCTTTGCGAAAATCTATATGAAAAAACATTTTATATACCTTTGTACACAACTACATGCAGGGGCGGATAACTCGCCGACCCCTCATCAGTTACTTCAGAGCCATCTCCTCTCTACTCACATCTTCTTGCTCCCTTTGCTTCTCTTTACCTTATACTTGCGTAAATGCGACACAAAAATGAAAAATGGTGTGCTATATTGAGTCATCTGTCCGTAGAAAGATACAAAATACAGAAGACACTGGCACGAAACGAAAGGAACTAATAATAATAATAATAATAATAATAATAATATAATGAAGACAGCATTTTCTCAGTAATACTGCCACTACTCAAAACACTTGTCTCAAAAACTTACGTTCAATCTATATTTCAGCTTCCTTGGATTGAATTACAAAAAACCTATGATCGTAAAGAAAATCTGTATTTTTTTTTTATTTTTTTAAATCAAAGTAATATCTTGTATGTCAAGATAAGATGTCTTCTTCCAAATGCAGCAAAAAGGAAATGTGCAATCAGAAACGTTGTTACACTTGGTTAGAATTGGTTCCATGTGCTAAATTCGATTTTTGGACAGTCTCTCCTGAACTAAACTCTTCAGCTTTTACACGATTTAGATGAAATCCAAACTTCGTAATACTTAGGCATACGGGCTGGCTAGAGAAGAGGTTGTGTAAGGTTAGAGCTCCCTGAAGTTCGTTTGGAACCAGAACTGTCACAGGTCGGAATACGTATTCCATACCATATCACTATTATTTTTGTTCAAACTATTACAAGGACCGGCCTACGTTTTGTATGAGAAGTAACTGCACTTTTCTACTGCTAAAGCAAACAAACTAAACTTTAATTAATCTGAAGTCAGAAATTCTAAACAATTTTCCCTTTTTCACACACAAATAGTTATCGTTTTTTCTTAATAACTACGGTATCGCGAATTGTTGGTAACAAAAGAACAGATGAATAGCGATTTTTTTGTAAAGTGTGACTAATTCATTGTGAGCTGTATGGATTGTTAAAATTACTCCACTACCTGTGTGTCGAGAACCTTCTTACATTGAAGAGACCTTGTACTGAATCTTCTGAGTCATAACACAATACACATGAATAAAGTATTTAATATTAAAAATAACGTTGTTTGTTAGAGCTTTAAGCAAGAAAATATGTAACGCTGATAAACAAAAGGATATGTATCAAAACAAACTAGTTGTCTAAATTAAGAAAGAAACTTACCAGGAACACTATGGTGAGATAATGATTCTGAAACACGAAAGAACTTTCATCACTTGTTTGAAATTTGACATATTTGCAGTGTTTGAACTTACATTTTTTTTTCCTTCTGGCGACAAATACACACAGGCTGTCGCAATTAAAAGAACTTTCGTGAAGCAGAATTTAAAAATTAGTCTAATACATCATCAAAGTCCAACTTTTTGGTTATTTCTGATTTGATACTTAAAACTGCCACATCTCTCAAACGTTCCTCAGTCATGGTAGATCTCGTGTAGCACTTTAACCTTTGCAAGATGGAGAATGATCTTTCGGCTGAGCAGTAGACACACGGATTGTCAAGAAAAGGTTTAGAGCTATACTCGTATTAACATAAGGGTATACTTTCTGAAGTCCGTACTCATGTATATACAAGTTGATAAAGTTTGAATATGGTTTTTGGACATTCATCCTATTCTTTCAAAAATCAAAAAAAGTGTAAACGCTCCTTAACAAAATCTTCTGTAGTTGGTAGATCTTTATCGTAAAAAGCATATAACTTCTTGCTGTGTTGCAGTAGTATGCTTTTGTCAAGGTCTTCTTTGCCGGCACTAATTAAAAATCAAAACAACGCATTGAGATCATCGTATACAGTTTTCCTTCTTCCCATTCATTACTTAATGTGTCCATTATTACATTGAAAGTATTGATTCGGAAGTTTTCTCTGCCTATAAACTCTAATTCTCTTTCTCAAGTTTCATCTACTTGAGCTTTTCGTCTCTTCTTCCTTTTTACTTCATCCTCATAGTGAGTCACTTTCGACTTTGTCAACGCTCCAGTTTCGTACACGTCAAAGTTTCTTCTTATACTTTGAATGTACTCTGATAATGAACCATATAAAGACTGATACAGTTGATAGGTCGATTTCAGGTGACTGTAGCTTTTTACTTGATGCGTTAAATCTGGATAACAAATCTCCCCACAGAATTGACAGAAAAGCCGTTTCTAATCTTTGAAGCTGCCGGAGGTAGCTAGATGCTTCACTACGTATAGTTGCCTTTTCCCTTCCATCGAAATAATGGTAAGTGCTTCTATTACTTCATTACAATTTTCATTTAACGCCTTACAAGAATCATCCTTTGCAGACCAACGAGTATTTGACAAGGAGTTTAGACGTAGTTGTTTTTCTTGCCAAGTCATGTCGTGAGTACTTTCCACCTTCTGATAGAACATGAGAAAAAAATAGACAGGTTATTAAGAAGTATGAAAAAATCTCGACTTTCTTTACACCACTGGTTGAATGCTCACCGACTAAATTCAGCAAATGAGCACTGCAAGGCACATACATTGCTGTCGGCGTTGTCACACGTATTCTGGCTTACAGTCCAGTGTACTCTTCAGACACGTTGGAGGCATTGTAATACGACTGTCCCCTGTAGTTTTTAAAGTCAATACCATATTTATCGAGAACATCTGCAACAGCACTGAAAAGCTCATCTGCTTTATGGCCTACATTAGATAAACAGCAGAGGAATATTTCTACAGGAATGCCATTCCCGGGAACGCATCTAATTATTACGGCCAGTTGATCAATATGGAAAATATCTGGTGTAGAATCAATTACTAAATAAAAATATTTTGCTTCTTTTATTTCATTTATTATTTCTTCAATGACTTTTCGGTCCATTAGTGTAAGAAATTCCTCGTATGTGGTGGAGACAAGTATGAGATGTGACCTTGACCTGGATTGTCATACTTAGAAACATGGGTCGCTAAGAAGGGGTTGGCTATTAACTCTATACACATTATAAAATTTCCGCAGTTGCGTGTTGATCCAAATTTCTCATAATGCCCTCTTAAAGGTAGACCAGCAGCAGCTAGGGATCACAGTCTCAGCAGTCTCACAACAGCAACTACTCGTTTCAAAACATTTCTCCAGTAATTGGTTTCATCCTCAATTTGAGTTAGCAGCTTAGAATCAATTCTTCCTGCAATGTTCATTCTTCCTTTCATTACTAACTAGGGAAGTACTAGAAGTGGTACGCGGGGATCTTCATGTGTTCGTTGAAAAGGTGACTTCGAGTACACCACACATGTGAAATATCTCGCTTGAATGGGCCCTACAGGGGGCGTGGCGACTATTTGAATATCAGAACAAGGCACGCTCCGAAACACTAGAAAACGTGAAGCAAATATGAAGTTATAATTTAATTGTTTTGAGACGTGGTATAAATAGGTTTAAAAGGTAGGTAAATACGAATCTGATATCAAATGTTTAAAAATCAAAATGGCGGATCTAACATGATTGACACAAATTACAAAAAGAACAAGCTATGGATCTGAAATTGGGTATGTGGAAATATTCGACATTGCTATGTATGAATCAGACACCAAAAGTGTAAAATTCAAAATGGCGGAAAAAAAGGCAAAACACTGCTATGGAACTGAAAGCGAGGAGATAGAGGTGTTCGTGGTCGCGGAGTACAAATCCAATGTTAGAAGTAGAAAATGCAATATGAAGAATCCAATGGCGGGAAAAGTGCAAAATGCAATATGACGAAAAAAGTGCAAAATGCAATATGACGGATCCAATATAGCGAACAAAAGTGCAAACAATATGTATAGAACGGACATACGTATGAGTTTACTGTACATGTAGTAGCAAAATGCGTATAGGCAAGTATGGGCAGGTGATATTTTACAAAAAAACAGGGAGCGTGTTTCGCTATACTGTCAAGACAAAATTAGGCCACGGAATGCAGGGGAGTTTTTAGCGCACATGCAAGTCTTGTGATACGAACAGATTGCAGTCATAGGCAATAATTATTTTACTATCAACTCCGTCACCGCCCCGGGAAGAGATTATAGTAAAATAATTATCACTATCATTGCAATATTTCAGTTCCGTAGCGGTGTTTTGCAGTTTGTCCGCCATCTTGAATCCACCATTTTGAATTTTACACTTTTGGTGTTCGATTCGAGTGTAGGACAAAATCCAAGCGGACAAAATCCAAGAGGACAAAATCCAAGAGGACAAAATCCAAGCTAAATTCTGTTAAGGCGGACAAAATCCAAGCGGATAAAATCCAAGGAGCAGTATCATGTGCGTAGCTGTGGTATGTGCCTGTGAACACCCTAATTAAATTGTAAGTTTGTTTCTTTCTTCAATTGTAATGCATTCTAAAGTTTTATCTGTAATTCTTCAATTTATTGAAATAATATTTCATTTACATTTAAAGAACTGAAAATCCAATAAAATATGTAAGATTGACACAGTAAGAGTGCAGATGATCTTTAATTACTCATAAAATAGTCTGGTCACTGCTAGGACATGCCCAGGTGAATCCAATTTTGGGTGATCAGAAATATTTTGACTAAAAAGAGTAAACTCACATAAATTGACCAGAAAATGAAAGGACTGGCTTGCTATATCAGAGATAACAAATAACAGCAAAGCAGCCCAGTCTTAAAAATACTACACTACTTACTTAATTCTATTATATTTATTGAGAATTAAAGTAAAAATAAAATTAAAAAGATATAATTTAGATAAAAAAAACTTCTCTACCCTCAAAGTATTTACTTTAGTTACACTTCTCAAAATGACCAATAATATATACATTTTCATTTAGTTTGTCTAGACACATTATTACATTATAAAAAATACACACTACACATTTCACATTTTGATCGTTTCTGACGAAAATTTGATTAGTATATCATAATTATTTGTTTCAAAATATACATAAAACACTACCAACAAACAAATCAAGACTTCTGTATGCCACCTCATAAGAATGGAATTAAAATACTGCAATGATTGGTCTCACAATAATATGCTGAGTGTCTTAAATGTATTATACTGTATATAATAAAATTGAGAAGAAAATACATACGTTTACAATGTATTTTGTACACACATAATATTTTTACACACTTCATATGGATGTGATAAGTAATTAAAGCTCATCTGCACTCCTACTGTGACAATCTTACCTGTTTTATTGGATTTTCAGTTCTTTAAAAGTAAATGAAATGTTATTTCAATAAATTGAAGAATTACAGATAAAATTCTAAAATGCATGACAATTGAAGAAAGAAACAAACTTACAATTTAATTAGAGTGTTCACAGGCACATATCACAGCAGTGAATATGATACTGTTCCTTGGATTTTATCCGCTTGGATTTTGTCCGCCTTGTCAGAATTTAGCTTGGATTTTGTCCTCTTGGATTTTGTCCTCTTGGATTTTATCCGCTTGGATTTTGTCCGCGCCCCGTTCGATTCACACATAGCGACGTCGAATATCTCAATATACCCAATTTTAGATCCATAGCTTGTATTTCTTTTGTAATTTGGTTCATTATGTTGGATCCGTCATTTTGATTTTTAAACATCTGATCTCAGATTTGTATTTAGCTACCTTTGAGACCTATTTATACCAAGTCTCAAAATAGTTACATCGTAACTTCCTATTTTGGCCACGTTTTCTAGTGTTTCGGAGCGTGCCTTGTTCTGATATTCAAATGGTCGCCACGCCCCCTATAGGGCCCATTCAAGCGAGATATTTCATATGTGTGGTGTACTTGGTGTTACCATTCCAACGATATATAACACATATAGATCCCCACCTTGGTCTGCCGAATTTTCGTGGCTTGTTAAACTATCATTTTCTTGTTTCCAGTCATCGAAGCCCTCTTTAGCTAATTTTTAAAACCCACCGAATGGTTGGCATGGTATACAAAAAAGTTTTCAGGACCTTTCGGAGTACATAAGGTAAGATCGTTTAACTTCCTGTCCGTTGATCAAAGCGGTTTTAAAGAGAGTCTGGGTTAAGAGGCGATGTTGCCCCCCAATTAATCTTTTAGAACGGCTAAAATATAACTTCGAAATTCCCTTAATCGTTTATTCCCTTTTTTTATGACCTTATTCTTGGGGTACATTGATAGGCCGCAAAGCAGGATCAAACACAAAATCTTTCTTATACTTTTGTAAGTGTTCTATAGCATTTGAACTCCCTTCAGGAATGAAATTAGAATAATCTTTTTTGTCTTCCAGTTCAGCATGTTTAGCTTTACACTCAATTTTGGAGTCCTTGGAATCCCCCTCGCCTTTTATTTCTGTTGGTTCATCTCTAGTCTCACCGCTAGCTGCAAATTCTACTGCACTTGGAGATTCTGTAATTGGGTGTAACTTGTTTCGGGACAGTTCTAATTTTACCTTTTACGAAGTCTTCTTTTATTTAAAAGTGGTATTATTGAAAGTCAGTTAGATGTCAGTTTTTAAAATTTGAAATTGCTAGAATGAAACCCAGCAGGACAAATAGGGATGCGCTCGAGACAAGATTTGTGCTATCTCATCTCGAAAATGTGCTGTAAAAGTGATGTCTCGACTCGAAAAATGTATATTTCCCTATTGGAAGAGCCGTGTCTCGACTCGAATTTTGTCAGGAAAATCCTGTCTCGACTCGTCTCGTGCGCATCCCTAAGACAAAGCTTCATTGTAATCAGCACTGCGTCTGTGAAAGCAACAACAACAACAACAAAAAAAAAAAAAAAAACACGGATACTATCATTCAAAATACTTTGCCATTGCATTTATTAAGTTGAATATAATCACTACTGAACAAAAAATAGAAAACATCTTACGCGGGAGGAGAGTAGATTAAAATCTTGGGGATGAACTCAACTAAACTTTGTTATTTCTAATCATTTCCAATCATTTATTTGAATGTTGATTTTAAAGCAAACTTTTGTCACCAGAAGAGCCTATAAAATGTTAATCTTTTTTAACAGTGCGGGTGGAGGGTGCAATTGCCCCCTGGTGGGGCGTCCGTGACTGCAAATGTTCTTAGCACAACTACTACAATATCGTGTTCAGAGACTCCTTAAACTATTATAAAACTCGCTAACTGGAAATGGTATGAGTGCACAACTACAGTATATCATTGGAAGACTCTAAACTAATATCAAAACTTACCTCCTGGAAACGTTTTGTTAACTTTGACATATCAAATTTACAGTGAGTTTGACAGAGTGAAGTCGCAGAACGGATCAGACTGGAGGCCCTTATTTCGTTCTAGCCTTCACAAGAATTGCGGAGAGAAACGCAACACACAACGTTACATCAGTTATAATAGGCACAGTAGGCCTATATAAATATAGTACCTATTATCGCAAACCAAAACGCAGATTTTGCTTTATATTGACGCAAACCATTACGGAATCTAGCCCAATGTGTCAAATTTGATTTGACTTTTAGTTTAGCGTCCAAAACTTGGTAGTAACAAAGGATAACTGAAGACTATCATTATTCAGTTCATTCAATGTCTACACCAAATTTTTCAAACAGTATTTCCCGCCCAGTTTGTTGGGTTCTAAACCAACACATGAAAAAGCCATAATTCCTATAGCTACAAAAGCAGACTTGACTTTTTAATACAAAATCTTGCACTAGCAGTTACTGATAATAAAGTTGCAGTTTTCTCAGATTCTCATGAGACAATCGAAGCAATGAAGTATTTTCCTGGAAATGATGAGTTGTTAATGTTGATAGAGTATGTTGTAGTTTGGTTTCAGTTAGCTTGAGATAAGCAATCTAAACCTTATTACATTACGTAATGAATCCCATCTACCCTATAAAGTAGATCATTCTGCTTCTATTATATCTCCATTCATCTCATTTAAAAAAACAAATAAAAAAACTGAAATTAAATTAATAATTTTCTTCACCTGGTGATTTATTAAAATAGGACATTTATTCAGCACAAGAACGCAGCTATTACGCGTTACAAAATGTAAACCGACGCTTTAAGCTTCATAACGAAACAAGATCAATTTGGAAATCAGTGTTTTACCTCCTAGTGATCTGAAATTGTTCAAATTAGCCAACTTTATCAAAACCAACCATTAGTACCGTGCTAAAAATTTCAGTTTTGGTAACTCAGTACGACATACTAACTACTTAATACAGTGGTGTCTCTATATGTCCTTTTCTATGGGCGGCACATGGTCTTCCGCCTCACTATTTTGTAGGCTTCCCATCGCGAAAACTTAAATATTTTTTCAAACTTCATTTTGAACTACTTCATATCTTCCAAAATTTGCCGCCTCTGAAATTTGGCTAAAATTTGCCGCCCTGGGCTGTAGCCCTTCTAGCCCCTCCCCCTAAATCCGCCACTGCCCACATGAAAAGTATAGCCCCACGCGATCAGTAAGGCGTCTACTTAGCAGCGGGACAACCAGTTTCTTTCCTCAATGGCGTGAGATTCCGTTTACGTTGGTTTACACGTGTCGATGGGTTCACCAACCTTTTTCAAGTAGATCCTCAGGAAATCTGAAAGTAAAGGTTGCTGGAAAGTGATGTTGATCCCTTCACTTGCTCCTTATATTACGGCCATTTGTGAACACTCGTGGTGGATTTTCTTGAGTTTCAAACCTGCCTTGAGTAAGGCATTATGCAAGCATAAACATTTATCATATTAAGATGTAAATACCAACACTTGAAATTATATGAACCTAGGAACTTGAACTCCCCTGCCAAACACTGCTTACGCCACTGAAGATCATAGAAAATCGCAGAAGAATGCCTTTGACCGCTCTCCAATGCTAGCGTTGACACTGAACTAGTTTTCTATCAGAGTGTGAAGACTGAATGTATCTTGACTAGATTATCATCGTACCTGTGAACCGGTCAACGAATACCAGTTAAAAGCATTTGTCGGAAATATAAAGGCTGCTATTACCGCCTATTTCACAAGCTCTTGTGCTTTGGGACGTAGATTAAAATTTTTTCTTAACACATCTTTTGTAGTTGTAAAAGAAAACTAGCTCACGCTCATGGTCATGCTAAGCAGGTGATAAGTTACATTGTTCTAAACATTTAAAATGCTGGAAATAGAAGTTTTAGTATTCACAGTACGGTAACTTGCTCAAATACTTAGTCTGACGCATAGCATCCTTAATAATGGACGTTCAAGGTAAATATGATCCTTTATGGTATTTTCGGAAGTCTTTAATCGATACACTAGTTAGTACAAAAATAGACAAAAATAGTGTGACGTCACATCCTTCTCCTTGCCATGGTGATCGCAGTTTTATTTTCTAAACGACATGGCCTAAGAACCTAAGTACAAAGCGAAAACAGTGACGTATTAACTTCTGGATTACAAACATTAGATTAAAAGAAACATATGCATATGTAAAAAACAAACAAAAAAATTCCAATGAATGAAACTACAAAAAGATAGAAAACTCAAGCAATAATGTGATAAAATATGACAAGCGTTGAAACCGAAATGTTTCCCCTGATATCGCAGATTTTGTGTATTTGTTGCTTATTATTGGATATTAAATTTAAATAATTCTGGAAGATCTTTATTTAGTACCATCAGTATCACACATTACATTGCATAAGTGTAGATCTACATAATTAGTGTTTAAAACTTAACCGATCAGAAATTGGTCAAGATTGAAAATTCTCAGGATGCATATGGCTACAAGCTTAGTGTCCTTTTTTGTTTCGATTATTTGTTTCTTTATTTTGTATCCAATGTAACTCATATTGTAAAGGGTGGGTGTAAGAAATCTGAATGCGCCAACATAACTAACATTATTTTCAAACTGGACAGTGATTTTTCCTTGTAGATAAATAATATATTTGTTCTATTTTCATTGTGCCGACAGCTGGTCAGTCTATATTTTTGCTTTTACAAACCGGAGTTTTTACACTGCGTATAATTGCTTTTTTTTCATTATGCATTACATGGTAATGGCGCTACTATTTCTTATGAAATTTCTATCTTATCACTTTACGTAGAGATGTGGTCCTTGTAGAAAAAGGCTCCTTAGATGTTACTTCATGAATTACTGGATTTCACTCGTAAATTTTCTAAATAGTGGCCCCATATTTTTAATCTGTTCCTTTTCTTACTATACTTTGTCTTCAAAATATTTTTCAATTGCCTAATTAACTGTCTGTCATTATTAACAGCAGACTTAACAGTATTCCTTTGGATTCATGCATTTGTTTAGAAAAAAAATATGGCGATCACCATGGTAAGGAGGAGGAAATGACATTACTATTTCACTCTATTCTTTGTCAACAGGCAGAAAGCTTAATTGCTTAGCAAGGTGAAGCCGAACCTGGCGCTCCATGAACTGCAAAACAATGGAATGAATAGTAATAGAAATTTCTATAATAATAAACGAGGCGCGGGCAATAGCGATCACCTGAGGAAAACTGGTTGTCTCTCATCGATGTGTGCTAACTATATTGAACTAAAAACGTTGACATAGTCACAAATCTATTTGTTTTAAGTACACCAAACGCAGAAAGAATAGAGTACTTTTTACAGTCTTTTAGAAATATGAAAACAAAACACACTGCTTTGATCGGTATTCACAATATCTTCTGGTAATGAACATCACAATAAATATTCTTCTTAGGATTACGCAGTGAAACTTATAATATTGTACTTGTAGTACGTACGTACGTACATACGTTACTCCGCACTATACCTAGGTAACTCTCGAACAATCGCGAATTTCTCAATTATTTTCCATGGTAGAAATAAGAGAAGGTAAACCCACGCGCAGTCTCTCCCTTCGCGTGACGTCACCTTCGACACCAAGTCACTGTCCCTCCGTACAAGAAATCATTGTCTCACTCTCTCAGTTGTCAGGTTGTACGTTGCATTTGTGTTGAAGATTTTCTTCGTTTTCACTGTTTTATAAAAGATTTGGTTAGTTTGTTATACACGGTTGTGTATTACATTTTCTGCGTATTGTATATCTCGTACTGTGCATCTTGTGTAAATAAAACTCATCTGTATTTCTTATATTGACTTTGGAAACTTTAACAATGACCTCATGCGCTATGTAGGGCTGTACAACGAACACACGAAAAAGAAAAATTAGTGGAGAGAATGTCAACTTCTATTCATTTCCAAAGCAGGAGGATTTACAGAAACTAGGCCTACTGGGGATACCACTTAAGAAAAAACGCACTACGGACTCTACGCACTCTAGGGTGGTGAGGAAACTTGTGTAAATAGACTTTTTTCTATTTGCATTTTTTAAAAATAAAATATATTCCCATACCGGAATAAAATTCCAGTAATATAGTTGACATGCAGGGTGGGCATGCATAGTAACTAAGAGGAACGGGACTTGTGCCCCGGGCGCCGGATTGGGAGAGCGCAAAACTGGACAATTATTTATTTTTACTATAAGGCAAGGAAAGGAGTTTCAGCAAACTAAAAATCATAAAAAAATACCTCAGAAACTTAACAGGACTACAACGACTCACCAACCTTAGGATCATATCCATAGAGAATAAGTTAACTTCAAAGCAAGTCAAAAGAGCCCGCAAAGTGAAATTTTAGTTCCAGCTTTTTGTTTTCATTTAAGGTGGATCACTAGGTTTTGTCGGTGCTATGCTAAACACTGCTTGAATAGTGAGACGTTGCCAGGTAGTGTCGAGTATTTACTGCTGCCAGATAATAAAGGAAGTAATCATGGAATTCTGCTTCGATACTTACTGAAGAAATTAGTTTCCGACCCTTACCGCAATTAACAGCTAAGTTCCGCTTCTCGAACTGCAACGCTAGAACCCAGGAATTAAACGTACAAATTTGGCAACAACGCACTATGGCGTTCTGCGCAAGTTTCTTTTAAAACTATTTCCTTAAATGTAAATTAATATTTAAATACATTGTGAAATATAACACGAAAACCGGTCAAACAATATATCTATTTTATAATAAGATCGTTACTTTAAAGTACTTTACACATTCAAATAAACATTATATAAAATTGAGCACTTCTAGTAAGATTTAACAGCAAGTTCTATCTTGTGTTCTCATTGTAAAATGAAACAAATATTTTCTTTTATTTGTTACCTTTTTCGATATCAGAAGACACAATCAAATGAAGCAGTGTCTTGTGTTTTAGCTGAAACATAACTTTATCATATAGTACAATATTTATAATATGTAACGTTTCATTGCATAATAGTTAAAGAAATGAGTTGAAATGTGTACTGACTTCCGGGTGGTGATCCACCAGATTTGTAAAATGTCCGAGTATAATTCTTGAGACAATAGCTTGAGTGTTGTCATAATTAAATATTCTATTCTAAAGCAACAGAGTGTTCATTCATTCTACACATATGAACATCCCGATATAATTCCAAAACCATTGTGATTTGCAGTTATTATGATAAGATTATAAGAATACGTCAAGCATGCTACTCACAGACTATTTGGCAATCAAATACTAATTAGTTTGGTGTGTTTACTGGTACTAAAAATTAAATTATGTACTGCAATTTTGAAATTAAGCTTTACTACTTGAAGAAAAATGAAAAAGGAGAATTACTGTATGATGCTAATATCAGATGTAGTCGGGGAGAGTTTTCATTTGGCTGGTCAAGAGAGAAGGGCGTAGGGCGAGTTATTGCCCCGGGCGACAACTAGCCTAATTGCATCGCTGTAGACATCTAAATTAGAAATAGCAAATAGACATCTGAAAGTGAGGAGAAAACTAATTTGACATCACATTCCGAAGAGAATATACGATAGCAAGCAGACGACAGAGTAACTCCTGTCCCGAGCGTGTGTCAAAGGTGACATCAATGCGCGAGAAGGACGAAAACGCGTCCGCTGATGGACTTACCTTGTCTTCAAGGGTGTAAATAAGGGCTCCGCAGACCCCACATTGTGGGGGGCCTCAAGCCATAAGGAGGCTCGAAATTGTGAAGTGGCACGTAGAGAAGGGCCCCGCTCCACGCTGTCTGCGGGGAGGCCCCCAAGCGTTTAGTTACGCCATTGCTTGTCTTATTTCTACCATGTTATTTTCTTGCAATAGATATATCGAACCAGTATCTCAGTCAAGTTCGAAAATGGAGGCATTTCTACCAGAAGTGGTAGAAAGGAATTATTTCCGGTTTTAACGTTGATCACTTGAGAGCAGAAACGGTGACAGATTACGAAAGCGGTTTTCGGCAATAGATTAAGTGTCCCAAGAAAAGTTTCAGCTCCATCTTCAACACTTTACTAGAATCGGAAGTGGTAGGAATAAACTACAACTTCCGGTTTCAATATTGATCTAAATAAGGCATGAACAATAAGAAACAGTGAAAAGTGGTTGTCTTGGAATCGGTTTAGCGTTCTAAGAATAGGTTCTATGTTCTCTCTTAACCCTCTAATAAAAAAAATAATGCAGAAATCAACAATCGCTGTAGATTAAAAACGGTAATAGATGGACAAATGCGGTTTTATGTTCAAGTATGTGTCCCAAGAATATATTCCATCTATACTGTAATTTCTCCAGTAAAACCAGAATGGCTGAAGTCTAGCACTTCCCATTTTAACGTTGATCGCTATAGAGTTAAAACGGTAATAGATAGCGAGAAGCTGTTTTCTGCAATTAATTAATTTCTCTGAAGAACATATTCTTTCTCGACTCCAATCTCTCTACTACAACGGGAAGTGGCAGAAATCTATCACTTCCGGTTTTTACGTTTACCGGAATAGAATAAAAAGAGTAATAGATAGCGATAAATGGTTTTCTGTAATCAATTAAGTGCCCCAAGAATACATTCCATCTCCACTATAGTGTATGTAGTGAAACCAGAAGTGGAAGAAATATGACATTACTTCCGGTTTCCATATTAATTGAGAAAATATTGCATCATCCTCTTTACTGTCTTCCAGACTTCACTAACACACAACTTTTTAATATTCTCACTTTCGAAAGCAGTTTTCTTTAGTTTGAATGGAGCTTTTTATGATTTCGAAAACAAAAGTCACATATGTACCCACTTGCAGGATCACAACCTTACAAGCACCGTTAACCATACAGCACATGTGGTACAACAGCACAATAACTCATTATCTCGTCTACAAACATCAGAGAAAATATTTTGGAGATACGACTGTTTCGGTGCAGGACGTTTCGGTGTAAGGCGTTTTGGTGCACGGCTGTTTCGGTGTAAGGACGTTTAGGTGTGAGGGTGGTTCGGAGTAAAAATCTAATTCTTTTACACCGAAATATCCAGTTTTCCGAAACATCCAGACCCACTGAGAAACCGCGGCCCTCTATATTTGACCAAAAAAAAAAAAAAAAAAAGTAACAGGAGTTTGAACTGCTGTACCTTACCGTGTATCAGAGACAGAGGGGAGTAGGTAATCGACTAAAATGGCGATTGTTTTTCCGGTTACTCTGTACATATATTCGGTACCATAGAATAAAGAAAAAAACTTGTTTTTTCTCTTTCTTTTTCTTTTCTTTCTTTTTTTAAAGTTCAACCCCTACTCCTTTCTGGATACAAATTTCATTAATACTTGGATTGAAGCTGCTCTGTTGATTACTGAATATTATAGGCATATTCATCAGTATTTTTTACTGTCATGACTATTTTTGATTTCTTAATTCAGGGCAGTGTTTGAAGTGAGGATATAGGTATAAGTGAAACTAGAATATTCTGGTAGGGGGGGACATGGACCCTTCAGGATTGGTAGAATTTTTCAATGACCACATGGTATTCCAACGATATACTAGAGGGGTAGCAGCGTTCTGGAGAGGGCCTGGCCATCCAGGTCCCCTCTAGTTAGGCATATGGTATACGGGGATATGGCATACCCCCACCTTAAAGGAATTATGATCAGCGTACTCCTACCTCTCATTGTTTTAATGTTGTCCGAAATATAAAGGGAGTATGTTTACTCTGGATTGAACTGTTAACATACCACTTTCTCAGATTTTCCACTTCTAACACGATTTCAGACGAGTTAGTAGCTAATGCTAGGATACTTTCATGTTACAGTGAAACCCCTCTAGGTTGGCCACCATAAGTTCCATTCAAAAATGTCCAACTTAGACAGGTGGCTAACTTACAGAGTAACAAGTAATGTTATGTAAAATGCTGATTCCTTAAAGACAATAATCAAGTTACACAGGTGGCTAATTTAAAGAGGTGGCCAAGTTAACAGGTTTTACTGTATTTAGAATCACGTAATATGGATGGTTTTCATATCTACACTAACATTTTTACTGCTTTTACGCTGTCGTGTCTTCAGAGTCAATTACTGGATTCAATTCTTGAATTTGAAAAAGAAACTTATCTTCATAATAATATAAATAATAATATGTGATGCTTAATATTCTAGCTAAATGTTATATTGTTAATACGTGCCTTTGGTGCGAAAAGCCTAAGTTCATTCTCGCTGGGAGGTCATGTGGATCGTCTCTCACATTAAACTATGGTTCTTGTCTCATATAGTCTTGGTGTTGCAGGAGACGCTGAATTGAAGTCAACTCAACTCATTGGGGAGCTTTTGCCAATTAATTATCAGGGACTGTCTGGTAATTTTCGTTTCGAAGAAAAAAATGCCATGTTACACCACGTGAAGAAGTTTGATTTCTCCGTGGTGCGATATTTTCACAATTAATATTGAAACTGGCAAGGGTAGAAATTTCTACTACTTCCTATTTTAGTGGAGAGATTAGACGAGAGAAGAAGTAGGCTTTATTTTTATGACGCTTAATTGATTGCTGAAAATCGCTTCTTGTTATATTACAGTTTTTGTTCTGTAGCCGTCAATGTTAAAACTGGAAGTGGTTGGTTTCTACCAATTCCGGTTTGAATAAAGGCTTAAGGAAGAAGATAATAGGCATTTTAAGAACTCTAAATTGAATGTAAAAACTGCTTCTCGCTGTTACCATTCCCCTGTTCTATGATCATTATTCAAACCGGAAGAGGTTAAGTTTCGTGACTTCTGGTTTCAATTGAAGAAATGAACGGAGGAAATGAAAGCTATTTTTGAGACGCTTAATCGATTGCTGAAAAACAATTTCATCTATCTTGAATAGTTTTTGTTCTATATAGATGAAAATTTATTGAAGCCAGAAGTTATAATTAACTTGAACCACTTACTATTTCAGTAGAGAGTTAAGAATGAAGACAAAATATGTTGTTACGACGCTTAATCGATTGCAGACAACCGCATTTCGTTATATATTACTGTTTTTTTTATCTATGGTGATCAATGATCAAACCGGAAATGGATTATTTAAACCAATTCCGGTTTGAGTAGATGGTTATTATAACAAACGAAACTCCTATCTTTTGACCTTTTATATTTTGACCAAACTTGGTGATGGTCCATCAAATAGTTCTTGAGGATTTTGTTTCCCGGACACACAAACACAAACACACACACAGGGATATGGTAAATATATAAAGGAGTTTTATTAAACCAAACTACTTAAAATAAATATAGAAAACTTAATACTAAATATTTATTAAGATCAAGTATGTCTTTCCATTCTGAATACAGTAAGACTGTGCTACTTAGGTCAAGTCGCTAGCGCTTATGTTTCTACATCGTTCCAGTTTCGATTCTCGTGAGAGTAATTGACTTAGATAGAATCTCGAGTAATGATTCGGATCCCTCTTTAGGTAGATATTATCTGATGTAATCTCAGTATTGAAAAGGACCACGTTAAACTCTAATCAAACCTAATAACAGTAATATGATATTTTACGCCAAGTTTAAATAAAGCACCCGTGATGCATATATTAATGCAAGAAAAGGAAAATATGTTGACATTTCCAGTTTTCACCGAAGTTTTAGTACATCTCTTCTTGATTTATATATTAAGTATTATAGAATGTGGAGGAAAGTTGCTCCTTCTGGTGGCTATGTATTTAAGGTCCCAAAATAGCCCTTGTGGAACCGCGTAAAACCACAAAATAGAACTCGAGACCCGCGTGCATTAGACAAGCGAGGATGGCTAAGTTACTAGAGATTGTCAATAGTGCTACACACACACATAATGTTTATAGTTTAATTAAGAAACATTCTACCTAGGTGTATCTTCAGTTTTGTATCGGAGATTTTTCATGTATATTTGTAGATATACGTCATTCTATATTCCACAATACGTCGAGTGTTAAAATTCAGGTGTTACAAGTTAACACTAGTAGGTGATCTGGTACCAGGTATTTCATTACTTGGAAAAATATCATACTATCTGGCTAATGGATACAGAGTAACAGATAAATATATTAAAATCAAAATTATATTAAAATTAAATAATTAAAAATAATATTTGGCAGGAACCGACCAGGTTAAAGATTAAAGTAGACCATCGGAAAAGCTAGGCATTCCCCCCAAATTTCCTTCAAAACCCCCTAAATTTCACACCGAAAATACGTTGTATTTAGAAAAAGACGAAAGAAAATTGCATTACTCATAAATTTGCATTCAAATGCAACAGAAGAGTGGAGAACACACCTTAAAATTTAGTATCTTCAGTCACTGAGTAAATGATCTTTGATTAATCTTCTGTTACTACTCGTATATAAATATCTCCCTTAAAATGTAAACTAGTTCAAGCGGCAAATTTTACATAAATTGATTTTTAAGACTTGAATAATTTTATATGGTATTTACCGTATTGTATTATTACTTCGGACAAAAGTACAAAATAAAAGTTGTTTTAAAAAAAGTTTCTTTAAAAGTAGTTGCTTTGAGAAACAATAATTTCTTCATTTTCTTTTCTAAAGGGCAAAATGGTGTGTTTGTAACTTAACGAGTGTGTGAAACATGAGAACGTGCATTTACGAACAACAAGTTGACCAGAACTTTTACTTTCAAAATCGGGACGCATACGAATCTGCGACGAGGGGGCAGGGTGACTTCCACATTGCATTTTGGAACTCAACAGTGTTTTCAATTTACAAAATGCACAAGTAAGAATTGTAACACAGCGTTTCTAACTTAAGTACCACCCAACAATACTTTTAACTACTTCAACACTCAGAATTCTCACTCAATCCCCACTTGAACCACAGAACACTCAATTTTCATTTGAATATTCAGAAGTTTTAGGCACGGCTGAACCTTCCCAATGAGTGTTGGTACGGAAGAGTGCAGAATTTGCATTGACCATTTGTATTTTGAATAATAATTACGGGACACCTGGGCCATGTTTGCTTAAAAACGGGACATTTAGGCGTCCCGTTTGAGAATCAGAAAAAACGGGACAACGGTTGAAAATAAGGGACTGTCCCGGCTAAAACAGGACGTCTGGTCACCTTGACGAACAATGAAAATAAAATAAACATGGCTATGATGATACAAAGGTACAAGAATACAACAATAACTATATTCTTTTGCAAACCAAAGCACGCGAATTTTACTGAGTCCTTGATTGAAGATAAATCTAAAATACTAAATGGAATTTTGGAGTTGTTGGATAGTCTGCCCCCCAAACAAAAGCCCCTAGTGACGCCACTGGGGCAGAGTGAAGTGGACACTGATTTTAGGGCGATTAAAAATAAGAAATGCAACAGTCCATACCATATTTTATTTGCAATACTCCGTATTCCACTAGTTGTGGGACAAATGCTCGTGTTTTAACTACGTAGGAAATATTTACGAGAAAGGATGAATTATTTACGGTCTTTGTGATAATATTTGCAAATAATGAAAATATATATTTTTTTTTTATTTTTTCTTCGGTGCGATCTCAAAAGGGCATCTGAAAATATTACGTTTTATGCGGTAATGAATTTTCTTGAAAAGAAACTCGTTGTACAGTACAAACATCATGAATACCTAACATTCAGTCACGTGCGCAGGAATTTATTTCTGAAAGGGTCCAAAGCTTTTGAGGGTCCAAACTAAATATACGAATAAGTTATTTTAACATTTGTAAAATCTATCCAAAAATTAGACTAAAGGTTAATTAAAACATGATTTATTGAAGGGGGAAGGTTCGTGATTTTGATTTTTTACGTCACGCACTATACTTAATGATGCACACGAGACGAGACAGAGCTTTTCAATAGAAAATAGATACAGTTTTCGAGATGAGACAGAACTTTCGAAACATTTTTTCGAAACGAGACAGCATCAAATCTTGTCTCGTGCGCATCACTAACTATACTTAAGCATTACTATATTATGTTGTGAGTGACTAAATTTTGCAGAGTTGCACTTGTGTTTTTCATTAATATTCAACACTGTAAGCATTAATATTGAACACTGTAACATGAATAGATAAACTATCCAAACCCCTTAATCACATTTGCCTCTAGATAGCCCATAGTCATAGTACCTGTTCATACGTTTAGACACCGATACTGTAAGTGCGAACCTGATTTCTTTTCAGGTGTTTAGATCGTTTTATACATTTTCTCTCAATGGGACAGAAACATGGACTTAAGCAAAAGGGACGAAAAAAGTTTGGAGGCTTTTGAAATGTGGGTGTGGAGAAGAGTAGGGAGAATTAGAATGTAAATTTGATTTCACATAATATGAAGTATGTGTATTTTCTTTAGGGTTTTCGATAATCCTCGGTGCTTTGGATTCCATTCAGGATAAGATATGGAGTAGAAAGAACTACGTTCATTTCCAACATGAAAGTTTCCGGTTGTCGCAGTGGTTCAGTAGTAGACCGCTCATATCTGATGTGTAGGGTTCCTGTTTTGATCCTAACTTTCGTCAAGTGGGCATTTAGGTAGATAAACATCCTATCCGTGTGACTTCTTAGGGTTGTCCAGAACCCGATTCATCTCACGTTCTTCAGTCTATCATGTCGTTCAGTATCACCATCACCGACTCCCATAAAGTCAGAGCAGAATCTGAGACATCGAACTATAATAATAATAATCTCTATCAAACTAATAGTGCTGTGCAGTGCAGAGTTGAGCTATTTTTTTAAAATTCTTTTTTATTATTAATTTTACAATTACATCGCCTGACCTTTTAATAATTTCAACAATAAACATAATAACTTCCATTCCATAATTATTTACATTCCAAGAAAACACACTACTTGCTTCATGAAAAGAAATTCGGAAGTTACTCTGAAACATATTATTTAATTTGAAAAGAAGAAGTAACCTTTGCCATTGAGTGATCTCATTCGTTAGCAATGGGTGTGGAAAACCTGGTAGAATCTGTACGCATTATTTTATGATTTTTAAAAAATATATATATTTTAAGTTGTGGTCAAGATTTTCATATAAATTCACCCTTCATCTTCTGAATAATTTAAACTCCAGACAATAAAAGATGTCTGTTATTTCAAACCAAACAATATTTTGTATGACACAATTTGGAGAAACTTGTGAAAATCCTCTTTGAATGTTTTTTAATCGACGGTAGAATGATAGAAAAATCACTCCTTGATTGTTAACTTATGTAATGTCGAAGCAAAAAAAAAAAAAATATTCCCGGCGAAATCTCTGGAACATATTTCGTGACATTAAGAACATTCACCAAGATGGATTTAAACAGGAGATTCATTTTTCAATATTTATTATGAATCTAGAGAGACAGTCAGAAAGGTGCCCCAAAACATATTTCTGGAAATGATATTAACATATGTCATATGATATTGAAAACAACTGGATGCATAGAGGATACTAATTTTAATCCTTTTAATTTTAGTCCTTTTGTAATAGCTCTTTTCACCCCAAAGATATAGTCGAACCCCTATAAACATATTTCTGACTACGCCACTGACAACCTAGTTATGTTACCTTATGTTACTAAAAATGTTCTTTAAATATTTTGGCTTATATGAAGTATGTTTTTTGATAGCTCTTTTCGCGCCCTAAGTTATCCAAACTAGGAGCTCAGAAGTGAATTCTCAACAATTTCATAACAAAGTAGGTTGGTAAGCCTGAATGGGATAGTATGACCTCATTTGTAAGGAAATGACCTTTTTGTTGGGAATGGTGTTTTTTCGTGGGTCAAACTGACCTTTTTTTGGGAGAGAATGACCTGTGTGGGAGGACATGACCAGTTGCAACTTTAAACAAATAGAACAAACAGGTCATTGAATGCCACACATGGTATAAAATGACCGTATTGAAATACATATATATATATATATATATATATATATATATATATATATATATATACTCTATATGTATATATACATAGAGTGAGATTGGCTAGCGAAGCTATCCCAAGCGACGCTATCTTTTGAAATTTTTCAAAATAAATGCTAATTGTTTGTAAGTGTATCAAACAAAGTATTCTAAGAGCAGTCAGAACATCGGAATATTTTGTCCATATTATTTAATGTTTATCCCCGAGTTTCATCCCATCAAAATTCTGTTTTGTATTAATTAATACTTTTCGTACAAGCAGACAACACTGGACTACACGTGGGTTACTGCCTACCCATAGCAGACGGTTATGACACAAACATATGTTATTTCATGTATTTTGATAATAATATAGCATGACATCTCTTTTTCAGTATGTAACAAATTAAAATGAGGTTAAAGGAGCATATATACCTATGTATATATTTGATAATATTATTCGTTTATTTGTATTTAGTTTGTTTTGTAATGTAAACACTGGTTTTGTTGTAGCAACCGCCAGACAGTCAGGCTTTAGAAAAGTCGCTACCAGGCGGCACTACCGATCACGGGAAGGTCAATGTACGCGGGATAAAAACAAATCGAATCCAAGATGTTTTTTTCTTTCTTTTGGCATTCTTAATCTATGGAATGTTGATATTGTTGTTTCGAAAAGTCAGAAATTTATCCTAGCGTACGTATGTAAGGGTATTTCATGTTGTCATCGTGTCTATTAATTTTAATCGTTAAATATTCAAAACTGTCATTGTTTGTTTTGGTTAAGAAAGGAAACCCGCTCGATACATCAGAAAAGCCTGAATGGAGGAGCGAATCTCCAAAAAGTACCGTTACTTGTGGATAAAGAAAACTATCCAGCGCCAAACAGGGAGTTAGTTGATAGTTAAGCGGAACCAACGGCACATGGTCTGAGTGTTTGATGGCCGATAACATATAGAGTATTTAAGCTATACTGGTTGGAGTGCAGTGTAGTACTGTGTTTTAGATATATATAATGAAATATTACCAACAAAAGTAGAACTACCTGATAATAATACTAGCTTCGTATCAGGTTGCCATTCTGTGAGAAATAGTGAATTTAAAAAAAAAAAAGTATGTTGAAGTGACAGTGGGATATCGTAAAAAAAACTAAATAATATATTCAGTGTTGTTGAACTGCCAACTACATGTTAGATTATAAATTGTTACCAGAAACTGAATGCAGCATGATTTTCTCGAAATAAAAAAAAAAAGAAAAACTGTTATTACTGAACATCTTATCCTTGAGATCTACGTTGAACAGTACACAGTGCGGTGATGCAGAGGGAGAAATTGATATTACCAAAGGAACACTGAGGATTGGACTATCGACTGGAATTACCACCACTATCGAATATTTTATTATGTGTGTTGTGTGATGAGAAGTGATGAATTCTCGTTTTATATCCGAAATAAAGTGTTAAACAAAAGAACCCCAGACACATGTGATATACATATATAGCGTCAAGTTACAGAATATAAACTGTGAATTCATTAGTCTAATAGTGTTTGTTATAATTCATGGAAGTGATCACTTCTCGAAATTATAAGTGTGTGTGTGTGTGTATAGTGTGATAACTAATACTAGATATACACAAATACAAGGATATGCTCCACTTCCATAGTTTCATTTCTTACAACATCTGTAAGGTAAGTGATCCAAGTGATGTACTGTTGTCTGTGTTATTTTTTTTCAGGTCAGTATTCACCTTGGTCATTCTCTGCAAAACTCAGGGTCGTGAGTTCAAGGCCTAGTTAGAGGCTCTGCAGGGACCCAGATACGGGGATCTGGGATAACAATGAACCCACTTGCCATGGGTCTTGGTAATGATAAGTGAAACCCCACACTGGCATCTCTGAGAATGAAGCTCTACATATATGCATATTATTGAATTTACTGAAAAGAAAATTAATATGTATATATGCAAATTGTTAGAGTCTCGTGTGTAGTTCACACTATTGAATATGTAAAATAAAATACACCGTTAAATATCTATTGTTGTGTCTTCTAATAATGATGAGCTCCCTCGTGTGCTAAGCAGTTTTCGTAAGCACCTTTGATGTGGGAGACCCGGGTTCGATTTCCATTGGAAGCTTATTTGGTTCGGATTTCACGTTAAAGTGTAGGTATATAGTATGCTATATATATGTATATAAAATACTCTTAACCAGAATATTGTAAACTAGAACTCACATATTACTTGAAAATGCTTCGTTAACAATCCTCTGAACAAAATCTACAAAGGAAAATTTTTACTCTTCGGGCTTCAATTTGATTCTTTTATTCTATTATTAAAGATTTTCTCAAAAAGTGGTTAATTTAATTTGAGATATGGAAGGCAGAAACAGTGGCGTGCACCTTCAATGTTCCATGGTTGGTTACACAACCTTTTTGTTAATAAAATCTTGACATTGTAGATTTTACATAATTTCAGTTAGTCCAAGAGATTTGATCCAGCCTAAACAATTGGTAGGTGTTACGAAGTTAAGCCTGTTCTCTAGCCAGGTGTATGTAAATTTGCCAACATCGTTGCAAGAGCAGGATGGCACATCTGTAAACCCTACGTACAGCAAGAGGTTACGCGTAACACCACACCACAAAGGGAGGGTTAAAAAAATGTGCATCACATAAACCATTATTTTCTGTCCTACAAAATGTTATATTCTTTTCTATTTTGTAACTATAAACTAACTATAAACTTAAGACAACTGAGGGCACAAAATAGAGAAAAATGTTACATTTACTGGAACAGAAAATAATGATTTATGAGGTAGCTTTTTAAATCCTCCTTTGGTCTGCGATGTTACGCCTAACCCCTTGGTGTACATATAATTCCTCTGTTAATATCATCACTCTGAAACTAGTTTGTCTTTTCCGTTTAGGTGTGCGACACTTTACGTCAGCTGTACTCGTAGCGTCAGAATCTAGTGTCAGAATCTTCAACTTTAACTACGTAGAAATAACCTCATGCATAATGTTGGTAACTCATTATACCAAAGGGGGATACTTTATGTCCACCACGAAAACGTTTTTTTTTTAGAAATTAAATAATATTGAATGACAGAAAATAAAATTTATATTATTTTTGAGATAAAACCTCAGTTATGACATGATACTAAAGAAACATTCATAAAAATTTTTATCTTAATAAGAGTGTGGACAGTTTTAACCCACCTTGGTGTACGCAGAGTTAAATAATTGATTAAATACTTAAAGTTATAATCTGAATAATGAGCGGATAGATGATGAGCAAACATATTTCTTTTAGAGGCTGACATTTTCTTCTAGGAAATCTAGCCCGCCTATTTAAGCAATACAAAAGAAGCAAAATAATTATGCATTGCAAGAAGATGAGAAGGCAGATCGCTCTGTTCTGTTAAGGAAAAAAAATGCCACTTACGAGAGGAATCGTAAACTTCCATGCAATGGACTAATTTATCAATGTCACTTCCAACTGCTGCATGAAACTTTTACAAGTTTTTAATGGCTTCTATAGTTTTGTCTTTTTAGCGGAGACGAGAATGGCAAGTGAAGTTCTATACAAGACAGATTGCATGTTTCAATAGCAGATACAACCTTACATCCTACTTTTAGATGAAGGACTTAGCTCGTTTTACCCTCAATGGACATTATCCACATACAAGCAATGTCAAAGGGATGTTTTGTATATTTATATGCAAAGAGTATCAAATAAATATTTAAAGCTCTAACATGTTGTATCTTTTCTGCTTGTACGATGACCAGGGTTACAAAATATAATCCATCTTTTTTTTCCCTGGAAAATATGCCCGAACAGTTTTTCAAAATATAATAATATGTCCTTTTTGTCTTAACTAAGTACATCTCCTAAAGGGTCATGTGAAGCAATATTAATGAATATCAGAAAACCTTACCAAATCTCGGAAGCTAGTTATCAGTTGGTTGGAGCTCAGTGCCCCTTTTTTTACCTCCGAGGTTAAGTGGCACGTGGATTTACAATTTGAAATGGAATCCGGTGGAATTTAAACCAGGAACTCGTGCACCAAAGGCGCAGATACTAGTCACTAGTGCAGCAGGGTGGGCGTTGTACTAAGAAAACAACAAAGGAGTCAGATTTTTGGATAGAAATTAGTCGGGCTCTAAATGAATACACCTTTTCAGATATAATATAAAACGAACTTAGATTAACGAATGTAGTATATAGAGCTATTTAATACACTGGATTCGGGGTTCTCCTATAAACTTTTTATCATAACAATTTGTAGTTTAGATAAAATAGGTGTCCCTAGTCCAGGTAGCCAAGGGAAGGATTCCCACAAAGGTACAAGCTAGCTAAGTGGAAGAAGTTTTAGAATTCTCACAAGTAAAGGGTCCAAATGGATGAATCGAGTTGAGGGAAGGGACATAGCGCGCCTGATAGAGGATGTGAAAATATGTGTATGTGCAAAGTTATAGCGGCTGAGCGCCATAAGAAACGGAGGGGGAGAGAACCAAAGTTGGTGGGATTAGGGCTATGCTGTTATAGAAATACATCAAATAAACTGTAAAATCGTGAAAATAGTGAAAGATATCCAATGCAAATTGTGGTAGTTTTACATATCGGCAAAAGAAGAATTGGCAGAGATCATGAACCTCCGCCGCAATCTTGAAATCCGCCATTTTGAAATATGATATTTTTTGAAATGGAAAGGTAGTCATGTGACATATACTCGTAAATTAAGGCCAGCATGTTTTCAAAAAGTCAATTATGAACTTTAGTTATTGTTATCTGTACTTATTTGTAAGATTTATGATAATCTTTATAGTTATTTGCGAAAATCCAGGAGATTGATACTCGTATGTTGAAAGTGTTGTTCGTGATTGATTCGCCTTCGATTATTGTGACAATGTTGGTTCGCAAGTTCGGAACTTGCAATGATCGGAGAACACAACATCATCGGAGAACACAACAATCGTGTCCTGTGCCAACATTGTCACAATAATCGAAGGCTTCATATTTCAAACAAACCGATCAAACATAATGCGACACGACAGACACTCGAGAAAGCCACCTCACCCGATAATTTATTTTCCGTTACAGCTTCATTGCTGTATTCGACTACAGTAGTCCACTTTTCATTTAGATATCACATTCTACACTCATCCCAAGTTGCTATTGCTTACGAAGGTAGACAAAGAAAGTTGAGTGAAAAATATAGCAAGTAGTGAAAAAATAGTGGGCTACCTAAAGAAGTAATAATTGCATTCCAATCTATCAGATCTTATCGTGTTATGGTCTATATTATATTAGTAAGTATGTCATTTAATAAAAGGTAGTCAAATAAATTCCAGATTGTTTTCGATCAAAAGCGCAAGGAACAAAACAAAAACAAAAAATCAAGCGGAAGCGGTTCTTCCAGACTGGAACAGTTCTCTTCGGCACTATATGAAGCAAATTGGAAGTAATGTCATAAATAATAATGTAATAATATACGACTTGGATATCAAATTTCACTGTTAGTTTTCTTGGTTTGTAGACATATTTAACTTTATGTTTTTATGATAATCCAAACTTTCAACATGCGGGTATCGGTCTCCTAGATTTTCGTAAATAACTATAAAGATGATCTTAAATCTTCCAAATAAATACAGATAATGATCACTAAAATTCATAATTGACTTTTTGAGAATATGCTGGCCCTAATTGATATATCACATGACTACCTTTCCATTTCAAAAAATATCATATTTCAAAATGGCGGATTTCAAGATGACGACGGAGGTTCATGACCTACTTCGCCAATTCTTCTTTTGCCGATATGTGAAACTACCACCACTCGTATTGTCTTCTTTCACTATTTTTTACGATTTAACAGTTTATTTGATGTATTTCAATAACATAGCATAGCCCTTCCCCCACCAACTTTGACACCCTCCCGTTCCGTTTCTTATGGCGCTCAGCCGGAATAAGTTTGCACATACACATATTTTCACATTCTCTATCAGTCATACTGTGTCTCATCCCGCAACTCGATTCAACCATTTAAAGTTCATTCAACGAACTCCTGAAGTAAACATTGTAGAATGGTATTACTCCGCCAGTCATCGGATGATTGGCTATCGGTCACCGCTTCTTTCGAGAAGCACGTGCTTGTACCCTGTCGGCGTTTTGCATATTCCCCGCACGCAGTCATATTGTAAACTGTGATTTGCGCATAAGGTGGGCCAAATCCAGTTCCTACGCATGCGTATTCTCTTTTATTGCATTAATTCAATTTAGTTCTTAGATAGAGTGTTGTTTCTGTTATTTAATTATAAGTAAATTGTATTTCTGGTAATGAGCCTTATAAGTAACAAAAACATTGAAAAACAGCTTATTTGACAATGGACTATTTTCTTCTGCCGCATGGATGTTCCAAGGCTCCTTAACCAATAAAGTGAAACAATCACCACGTGTATTTGTTTACATGAGGTACTGAACGTTCCTTGAATGAACTATAGACCCTTTACTTGTGAGTGCTCCAGGCAAACAAGAGAGATTGGTGTCCCGCAGAGCTCCAGGTAAGGTAAGAGGTAATTACTTTACATAACCTTTAAAACAGGTCATAACCTTAAAACAGAAAGGATTATTCAGTTTTCTCAAGAAGATAAAGACCGAAGAAGTTAAAAATAGATCTGAAATTACTACATTAGTGCAACGAAATGAACCTATATCACAGTCAACGAATGTGAGAAAGCTATCAAACTGCGAATCTATCAATAAGCCCAAACAGGAGCAAGGCACCGTGCTGGATCCAACGCCAATTTATGATACATTTGAACATACACTTAAATTATCTAGACTTGAACAATCGAGCACCCTTAGATTAGCTTTACGACACATCATTAGGAAACTGAAGGAAAACGGGGAGCAGATAGTTTTTCCGTAATCAGAAGATGAGGACCTCATGGAGCTAAGCCTGAACAACTTGCCAACTGATCCAAGAGAATTACTAGAATTAGTTGATATGGCGTATGCCAGTCGAAAGCTAAATCTTGACTTAAATAGAATCTACGTGCATTTTGTCAGACTGTATGGTCGCATAGTATACAATCATAGGAACGAATGGCCAAACGCGTGGGTTAAAACCTACCACGTATAAATGGATAACATAACCTGTAGTACTCTCAAGATGCTTCAAATCAACACCATGCGATCAGAACTAGTTATGGAAGAAATAATACAACTTAGTATCTCTTGGAAGATTGATATAGTGTGTATACAAGAACCTTACATAAATGAGGACAAATTAATTGCTTCCCAAAACGATTTTAGACTTATTTACAATAGTCAGAGTGCATTAGCTTCCGTTTTAATTTTAAACAATGACATTCAGATATTAAATTTAATACATTTTAGTAATAAATGGACGAAATAGATTTTATTCTTATTAACCTGTACTGCCAATATTCTTTACCAATTAATAGATTTCTAGAAGAAATAACGATAATTTGCAACACATATCCGAACAAAAAGATACTTATTTGCTCAGATGCAAATGCCAAATCCTCCTTTTGGCACTCAGGCGTTCTAGATGTTAGAGCTGATATGTTAGAAAACACAATTAGCGAGCTCAATCTACATATTGTAAATGAAACAGGGAATCCTCCAACTTATCGTAGCAGAAACGACAATACATCAAACATAGATGTCACATTAGTATCAAATAACTTCACTAATGGAATCCTTGACTGGTCCGTGGTAGAAGATGAATCCTCTAGTGATCATCAACTAATTAAATTTACCATAAACCAAACTAGAAATGCAGGCATAGCAAACAAAAATAATAGCTTTAACTATAATGTTAAAAAAAATCCCCTGGGAAAGATGTAATAAAATAGTTAAACTACCAAATATCGATTGCAAAAACGAAGAAGAACTAAATAGGGCAGTCGTCGATATTGAGGAAGCAATAACTCAAACCATTCAAACATTAAATAGCAGAAGGAACGTTAAACAGAACAACTATTCGTTTTTCTGGAATAATAATATGCAGTCCTTAAAAAAGCAAACAAGAGCGAAGAGAAGGAAGTACCAGCGAACTCACGATCCCTACCTTAAGGCAAGAAGAAAGGAAGAATATATAATATTATTAGCGCAATATAAACTCAAAGAAAGGAAACAAAAGGTCTGGAATTCGTTTGTGAAAGAAAAATTAGATACAGACCCATGGGGGATGCCATACAAAACAATAATGAATAAAATCAAGCCTTCTCTTACACTAACCGCAATGGAAAAGCAAAATGGCGAATACACAAGAGATATTGAAGAAACCTTAAAGTTCATCATCAACAAACTGCTCCCAGACGACAACCCGGACTCCGATAACGAGGATAATAAATTAATCAGACAGAAATATAATACACTTAGCTATAGCAATAATAACATAAACAGGGACATAATGGTCACAAATAAGGAAATTGAAGAAATTTTAAAAAGTATAAAAAATAATAAGGCACCTAGACCTGATAAACTTAAAGGAGAAATTTTTAAAATGAATAGTCAATTCTGGATTCCATACTTAACTAAATTGTACAATAAGTGTATAGAGTTTGTAATTTTCCCTAACAGATGGAAGATGGCTAAATTAACCATTCTAGAAAAAAGTAATATAGGAGAACATAAAACTCCAAAATCCTATCGACCCATATGTTTATTAAACATTATTGGTAAAATATTTGAGAAAGTACTAGCTAATAGAATAAGTACCAAGAGAGGAGGTTTAAGAAATTGTAGACTACAATATGGCTTCAGGAAAAATAAAGGGACAACAGAAGCCATCAATTGTTTATAGTTGAGGTGCTACGTGTATAAAAACTGCAAATTGTGATAAGAACTTCACCGTTGGTATAAATAATGTTTAAGGTTCTACAATGAAATTTAATCGGGGAGGCATCGTCTAAACGCAAAGAAATTCAAGATGGCGGCCATATTTCATAATGGCTACGCGGTTACAGTTTTTCTGTTATACGTCGCAGGAATTGAGTGTTTGGTATCGATTTATAGGTTTATGACGTCAAGGATTGCAATTTTTGTGTTAAAAACGTGTTAGGAATTATATATATATATATATATATATATATATATATATATATATATATATATATATATATATATATATATACTGGTATATTCTTTGCGCTAAGGAAAAGTCCTGATCACAAGTGTAGTGTTTCACATTTGTGGTTCCTTTATACCAATAAACTCGTTGTAACAAAATCAACACCCAACTAATCCCTGTTTTTTTTCAGATTTGAGTACGTGAAGGTGGCAATCGAAAATGGCAAAGCGATTCAGTAGAACTATCAAAAGTGATTCAGTGGAACTATCCAGACATATATGGTGAGAAAAAGTTCACGGTGATGTTTGGTGCTTTCCTTTCAGGGTTTTGAATCAGTGGATGTCAGGAAGTGGATGAAGCGCTGCAATTTTCAGCGCTGATATTGCATCTTCTAGCGCTGCAGAAAGCTATCTCAAAATAACCCCACGTAAAGAAAGCCAGAGGAATTCACCAAGTGACTGCAGCAGCACTATACCATTTGTCGGAAGATGCTTACCACCAGTCTGGTTCCGAGCTTGAATTTGACATATGGAGTGAAGAGCGAGCTGCAAAACAATGTCATGTTCAAATATTGGCTGACTGGTCTTGATATGGAAATCCTATTGCTTCTCTTTGTTCGCTCAATTAGAAAACTTCTTTTTGTATTGTGACTGCTTAAAAGACATTGTTCCTTGTTTTTTTTGTCCTGGATCATCATAACTATGCCCGTTGGCTACCGGTCCATCTGAAAGACCTTTTTGATGCAAAGTCTCAACTACCCAGCATACATCGCTCATTTTCTTCTGGACAGTTTGTGATAAGAAAATCAAACAGAATCTTCTCAGCAATTAGCATAGACCAAGCACATGAACAAACTAACGCACTAGTGAAAGGTGATGGTGGTGCCGTAGAGCTAAAGCAGTATCCATCTTCACTAAGACGTTAAATGGTTGCCAGGCCAGAAATCTGTGAGTTAATACAGGAATTTGAGAGTGGCATTCAGCTAAAACCTGAAGTAAACAATCGACGCCATCATCAGCAGTACCAGTCATATCAAGTAAAATATGTCGCGAAGATTCAAGCATTTTACAACAAATTGACAGAGTTTGAAACTCCATTTTTAAGAGGTGAAGATCTTATTGTCATCGACTAGAGGATTATAGTAGACAAGCAAGTTAATGCATCAATTTATTCGCAACAGTCGACTGGTATTAAGCTATTCCGTAGTTTCATCGAGGAAATATTAGTAAAACAGTATACAACAATATTTCAACCTTTGAAGAAGAACAAAATATCCCTGTTTAACACTCCTGCAAAGGACGCTAGCAAACACAATAATATACTTAAGACTTTAAAAACAGATGTTAAGCTGTTTTCTAGACTCTTTATAGTTACACAGAATCGTCAGTTGGATATGGAGAGTATTTTAAAGCACGAAAACCAACCATTTCCGTCTTCATTTTCAAATAATGGTGAATTTAGATTAAGCAATAAATCTGACTTAGTACACATTCTAGAAGATACTGTAGACAAGAATATTAATGCCTTTCCTGGAATCTGTGATGCTATAGTTTATGATGGTGCAGTTTTTATTAACACTTTAAAACCACATCCCTCAAGAACATTTGGTGACTACTATATGAACACATTTCATCCTCACATTGGTAACGACATTGAAAATTTTGCTTGTCAAAGAATTGATTTGATTTGGGATAGATACATTACACCAGGTATTAAAGTTGCAGCTAGACAGAAGAGAGGAGCTGGAACCAGAAGACAAGTGCTTTCACACGTGACTTTACCTAAACATTGGTAAGATTTCTTGCGGAATTCTAGCAACAAAGAAGAGCTGTTTACTCTACTTGGAGCATTAGCTGTAAATAATATTACAAATATTCAGGTTCTAACTACTGCAGGAGAATAAATTAAAGGCAATATTACTGCACGAAGTTCTCTAATTGGTTCCCATTGCCCTGGCCATGAAGAAGCGGACACAAGGATAATACTCCACCTCCAAGATAAAGTAGAAAACGGCTTCAAAAATATTGTTATACGCACTGTAGATACCGATGTCGTAGTCTTAGCAATCGCTTACTTCTTTCTCTTGTTAACAAAGGGCCTGGATAAACTTTGTATTGCATTTGGAACAGGAAAGAATTATGGATTTATTCCAGTTCATGCTATAGCTGAAGCAATGGGAAGCGAAAAGGCTATATAGCTTTACCAGTATTCCATGCTTTTACGGGTTGTGACAGTATTCCAAATTTTACAGCGAAAACAAAAAAATCAACTTGGAAGACATGGATGCTGTTTAAAGAAGCCACTACTGCATATATTTTTCATCTCACAACCTCAATCTTCCATTTCAACGGCAATTTTTGACATTATTGAAAGATACGTGGTATTACTATACTGCTCAACCAGTAAGAGTAGAAGTGTCAATAATGCACGACAGGAGTTGTTCATGACCAAAAAATGTCCCCTTGAAAGTCTACCACCGACAAAGAACGCATTACAACAATTGTTACGTAGTGCTTTCCAAGCTGGACACGTTTGGGGACAAGCAAACAAACGCACAATACGTGCACCTTCTCCAGCCTACTAGGGATGGTGGTTGGATGATGCATCATGGCCATTGAAATGGTCGGATTTGTCAGAAATTTAGGACTCATGTAGAGAACTAATAAAATGTACGTGCAAAAACTGTAGAAACAAGTGTGGATGCAGACATGTTGGACTTTCTTGTATACTATTATGAACTATAAGAATGAATGTGAACAATGAATGAATGTAAGAATCAATGGCTGTGGTGCTTGTCGATGTGTTTGGTTATGGTCTAGAAACATTATTCAACTTCAGAAATATTCAGTTTAAACGAAGCATTATATCATATATTTTTAGATAAAAATAGTGTATAATGATTTCGCCTATGTTTCAATTTTAAAGGTATATGGAACAGAAAAACACCTATAATAATTCCTAACTTGTTTTTAACATAAACATTGCAATCCTTGACCTCAAAAACCTATAAATCGATACCAAACACTCAATTCCTACGACGTATAACAGAAAAACTGTAACCGCGTAGCCATTTTGAAATATGGTCGCCATCTTGAATTTCTTTGATTTTAGACGATGCCTCCCCGACTTAATTTCATTGTATAACCTTAAACATTATTTATACCAACGGGGATGTTCTTATCACAATTTGCAGTTTTTCATTGATTTTTGCGATGTAGCACCTCAACTATTAATGGATCATATTGAAACACTTACTGAACTGGGAGAAAAATATACAATAGTAATCTTTGTAGATATATCCGGCGCCTTCGATAATCTGTGGTGGCCGAAGATGTTTTCTGAGCTTGAAAAACTGAATCTAAACAAGGAATTACTCAAAATTATTAAGAATTATTGTTCGGATAGGATAGTAACATATAATGGCCCAACATTTGAATTAAACAAGATTGTAAGAAAAGGCTGCCCACAAGGTTCCTTTTGGGGCCATTATTATGGGACGTTGTATTACAACCGGGTCTAGAGAGAATCAATGAACTAGATATAGTCTCCGGCGTCGTCGCCTATGCTGATGATTTGGCCATAGTAATAAACGCAAATACTAGACCAAAACTAAAAGAGAAGGTTAACATGGCCATGCAGGTTCTCTCAGAATGGATCAAATCTACAAAATTGGAAGTGTCTGCTAAAAAAACAAAGTTCAGGTCAAAGGAAAGCTGGAGAAAAGCCCCATTATTAAAATAACCAATAATTCAATAAGCAGAAAAGACTCCTTTAGGTATCTAGGTATTTGGATAGACGAACACTTAAATTTCGACAGTCATGTATCGAGACAAAAAGAAAAAAAATAATTGGAATAGCAAACAAAATTTTCTACATTATGGCCAAAGAATACAAGTTATCACCGAGGCACTGTGATGTATACTATAAAACAATTTTCCAAGCGATAGTATCGTATGGAGCCAGTGCTTGGAGTCATAGAATAGTTGAAAAATAAGGAAGAATATTCACAGTGCTCAGAGATAAATTTTGTTAAGAATATCTGGAGCCATGGCGACTACACCAGTGGAAGCACTGCAAATTATATTGGGAATAGAACCATTACACTTAGCAATCTTAAAGACAGCTGGAAAATATTGGATCCTAAAGCAGAATCCCGGAAAAACTGAGAAATTATTTTAAAGAAGAATTTTACTAAACGACTTAGATACTTTTATTCTTACCAAATGGCAGGACAACTGGGATTCTTCTGAGAAAGCAAGAAGAGTGTATGAAATTTTCCCAGATATAAGACAAAGATTGCAGTTAGGACATCTTGACTTAAATAAACACGCTATTAAATTCCTAAGTGGCCGTGGTCCCTTTCGGACATTTCATAAAATAGGACTTTTAGAAAGCGATATATGTGACTGTGCAGAAATAAAAACCCCGGATCATCTATTGTTCAACTGTGACCTAATACGTTTAATGGATGAAAATCAAGGAGTAAGGAGAGACTTAAAACAAATTAGAGACACTTATGGACCACTCGAAATAATTGGTAATGAACATCATAGGAAGAATCTAGACAAACTATGTATACAAAAATATTCGAGATCAGCAGAGTTCAAATAGGACTAGACCTTGCAAGGAGACAACAAAATGAATAATCGAAAATCAAATAACAATAATGATAGTAACAACAATAAAAATAACAATTTCTGTCCCATCTACGGTTTTAATTAATATAGCCAAGAAAATACTTTATATCAACTTTAAATAACAAATAAATTTTAACAAGTTGATAATAATAATAATAATAACTATTATTATTATTATTTACTATTTTATGTTGTGTTGTGTAGTGGTAGTAAGTGTCGTGGAGGGTAATTATGTCAATGAATTCTAAGAGTGTACTAGTTTACTGCAGGAAGACCGCAGTTGAAGAAGGAGATTTTTTTTTTTTTAAAATTAAAATACTTTAATAACTGTTTTGTGAGAGATTCGGAAGACCATTTAATAAATTAAATAGAGAATTATATACAGGTGAAAAACCTGATAAAATGGGTTTTATTACTTTAAATAAATTATAAGTGTTTCGAGGTGAAAAACTCATACAGGAGAGAGACCAACAACAATAATAGTAATAATAATAAAAACTTAAATAGGTAAGAAACCATAATAGTACAGTAAAATTAGCTCCGAACCCGGGCATTCAAAAAAAAACAAAGGTTTGGGTGTTCCACATTGTTCATTACACTTTACTTTAAATGTGTTAAAAAGTCTCCGCCAAAAGACTGTCGGATTTTGGAGGAGAGAGGGGGGCGGGGGGTTGGTATGAGTTATTGAAATTAGTTTAGAAAAATGATAATATTGTTGATCAAAAGCATGTTCATAATATAAGTAATACTTTAATATACAATCCCTGACATCTAATCTAGGCTATATGCTTGACACCTATAAAACAAATACAGTAAACTCTCGATTATCCGCGATCATCTTTACTGAAGAAAATCTACGTAGGAAAATAAAATCACAAAAAGGAAAAGGTATTTTAACATTTAAAAACAAAGCCAGTGGACATTTTTATGAGAAAGCAAATCAACAAACTTGTCTGTTTAGGTAGTAATAATGTTATTTGTAGAAATTCACCTGTAAATTTCAATTCAATTTGACAGTAAGAAGAGGTATGCATTGTAGCTCCACATAACATGTGTCTGTTTTCAAAGGATCGATTAAATTGTCCAAAAGAAATTTCGTATAGATGTATTCTTCTTTGTCCATTTTGAACACTGTCCGGTATAAGTTTGCCGAGCCACCCAATTACAAGGATAATTAGAGTTTACTGTATAGAAAGCAAAAAAACATATATAATTAGGCAAACCTAAAACGAAAATTATTACCTTAATGCATTAAGCACAGAGAATTTTCATTTCTCATCACTATCTGAATTTGTTTCAGAAAATTCTTGCATATCCTCGTCATCTGTCAACACATCTTCTTCCGCATCAGAATGAGTGGCAAAATCTGTATTACTGCATCCATATCCAGCGCAGTTAGTACACATGGTTGTGCACTGAAGGGCACTTCTTCGGCTTAAACACTCTTCTGTGCATGAACAAGAGATGAGGCGTAGCAACCATTCTGGAGCAGCAGCAAGAGTTGTTGGTGTTGGACGCAGATATCCACTGACCTTCTTCCAGCCCCATTTTAGTGGGTTTTTCTTGAATCCATTCCACTGTTGCACTTGGTGGTAGACTCTCAGTGAATGTTCCCTTGCTGCAGCTTTCGTTGGAGGTAGAATAGCTAACTTAAACTCACCTTGCACTGGCTGTCTTGCAACTGTCATTAAATATATTTGGTGACGTAAAGCATCCAAATTTCGTGTCTTGTGGGAACCATATAAAAATAGAAAAAAATCATGGCCAGCTTCAGCAATATCGTCTGCCTGCGCATTAGGATAATTAAAAATAAGCAATTTTTTTCTGAGTTCCTCATCACTTTTAACTTTTTTAAATGGGGCTGTCTTACCTTTCCTATATATTGAGGACACAGAGTCACAGCCTGTAAAGGCATAAACACACAACAGAACTTCCTTCATGTCCCCTATTTCATGCTGCATTTCTTGAATATTGTAAATTTTATTTGACTGATTTCCTTTACCAGGCACAATCATCTTTAAGCGTAAGCTGCAGTATGGGGGAGCAAGAGTAATTAACAAAACCAACAGATCAGTATCATCACCTATTACTCGCACCTCCATCCCATTTTGAGCCTCTGCGATTGCTGTCGAAACAATCAAAGTGTCTGCATCCCCATATGCTTGAAGCACATAACATCCTCTTTCCTTCAAGTGTAATGTCAGAAGGGATATTAACTGTTCCTTGTTGTTCTGGTTGGCAAGGAAATCACTCTGCCCAAAGGTGACGTGAATGTGGTCTTCTACTTTCACATCTATGTTGCTAGCTGAGCGAGACCTTCGCAGATGTTCCTCATCTTTTGTGTTGAGTTCTTCCCTATAACCATCGAACACGACAGTAGCTCTTCCGTAATGGGAGAGAACATAGTCACTATATTGTCGGCATATTACTTTAAACGTTGCGGGGCGTTGCCAAACAACACGATGTCCATCGACCACATATGATACCCTCAGTGCCATCTGATCATCAGGAGGTGGATTGGTTTCTGCACTTGGTAACACTTTTAGGATTGAAGACTTGGTTCCTTTCCTCATCAAACCAGTTTCATCGAACAGTGAGGGAGGGTATGTACATAGTTCATATTTAAATATTTCTCTTAAATGTTCTTCTGTTCTCACACTACAAATCATGCGATGGAACAACTGGTTGGGGTTGACGTGAGTGGTGTCATTTCGGATGGTGACAGATTTTGTCACGGCTGCTAACGATTTGACGGTATACTTTCTTTTTAAATGGATTTCACTGAATTTAAGCCCTTCGATCTCTTTTATTGCAGAAAGACCAATATCACTGGCCTCGTCACAATTTGTAGTAGAGTCAGCCAATACACCTGTAGAGAGAGAAGACAGCTGAGGAGGTTTTGTAAAAGGGTTGTGCAGTCGAAACCATGTTATTAAAACTTTTAGGTGTTTGGCATTTAGCTTCTGGTTTGCATCACGTAACTCTACGTGTTGCTCTGAGGAAGCATAATTAATAGATGCAAATCTCTCAACTGCCTCTACGATTCTGGAGCTTGCAGGCATCGACTTCACCCATGTAGCGATAGTTGATGCAGTGATTCCTCTGCCACCAGTCAACCTCCCGCTGCTTTTCATCGCCCGCATTAACACTTGTTCGATGGTCATATCGGTCCAAACACCGCACCAAAATTTGTTACTTTGGCGAATGGTGATAAATTTGTCGAACTCTTCTTCGGGTAATATACTCAGTAGATGTAGGCAATCTTGCAAGTACACATGCGCCGATTTCGCATAATTCAAGTGTCCTGTGGCATGGAGAAAAGACAGTATTTGCTGCACACAGTGAAGATGGAGGTAAAAATCTCCAGTTCTCTCTGCTTTTATGAACATCTTGATAAGATGTACCATTTCTATGAATTGAATCCACAATTTTTGTGTTCTACCATGTTCCTTGAAATTCTGCAGCTGCTCATCTAAAGTATTTGCTAAATTCCTGACTGCAGTAGACCTCACTATCTCATCAGCACCTATTGTCCAAGAAGTTAATTGCGAATAGAGTGCCTTTAAATCTTCCTTGTTAACATCAGGATCGTGTGTCTCAAGGAAAACTGTTATAAGAGCTTCTTGGGTTAGGAACAAAGCACGAATAGATCTGGAATATGCTTTCCCCTGCATCATTTGCGGAATGCTGTTTTTTTGCGTATACTTGACTCCACACCTCTTCCAAACCACTTCCAGCCATTATGTGACCTACTGATCCTATAAAAGAAGGAGAAAGTGAAACCCTCCAAGGCGAATGAATAGTGAGTTCAGAGGGCTACTGAGAGGGGCTGCAGCTACAATTTCCCGAGTCTTGGCATATAATGGTTGATCGAACGTAACCATCGTGTAAGCCTTACCCTGCTTAGCACCTTTCTGAGCAGCATAAAGGAGAACGGTGTAAATAATGGAAGGGTTTGAGGGTGCTAAATTCACAAATGGAAGAGCCAAAACTGTTGATGTTTCATACGGTTGTCCAGCATGCAGCATTTCCATACAACCACTCCAACCAGGCCTACTATCGGTACACGAACCATTAAGCCAAATACCAGACAACAAAAACATATTCAAAGTGTGGGTGGTAATAGTTGATAAAGGTTTAATTTGCATTACTTTCCAATTTAAAGCAGTTATACGTGTATACCCAGATGTATCTGGACGTTTGTATATCTGTAATTCTGTTAACCCACTGTGTTCAATTTCTTTTGTTCTGACATTCCTCCGAGGTACACAGGTGTCAACACTGAGTGCAGATTCAGGTGTCACACACAGTACACCACCCATGGAATGAAAAGTGGCATGACCATCCACAGTATGTACATTGTAATCAGCATTATCAAAGACATACTGAACATAGCCCTGATTTATGTTTAATTTGTCCTCACTGGTAACTGACCTTTCGAATTTTAATATTTCGTTATAAGAAGAACAGAACCCCATATTTGCCAGTAAGTCAATTAAGAGCCTGGACCCAAACCTTCTGTGAAGGAACACTGCTGTACCAAATTGAACAGGGGACACAAATGATTTTGGCCGAGATACTGCAATTATGGAATGAGCAATAGCGATTGTTTTCCGTTCAGTACTTTTTTTATTTTCTTCTGTTATCCTGGTAGGCTTAATGATTTCATAAAGCAGTGTCTTCAGTAATTCTGGAATAAGATCTGGACTTCCCGTTTGAATTTGCTCAAGAGTTGGAAACTGAGAACAATCATAAGCCTGAGATTTCAGTTTTCGTCGAATTATTGCTGCTGCAGTTTTGATCACTCTCAATTCATCATCTTTTTCAACAACTTGCCGATTTTGGTACCAGACGTCCGACAGGATTCTGGATGCTGTTCCACTGAAGCAAATTACGACCCTTCTTCCGGGAAGATCTGTTACAGGTATGTTGGAACCAAAACGCCCGATCAATTTTCTTTTCAGGTGGCTGTCATCGTATGATTCCACGTTAGGGTTCAGATCGTGATACAGTTTTTGTAATTCCTTCAACGTGTACTGGCATTCATCATTCTCAATTAAATATTGACATAATTTATCAAATGCTGCAGCTCTTTCAGAGTCTGCTATTGATCCGCCTCTAGTTGCTGGCTTCCCAGGTTTACTTGAGCCTTCCACCTTGAATCTTGACAAACAATACCTATGGTACCTACCATCACATTGGACTAGGTCAATGACATTGCTAAGTCTGAGAAGTACTTTTCGTCCCCAAGCACAATTTCTTCTTAATGCGTCTTCACGGATACCTTTTATCAACTCAACTGTCTGTACCTCACTCCATTCTTCTTGGTATGGATATCTGCATTTCGATACGTCCACACATTGGCGACCACACAAGAAACACTGTGTTTTGAAGTCAAATGGAGCACGGGGAGTTTGTCTAAGCTCAGGATTTGGATCTGTTGGGGGTGGCTTGGGTTTTAAAGTGTAGCGCCTACGACACTCCTTATGCACTTCCAACACTACTTCCTTTTCGAATTTCTCCTTCACACCATCTTGCTTAATTTCACTACACTCTATTATTCTACCTCTTCCTTTTTGAGTTAACCGAATAAGTTCGCCACCTTTATCAACACAAGGTTGCAATACACAACTCATACTTACAATGATAATAATATCGTTTTCACGTCCACAAAGCAAATCAAAACTGTTATGAAACAACTACCGGTAATACCACTTGTTATACTTGATCAGTGCGCCTTCGTTTGGAAGACAAAGTAAATGATCAGAAATAGGTTTTAAACGTAAAAGGTGAAGTAGATACACAAGAGAATGTCGTTTACATTTTTTTAAACATTAATCTTAAAATAATAATTATGCATGTTGATTTAAAAATAACAATACGCAGAGGAAATGTCGAGATTTTGTAATTTAGAGACATCTGCGGAGCAAAAATATAACTGTGTCTTTAACAAAGAGAAAAATAATTTTCTAATCTCTTTCCTTCTACCCCATCCCTCTCCCAAACCCGACATTATTTCTGCGGAGACTTTTTACCACTCTTAGAGTAAAGGGTAATAAATAATTTGGAATAGCCAAACCTTTGTTTTTTTCGATGCCCGGGTTTAGGTGTTTTTCTGCTTAATTTTACTGTACTATAATACTTTAGAATAATATTTATCTTTATTATTTTACTTAAATAACAAACTCATTGATTACATGTATTGTTGCATTAGTATTGTATTGTTATGTTGTATCTTTTATGTGTTTTATTTGTATGTATCTATGTACTTTGTTTAATAACATTTGTTTTCAACTTTCAGATTAAGGAATAAAATGAGGATACAAAACCTGATTTAATAATAAGGTATCAGCCAAAAATTATAATGAGCCCCACATCCAGCTTTTGGGAAAGATTAAAACGAAAAAAGAGTAGAGATAAAGTGGTAGAGAGAGATTATAGAGAGTTAGGGGCAGATGCGTCTGCCAGTAAGACCGTACGAACACGGCCAAGGCAGGGGTAGTAGAGGACATTAAAAAAAAAAGGGTCAGAGGGCAGAAACCACAGAGCTCCAGGCAAGTTAGATGGTTACAACTTAGCATCCCGCAGAACTCCAGGTAAACTAAAAGAGTGGTTGGGTTTCCAAAGAGCTCCAGACAAGCTAAGTGGGCAGGAGACCTCGGAGCTCCAGGCAAGCTAAGAGAGGTTTTTTGACTAGCCGAAACTGATCTCGATGGAGACCTTACATGGTACTTTATACCTACTTCTGGACACTGATGTTCAAATTCTGTCACATGACCTGATGATGACACCTGTCATCTGCTTGCTTGTGGTAGTTGTAGTACGAGAACACGTGATTTTGTTCATAAATAAGGAAAACGTATTTGTATTTATAAATATGAAGCACGTGTATGATACTACAATATACAATAATATTATTTAATATTTCAGCATTTGAGCTGCCTTTGCAGTAACCAGAAACGGACAAGGATGAGTAGTTCTACAATAGTATTAGCCCCCCCCCCAAAAAAACAGACATACACCAATCAATGGATCTCCCTGAGCATAAGAAAATTATATGCATGAATTGAAAAAAACATGCGTAGTTTTCGAGAAAATTGAAAAAAAAATCCATGTAAACTAAAAATTGAAGGTAAGATTGATACTGAAATATAACCTTACAAAGCTCCTCATTACGACAATAGCAAGACGACAGCACGTTGTATGATTAATCAAATAGAACTCAAATTATGTTTAACTCTTACTTTTTTTTAATTATTCGAAACATTATCCGAAGGTAAGACATATCAGATGACAGATCTCATCAAAAATAAAATTACATACTTAAAGGTAAGTTCTGATAAGTAAAAAATCATTTCCGAAAAAAAAAAACACTTTTATGGAACTATAAAGTATGTAGTTCGTTGCTGATAATAGTTGATAGTTCTGCTGGAACAGATTGTTTATAGCTATATCGATGTACTCTATAAATGAGAAAAGAAATTCTCTGTAAAATATCAGATCATATGTCTCCTAATATTGATACATACATTCTCAGCACTCTACTTGCTGTACTGTGTACCGACGAACTGCTGTGCTATAATGCACTGCACCTTCCCCTGTCGTTTGACAAATATTTTGGGTTTGCTGCCACAGCGTTTTGCTCGATTTTCAAGTCATACAGCAGCAGTTTACGTATCAGATATTGTTAAGTACTTGTCGTCACTTCCACTAAAAATTAGACTGACAATGCTGACGGACTGGCGGTCTTCGTTTTAAATTGTCCGCTTGCCACACTACCTCTTGGGCTAGTTTGATCTTACACTTACTGTTGATTACGGCGTATAGGTCTACATGTGCTTACTGTTTAGACTGTGGAAATAGAGGGTGTATAAAAAAGAATGACCTGATTTTAAAAGTCCATATGTAAAAGTCCATAAAAACATACTACACAAATGGGATAAATTGCAAAATACTCACAAAATCTTAAAGTTTTAGCTGTTATTACTAGTGGTGGGCACAAAAACCGATTTTTCGCTTTCCGATTTTTAGAAAACCGAAACCGGTTTAAGAAACTTCAAAAAATGTTTTTTCGCCGAAAACTGGTTTCGGTTTTCTCCAATAGTCGGATCGGTTTTCACCGGATTCAGTGCGGTTTTCTTAAAATCGGTTCCGATTTTCTCCAAAACCGGTTTAACTTTTTCCAAATCTGGTTCTATTTCTGACTAGAATAGTACTTCGTTGTTCTCCGGAAAACGATTCCGCTTCCAGTAATAGTTTGTGTGTTTTTCAAAACAGTTTTCAGCGAAACTGGTTTCGGTGAAAACCAAACCGGTTTTGGTGAAAAACTGAACCGGCTTTTGGAGAAAACCGAAACTGGTTTCGGTGAAAAGCCGAACTGGTTCTGGAGAAAACCGAAATGTCGGTTTTTCCGGTTTCAGTGTTTCTAGAAATCGGTTTCCGGTTTTTATAAAAGCCAGTTTTGCCCATCCCTAGTTATTACAAATACTGTATGTGTCCACCACCAGCAGCACAAACAACATCTAGTGATAGTTAAATTCCTCATAAAATTTACACAATGTATCTGCGTTTACAGCAGTTATGGCGGCTGTTATTCTGTTCTTTACTTTTTCGGTGTCACGAGGTAAAGGGGGATGAACAATGCGAAAACGCTGACGAAAAGCATACTCAAAGCGAAATCACTGACCCACAAGTAAACATTACGTTTGGGTGAATCGAGTTGCTGACTGAGACACATATGAGAAAGTAGTACTAAATGTGGTCAGTATTTCAGTGAAGTTTTAGGTGCGAAGCTCCAGGGGGTTTAGGAGATACAGCTACCAGAACATCACATGGAAGTACAGAATAGTCTTCATACAGTTGGAGGTAAAACCTCTGTAAGACCTCTTGTAACGACAAAAGGTGAATAACAAATATATGGGTACATATTAGGACTAGGGGGAAGTCATATAGTAAGGGTATACCTGACGACAGCCATCTTGAAATCCGCCATTTTGAATTAAGGTTAAGTTTTTAAAATAGGAATAGGGTCATGTGATGCATGATTTAAGGCGCAAATTTAATCAGAAGAATAATGGTGACGTTAATTTTGATTTACGCGCAATTGTTAAAAAGTTACAGGGAAATTAAATATTGTTGCAACATAGGTATTAGTCCTTTACCTCACCTTGTAAATTTTGTGTTAATGATAATAATTAAATAAAAAGCAGGTGGATAAATATTAGGTCTATGGTAAGAGTTAACTTGATGGCGGCCATGTTCAAATCCGCCATTTTGAATCAGACAAAAGTTTTAAACAAAACGCATAACAGTGACACCTTATTAATAGCAAGTTTTACCATAAATCCAACGATATAACCATTTTTGCTTTATCATTAACCAGCATTTGTTATCGCATAAACAAGTTGCTAATTTAAGGAAAAATGACCAAAGTGGATTTGAGTCATAATTGAACTTGGGTCTTTCTTCCAGAAAAGTCCTCAATTAGTACAATCAGTATGTAGTTCAAAAAAGAGTGCATGACTTGCACAAATGCTCTGCTCACAGTGAGCACACCTGACAAAGGCAATCGAGTTACACTTGACACATTTGTCGTTAACAATTCCGTCAAAGCAGTAGTCGTAAGGAGCGATCCATTTAATGTTGTGCTGGTTAATGATAAAGCAAAAATGGTTATACCGTTGGAGTTATGGTAAAATTTGCTATTATTAAGGTGTCACTGTTATGTGTTTTGTTTAAAACTTTTGTCTGATTCAAAATGGCGGATTTGAACATGGCCGCCATCAAGGCAACTCTTACCATAGACCTAATATTTATCCACCCGCTTTTTATTTAATTGTTATCATTAACACAAAATTTACAAGGTGGGGTAAAGGACTAATACCTATGTTGCAACAATATTTAATTTCCCTGTAACTTTTTAACAATTGCGCGTAAATCAAAATTAACGTCACCATTATTCTTCTGATTAAATTTGCGCCTTAAATCATGTATCACATGACCCTATTCCTATTTTAAAAACTTAACCTTAATTCAAAATGGCGGATTTCAAGATGGCCGCCATCAGGTATACCCTTACTATATGACTTCCCCCTAGTCCTAATATGTACCCATATATTTGTTACTCACCTTTTGTCGTTACAAGAGGTCTTACAGAGGTTTTACCTCCAACTGTATGAAGACTATTCTGTACAGGGTGTCCGAGAAGTCCTTCCCTGATTACAGAAATTGATAACTCAGGCTAGAAATAAGATAGAAATATGAAACTGGTGTTAAATTGTTTACAAACTATAAAAGTTTTTGTCTGTGTTAGGTTTGTTCTGTTTTACCAAGTCTCAATTTTGCTTGTTTTAGGTTTGTAATACGTAAGTAAGAAGCCCAAGAAGCCATGCCAACCAACCAGGAGAAGGCACAGTATGTCCTGTGGTACCATGAGACACGATCACCAACCACGGTGCAGAGACAGTTCCAGACAACATTTGGGAGGACTCCACCTGATGTCAAGAGCATTAAAGCCTGGTATGAGAAGTTCAAGAACACAGGGTCGGTTGCTGACCTTCCGAGGTCTGGTCGACCAAGAACCTCAGCAGACACGGTGGAGGCTGTGCGGCAGTCTTTTCTGAGAAGTCCTAAGAAATCGGTGCGCAGGGCCTCACGTGAATTACAGATGCCAAAAAGCTCTATCCATGACATTTTACACAAACATTTATTGTTTCGTGCTTACACAGTGCAGCTCGTTCAGGCCTTGTTGCCCGACGACGGTACACGTCGATATGACTTTGCGGTCGAAATGCTATCACGTATTGCGGACGATAATGGTTATCTCAGACGAATTGCCTTTTCCGACGAAGCGACATTCTTTGTCAGTGGAGTAGTGAATCGCCATAATGTACGCATTTGGGGTTCAGAACCCCCCAGGGAGGTCAGGGAGTTCACCAGAGGCAGTCCAAAGGTGAATGTTTGGTGCGCGTTATTGCACGATCGAATTATCGGGCCATTCTTCTTCGCTGAGGATACCATCACATCTGCAGTGTACCTGGATATGTTGCAGCTGTATGCTGTTCCTCAGCTGCTTCAGTATCGCCCCGATGTCGTTTTTCAGCAAGACGGTGCACCACCTCATTGGGGTTTGGACGTCCGTGCCTATCTCGATAGGACATTTCCTGGGCGATGGATTGGTCGTGATGGACCAACAGCTTGGCCTCCACGCTCTCCTGACATAACCCCATTAGACTTCTTTTTATGGGGTTATGTCAAGGATGAGGTCTACCGAACACGTGTACCAGATCTTGAAACCCTGCAGAACGAATAACCACAGTCGTTGCATCGATCCCTCCAGTGATGTTGGCTAATGTGTGGATGGAAATTGAATATCGCCTAGATGTGCTACGTGCTACCAAGGGTGCTCATGTGGACGTGTACTGATGTGACCAAAACTTTTATAATTTGTAAACAATTCAACACCAGTTTCATATTTCTATCTTATTTCTAGCCTGAGTTATCAATTTCTGTAATCAGGGAAGGACTTCTCGGACACCCTGTACTTCCATGTGATGTTCTGGTAGCTGTATCTCCTAAACCCCTGGAGCTTCGCACCTACAACTTCACTGAAATACTGACCACATTTAGTACTACTTTCTCATATGTGTCTCAGTCAGCAACTCGATTCACCCAAACGTAAGGTTTACTTGTCAGTCTTTGCAATCTGCAGCACACAAAACGCCTTCTGTGGAGCGGACGCCATTCACTTCTGACTGACTGCAAACTGAGAAAACGTATTGACTGACATCTAACTGCGATTTTCTGAAACTCTAGGCCACGCCCATTCAAATAACTCTCATTTGCCGCCACGTTTCATGCTCCGTAATTATTACCGTTCAAAATCAGGTCATTCTTTTTGAAACACGGTGTACTTCAAGAGTTATGGCTCATCCTTGTATAAAAAGAGTTTCACTAAACCAAATATCTTAAAGTCAACTCTTATTCTTTATCTCATGAGTTGTAATATTTTAATGGTAAACGTAGATACAGCAAGCCTATAGGGGCCTATAACAAAAATTCTTTCTTTACATCAGCGATGACTAATATTTTAACAGAAAGACTGTAGGTGGCAATAATATTATACTGCAATCGAGACTTTATTTTTAACTGTAAAAATATTTTTTTTAAACTTTTTTTTTCCGGCCCTATTCTGTATGAAAGCATCCTTATTACCATGCATGTCTTTTTTCTTTTTCTTTCTTTTTTTTTTTTTTTTTTTTTTTTACTTAAATGCAATTTTATGGTTACTTTAAAATGTTTTCTAGTTCATGCCCTAATTGGCATATATATTTGAAATACGAAACAGAATATAGAATAAGATATTTTCAAACCGATTATAGGGAACGAAAGTTTGCATAAGGAAAGTAATGACAACGGTGTTAGACTCGTGAACTTTGCAACATCCAAAAACCTAATCGTGAAGAGTACAAAATTCCCACATCGCGACGTTCATAAATACACTTGGACATCACCAGACGGGAAAACACATAATCAAATTGATCACGTTTTAGTAGATAGAAGAAGGCAATCTAGCATAATTGATGTCCGGTCGTTTAGAGGGGCTGATTGTGACACTGACCACTACCTAGTAGCAGCGATAATACGAGAGAGGTTATCGTTGAGTAAAGGTAATATTCATTGTCCGAAAACGGAGAGATTCAATTTAAAGAAATTAGAAGAAAGCCAGGTAAGAGAGAAATACCAGATTGAAGTTTCGAATAGATTCTCGGCTTTAGAAGACTCGGAGTGCACTAGTGTTGAGGATACCTGGATTGAAATTAGAGATGGCATTAAAATTTCAGCAAAAGAAAAATTGTTACACGCGGAAATACGTAGGAACAAACCATGGCTCGACCAGGAATGCATAAAACTAGCAGAGAAGAGAAAACAGACAAAATTACGCTGGCTACAAAATCCGAATGAAATAACTACACAAAATTTCGCAGATATCAGGCGGGAAACTTCCTAAACTTTTAGAACAAAGAAACGCGATTTTCTGAAAGCTAAAATTAAGGAACTTGAAGATAATAGTAAAAATAAAAACATCCGAACATGTATAAGCGAATCAATGAATTTAAGAAAGGCTATCAACTTCGTGCTTATATATTAAAGAAATCTGACGGTACAGTTCTCACTGACACGGATAGCATCTTAAACAGGTGGAAAGATTTCTTTGACGATTTGCTTAACACGCAACCGAAAACTAGTGTGCGTGGAGAAAAGGAGATACACACCGCAGAACCGTATATTCCAGAACCCCAACCGAATAGAAGTAGAAACCGCTATAAAGAAATTGAAGAAACACAAATCTCCGGGTGTAGATGAAATTCCGGCTGAGTTAATTTTAGCTGGAGGCGAAAAATTGTAGAACAAGATACACAAACTCATTCTTCTTATCTGGAACAAGGAAGAATTGCCACAAGAGTGGAAAGAATTAATCATTGTTCCAATTCACAAGAAAGGCGACAAAACTGACTGTAATAATTATGGAGACATTTCTCTTCTGTCAACATCCTATAAAATCCTTTCAAATATTTTATTAGCAAGACTGACCCCATACGCAGATGAAATTATTGGAGATTATCAGTGCGGATTTAGACGAAATCGATCAACTATCGACCAAATTTTTACCATTCGCCAAATACTCGAAAAAAAGTGGGAATACAATACCCCGGTACATCAACTATTTATTGATTTTAGAAAGGCGTACGACTCGGTTAGGAGAGAAATATTATACAACGTTCTTACAGGACTTGGAATACCGAGAAAGCTAATTAGATTAATTAAGATATGTTTAAATGAATCCCAAAGTAAAGTCCGGGTAGGAAAATTTTTGTCCACGAGCTTTCACGTCGAAAATGGCCTGAAACAAGGAGATGCGTTGTCGCCATTATTATTTAACTTTGTTCTGGAATACGCTATAAGGAAAATCAAAGATAGCAACCAGGGCCTACATTTGAACGGTATTCACCAGGTAATGACATGTGCTGATGATGTAAATTTAATAGGGGATGATAGGAGAACAATAGAAAGAAATGCAGAGATCTTATTAAACGCTTGCAGGGACATGAGTTTAGAAGTAAATGCAGAGAAAACTAAATACATGGAAGGGCGTCGGGACCGGAATACAGCTAATTATGGATGCGTTAAAATATTAAATAATACTTTTGATAAAGTGGATACTTTCAAATATCTAGGATCAATATTAACAGAGGAAAATCATATACACGGAGAAATTAAATGTCGACTAAAAGCAGGGAATTCGTGTTACTATTCAGTTCAAAATCTCTTGTCGTCGCGAATTCTGTCGAGGAATTTGAAGCTTAAAATATACAAAACGATAATCATGCCTGTTGTTCTGTATGGTTGTGAAACATGGTCACTTACTCTGAGGGAAGAACATAGACTGACAGTATTTGAGAACAGGATCCTGAGACGAATATTCGGACCCAAGAGGAACGGGAATGGGGAATGACGGAAACTTCATAAGGAGGAACTAGATAATTTATATGGTTTACCCAACATTGTTAGGGTTGTCAAGTCTAGGAGGCTTAGGTGGGCAGGTCATGTAGCTAGAATGGAAGAAAGTAGAAACGCTTTCAAAGTCTTGACTGGAATACCAATCGAAAAACGACCATTAGGAAGACCTAGGCGCAGATGGGAGGACAATATTAAGATGGATCTTGCAGAGATTGGAATACAAAGTAGAAAGTAGATGCAGTTAGCTAAGGATAGAAGTCAGTGGAGAGCTTTTGTGGACGCAACATTGAACCCCCGGGTTCCATAGGCCATAGAGTTAGTTAGTTAGTTAGTTATATAGAATAAGATTCATAAAATTAACGACTTACGTTCAGCATTGTCTGGAGGACGTAAGAAAAATTGAAAATGTTCCTAAATTATAATTCTTATTTTATCCTGACCCGTAGTATATTATTTCAGTGAAATCCCTCTAAGTTGGACAGCTGCGGTTCCTTCGAGAACTGTCGGAGTTAGAGACGTGGACAAGATAACAAGGTAAAGTTTTATATCATAGCCGTATTACATTATAAACAAGATAATGGGGTCCGTCAAGACGATGGATACAGATTCATATCATAACCGTGTTACATAATAAACATGATAATGGAGTAAAGGTTTATATCATAGCTGTGTTACATGATAAACAAGATAATGAGGTAAAGGTTTATATCTTAGCCGTATTACATATAAGCAAGATAATGAGCTAAAGATTTATATCATAGCCATATTACGTAATAAAGAAGATAACGAATTAAAGGTTTATATAATAGCCGTGTTACATAATGAACAAGACAATGGGATAAAGGTTTATATAATAGTCGTGTTACATAATAAACAATATAATGGGGTAAATTTTTATATCATAACCATATTACATAATGAAAAAGATAATGGGGTAAAGATTTATATCAGCCGTATTACATGATAAACAAGATAATGGGGTAAAAGTTTATATCATAGCTGTGTTACATGATAAACAAGACAATGGGATAAAGGTTTATATCATAGCTGTACTGCATAATATACAAGATAATAGGGTAAAGGTTTATATCGTAGCCGTAGACAATGGGATAAAAGTTTATATCATAGTCCAGTTACAGGATAAACAAGACAATGGGGTAAAGGTTTGTAGCGTAGGCGTGTTATGTACTAAACAAGATAATTGGGTAAAGTTTTATATCATAGTCGTGTTACATAATAAACAAGATAATGGGATAAAGTTTTATATCATAACCATGTTACATAATGAACAAGATAATGGGATAAAGTTTTATATCATAACCATGTTACATAATGAACAAGATAATGGGATAAAGTTTTATATCATAGCCGTTTTACATAATAAACAAAATAATGAAGTAAATATTTATATCATAGCCATGTTATATAAAAATAATACTACGTATAAATGCGTCGATGTGTATATTATCTACAATACAGATACGACGTGGCTGTTGTTGAATAATTTTGAAGTACCTTCATGTAGGAACGTACAATTGTGAACTGAACTGTGCAATACAATAAAGAATACTTACTGTACTTGAACGTTAGCACACATAGTAATGAACATACGCACACAAAAACAACTTTCAGAAGAAAAATTTTATTCTGCACTATACGACTCTTTTTCAGAATTTCTAAAGTCTTCGTTACGAGAGTTTGTCTCCTCTTCTATAACTTGTTCTTCATCCAAACATTTTCAACTAATTTTCTCCACTCTGCTGACTTCGTCACCTGTTCTCGGAATTTCATCATTGTTTTCTCATGAAAATAGGTATTCTGATTCACTCTCTCACTCACCATCTCTTCACAGAATTCCAAGAATCTTTTCTCCGAATCATCAGATCATAACTTGCTGTCAGCAGTTGACTTATTCTTCTTTACCTTCATGCGGGGGGGGGGGCTCTTTTGGTTGTTCAACTTTGTTTCAAATTTGTGTGTCCAAGACGCAGGATAGAAGGGTGTCTGGAATACAGAGGTTGCAATGAGTCGAAATCAACAAGGTATCCAATTAGAAATAAAATGAAATAAAATTTTTGAGTTTTACGTCCCACGGTTATGCCGACTAAGGTAAAGGAGACGGTGATGAGGAGAAATGAATAAAATGGTGGAATGAAGAAAGTGGGCGGAAACGGGAGAACCCCGAGGAAATCCCCACACACAATGTTTGTCAACCACAAAGTTCACTTGACGTGAGCTGGGATCGAACCCAAAACCTCATGCATCAGAGGTGGAGGCAAAGGCTCCACCACTGAGCCACCGCGGCCCCGATATCCAGAATTAGAGTTTCACTGTAATTCGATATTTCCGCTTTATATGAACGTACATGTAAACATTTTAATAGTTTTACAATACAAAATCCTGTAACTTAAAAGTTTAGAACAACACTGCATGTAAAAATTTTGTCAATTGATTATGATATAGGTTTACATCTCAATATATAATTTTATATGAAAACCTAGAGTCAAAAATTTTATATGGAATACAAGTAGAAAAGTTCGCTACAAACACTTCAAAAATGGCTAACAAATACCGTTAAAAATTAAGCTAAAAAATCTAAACAAACCACCAAAAAAAAGTAGTCTAATGTAATTCAAAGTGTAGACAATTCAGTATTATTCTTACATCTAACATGGGATTCTGTCTTTTGTCAACGTTTTTAATACCTACAGACACTCACACAACATACAACTGTAATTCACATTAAAAACATGTCAGGAGTTTCGTTGTGGGTTCGTGGATGGGGGTACGCGCCTCGGGTTCGATTCTATGTGGGAGCTTATGTAGTTCAAATCTCATTACGTTTACAACAAGTCGACATATACCAATATGCTCCTAGTTATATAATTCATCAGTAAATCATATTCTTGGAGGTCTCCAGGGAAGTGGTCTCTTTAATTTGCTGAATTTAATCTGCTGGACCGCCACTTATGTTACGCTGATCTTCTTATGTATCAGGTGATATGTAGCTATCATTAATATTCTTATGGTTTCTTGGACGACAAGGTTATACATGCTCCCTGTCTCTTGTAAATCTACGCATATTCACAGGTTGGTGGGATCACTATACTATTACTTTATTATTCATTATCTAACTCATGATTTCTTTGTATGAGGTAAAGTTTTCCTGATTATCGTGAGAGTGAACCATTTGCGTTATCTATCCGACAGAACTAGAGTAATTTGAAAATAACCATTAGTTTAATGATTTAGTAGCTCAAATAGTGACAAAGTGTTTTAGATTCTCTTTGATCAGTACTATCATGTTCATATTCTCATTTGTCTTTCGCAAATTGTTGGAATATGAATACCTTGTACTTCTCTCTTGTGAATACTTTATTTCCTACTTCTGCATTGTATTATTCAGTCACTTCCTTATACATTATTATCAGATCATTTACAGTTTTCCACTTAAAAAGTTCATTACTCAATTCTCTCTCTCTCTCTCTCTCTGTATGTGTGTGTGTGTGTGTGTGTGTGTGTGTTATTTGCGAATTTTTCAATTCTAAGCCCTTCATTCGATAGAACATCAAACACTATTTGAGAAAGTGATGAAATTTTTCGCGTCACTCTTACCATTCCCGAGATATTGGCCAAAAAGTTATGATTTCGGGAAATTTAAGAAACCATATCTTGGGAACTTTAAGTCATAGAGAGATGATATTTTGCGATTTTTTAAAAATTTTGAGACCTCCTTTTTGAGCATGGTGTGTTCGTAAAACATATTGTAGAACGTTTTAACAGAACTCTTAAACAAAACATGTGGAAAAAATTAGTACTCAAGGAAATTATAAATGGATAGATATATAACGACAATTATTTAATGAGTATAATAATAAAGTACATAGAACAATCAGTATAAAGCCTATAGAAGATAATAAGAAAAAATAATTCTTTTTAAATTCGTTCTGGCAATGCTCTTGGAGCATTTCAACGATATATACAGGGTGTTAATGAACTATACCGACAAAATGTACGAGGTGATTCCTCACATCAAAATAAGAAAAAAAAAGTTCATATGGACCTATGGCTAAAAGTGCATAGTTTCAGAGGTAGGGCTGTCCAAAATCGCGAAAAAGTCAAATTTCAAGAGGTCCTATTTCGAATTCGAGAAACTATGGATGGTGGTCCTTATCAGCGTAAAGGAAGTGACGCATACGCAATTTAAAAATGCATATTTCATTAATGTTCAAGGGTGTAATGAGTAGTCCCTGCAGGATGAAATTCCTAGACATGCCACTAAGAGAATTTTGAGACATGCTCTGACTTTATGATTAGTCCATAGCAGGCAAACGATACGTCTTGATAACAATAAACACGGAATCCTTTAGCGCGATGTCGGAAGTCTTAAGGATGGTCAGCAGCACGATCTCTTGTACTCGGGAAAACGCATGCTGCGATGTTTCCTTTCACGCTTATAAGTGAAGAAAAACGTGAAATATACCATGATGAAATACGTCGCATCACATGTTGTTCTGAACACAAAAAGCATGGAGCTGCCGATTCCTAACATTTTCGACTTCCCATCATTGTGAAGGCTTACCTCCTGCCTAATTTGGACCCCCCTTGAAAACAAGGTATATCTGAAAACTCTATTGGAAGCATATCTGAGAATTACACCCTGATAAGAACCACCATCTACAGTTTCTCAAATTCGAAATAGGGAGTCTTGAAATTTGGCCTTTTCACGGTTTTGGACAGCCGTAGCTCTGACACTATGCATTTTTCGCCTAGGTCCATATGAACTTTTTTTTTCTTATTTTGATGTGAGGAAACAGCACTTACAGTTTGTCGGTATAGTTCATTAACACCCTGTATATCTAGGGTGTATCTTTAATGATGGGTCAAACTTCAAGGAATGATAGAAAATGACAAAAGATGTGATTTAAGATAAGAAGTTGTTATCAGAAAATGCGTCAGTAGTGAGCTATAGCCCACCGAAAATGTACCAAGATAGAATAAAAATGAATAGAACTAAAGAACGAATTGTCGGAGGAAGGTCAGGTCAAAGAAAATAGTGCATTATTAGACCTGAGATTTGATTCATGTACAAATCGATGAGGAACAGTGGCGGCGTAAGGAGGGGTTCATATGACAACACTGGCTGTCATCGGAAACATGAAGTAAAACGTACTGGAATGATGGAAAAGGACACAAAAAGCAATTCGAGAGACGGATTCCTATTTTGGAAATGCACCAACCCCGAGCTATAGCCTGCCGAAACTGCGATTGACTAATACAAACGGGCGAAACGAGAGAACAAATTGTCGGAGAAAGATCAGGTCAAAGGAAATAGTGCATTATTGGACCTGGAGATTTGGCAATAGGTTTGTGAGATACTTGTAACCGGGTGACCTTGGCAATACCTCTGGTGGAAGTGCGCGAGCTTTCCGCTGTGTGTCGCTGCAGCCAGCTGCTTGCTGCTCAGCCAGCGGACGGCGTATTTTCACTTAGGTACTGCAGGAGTAGAGTTCGAAACACGATAATGGGAATTGTGAAATGGAGGTGGTGATATTTAAACTACGAAGACAGGAAACCATTGGATTATGGCTGTAAGTAGGCTGAAGCAGAAATCTGACCACTAAATTACTCAGGAAGGAGGTTTGGAGACTGAAAAAAAAAGAGAGAAGGGAAAGAAAATGAATGAAATAGTTTCTGGTATGTATGGTAATTTGTCATATTAGAATTAGTAACTTCCATTTCACTTTCCTTATTGTCAAAAAAAAAAGTAATAAAGGAAATAAACTTTGAATTGGTCACCTTACGTAACCATTAAATGCCTTGGTTGGACTATATGAATGAAACCCTTTTGATGTTTGTTTTTAACAAAAAAATTCAATTTCAGTAGCTAACCTTGGTCATTCATATTGGTAGAGAATTCCTATATTATTTAACGTTTTGATAAAAGTACTTTATTGTGTTTAAAGTGGGATTTTATATCTAAAGATTCGAGTGTCAAACAAATCCTTAGAAAAAAAGTTAATGTGTGTTACTTTTCACATTGGATGTTATGATTGAGAATTGATTTACTTCGAGGACTTTCGTTATTAACTTTCGTACATGTTATTTGTTACTGAATTTCACTAAATAAAGTTTGTTAGTTGTTATTTGAAATTGGGATTTGCAGTGATTTGGAACAGATACGAACCTATTCAACCCTTCTATGGTAACTATCGCGCTCACTCGATGTGTGGACGTTAACTGTCAGTACTGGTTGTTTTAATTTCGGGAATTATTTTGCAGTAAAGAAATTTAATGCTATTTATATTTCTAGTGGGTAAAGCAGCTAGAACTGGGAATTGGCGGATACATGGAATTATATATGTGTATTTCATTACGCAACACATATATAATTTAAATAAGGTACCTAAGTGAAAATACGAGTACCAAAATATTTGAAGGGTTTTCATGAATAGGCTTTATCTCTTTGAAAGTTTCTGTATAGCAGAGTTTCTGTGGAAAGATTTCCTGCTTAATGTTTTATTGGTATTTTGTTTATTGCAATTGGTACTGTTTGTATATAGATATAGACGTTAATGTGTTCGCACCTCTTGCATTGTTTATGGCAGGTTGCTAAATGCGTAAAACGAATTGTTATGGAAATCGCATGCTAATGTGGGAGGAAACTTGATGGAAGTATATTACAGAAACAATAGATATAAAATTCCCAATTTATTTTGTATTGTTTTCTATGTATAGTTGTATTTCCTCTCTCCCCGTTATATGGTTTTGTATTTAAGGGTAATATGGCGCAGTTTAATGATATGAGGGCTGGTTTTGTACACGATAATGATCAATCTAGCTCTAGTGGCGATTGGTTTTTGGGTATCAATATGAAAATTCCTTATTTGAAAATGACCTGAGCGGAAGACAAGTTCCTAATTATGATAGTGCTTCTCCTAATATGGGAAGGGGAGCGTCAAATATGAGAGGGGGTAGTCGGACCGAAATGTTACCTCCACTAACCCGTCAATTTCAATTCAATTTTTCAGGGTATGCGTCGGATAGCATGTATAAAGTCTTAATGGAGGAAATTAATAGTTTTCCAGTAATTGATGGAGCAAATACAGATTTCACCTTCAAGTTTTTTCTTCGTTTAGATAGTTTTCTTAGGGGACGGGATTTCCCATTGGATTTGGTGCTAATCGCTTTTCTTTCTCGAACAAAAGGGGAAATTCAGGAGATGGTGCAATCTCTGATTGAAAGTTCCCTCTCATGGGAGACTGTTTGTAGGCGAATAATGTTGTGTTTCATCTCTACTATTGCTAGAACTCAATATATGAAGTTTTATTTTTACATAACTATGAGTGAAGAGGAAACACTTTATGACTTTATTGATTCGAAATTATCTATAATTAAGGTTTTGGATATGAGTTTTGATGAACATACTATTTGTAGTCTAATTGTAAATATGGTAACTCCTCGAACGCATGAATTTTTAGCTGAGCACGGATTTCCTACTACTTTTGAAAAGTTGTTAACTTTAGCTGCTAGGTATGATGCCTTGTTCCGATATAAAAAGGATTATTATAAGTTAAGTAAACGAACCTTAGGTGACAAACAAAATCAAGTCACAACACAAAAATCACCTAATATGATGAAGGCACGTGGCAAGCGTAGCTCAGTCGTTCAGATACCGAAACAAAAATGTTACATTAAAAACAAAAATGTTACATTAATCATCCCAGTATTCATCAGTTAGGTTATGAAGAAGACTCAATTAATGGAATGCAAATGAGGGAGAACTGTCAGGTTACAAAAGTAAATAGATCTTTAGGTAATAATACACAAAAATTTAAACGTTTTCATTCAGATTTAGATAAATTCAATAGAGTACGGGGTGTTCAATCTCAACCACGGTTTAATGTGAAAATAAATGAATTTGGGGAATCTACTGAATCAAGTATATCTCATATGCCTGATAAAAGGTTAATGAATTTGATTTCGGTGTTAATTTATATAAAAGGCGAAGCTGTATCTTGTAATAGATACTGGTAGTAGTAACAATTTTATCAGTAAGCGCTATTTTGAACATTTAAGTAGTATGTGTCGTCTAAAAAGTGAGAATGTGAACTTACAAACTACGGGTCTTGCGAATACTCAAATTAGCGTAAAACAGAGTTCGTATTTACTTCCGCATGGAACGTCAGCAGTTTTGTGAACTGTTTCATATCATTGAGTCAGACGACTTTGATATTCTTTTGGGTAACAGTTTTCATACAAAGTATAGTGCTGTTATAGACTTACCAAATAACTTATATAGAGTACAAAATCGAAGACTAAGCGTACCAATACAAGATGCCTCCCAGTTGTCGGCAGAAACTGTGTGCTCTTCCCTTTATACTTCTAGGGGAGATGATCATGGAAGGCAACCAACATGCAACCTAGGTTCGCTGGAAACATCGTCTTCTCCTAGTACTTCTTTGAGTTTTCAACAGCATGGATTGCCGGAAGCTGCTGCATCCACGTCACATGGAGCTGTTTCAAAAAAGGCAGACCCAGAATTGGAGTTTTGTTATGATCATTCGGTTCTTCATCCAGAGAGGATAACCGGGGAAAATTTACAAGGTAATTATAAGGTTTCGCCTGAACTTTTACAAATAGATCCTAGTTTACAGAAGTATGTTGATAAAATTTTGGATAATTATCAAGATGTGATCTCTGATAAAATAGGTAGAGTTAAGGACTTTGAATATAAAATAGAAGTAATGGATAATACTCCAATTAGACAACAACCTTATCATCTCCCTACCTTTAAACAAAGTAATTAGAACAATATATTGAATAACTGGAGAAAGAAGATATAGTAGAGAGGGTAGACTTTTCACCTTTTACTTCCACATGCTTTCTCGTAAAAAACTCAGATCATAGTAAACGTTTAGTCGTAGCGTATGGAGAAATGGACAAACGTGTGATTTGCAATAATTTTCCATCTCCTAACATGGAGAATGTTACATCAATTATTTCTAATCACTCTATATTTAGTAAATTGGATTTACGATCCTCATTCTTCCAGTTGACCTTGACTAAAGACAGTCGTCCTTATACTGCCTTTGTCACAAAAATAAAATTTATCAATTTAAGGTTTGCCCGATGGGATTTTTAATAGTCCATTTGTATTAAGTAATTTAATGAATAAGGTCCTTGATGGGTTAATTGGAAAGAATTTGGAAATATTCTATGGTGATATTCTCCTGTTTAGCTCTAATGTTGAAGAACATAAGAAATTGTTAGAGGATGTTCTCTCCCGTTTAAGAAAATGGGGTATAACCATTTCCCCTAAGAAAACATTTTTGTTTCAACAATCTATAAAGTACTTAGGGTTTCGTTTTGAAAAGGGAACTATGTGTATTGACTCTGACAGAATTAAGGCAATTCAGGATATTCCGAAGCCTAAAAATCGTAAAGGAGTGAATAAAATATGCTCATTTTTTGCATTTTACTCTAAATTTGTAAGAAACTATTCGGAATTGATAGCCCCACTACAGGAATTACGATCTCCTAAACGAATATTTAAGTGGACAAAAGATCATGATATTGCACTTCAAAGATTGAAGGATGAATTTTGTACTCATGTAATTTTGAAAGTTCCTGATATGAACTCAAGCTTTATTGTCCATTCGGATAGTAGTTTGCGTCATTATTCAGAAGTTTTGAGTCAATATGATGAACATGGTAATTTGAGACCTGTTGCTATGTTCTCTAAAGCAATCCCCCTACAGATTGGAGTAAAAATGTCTATGAGTTGGAACTTAAAGCCCTCACTCTTTGCTTAGAATGATTTGAATATTATTTATTCAATCCATTTGTTGTATACAGCGATAGTAAAAGCCTCTCTTGGCTTCTTACAAATCATAAAAGACAACGACGGTATGGAACTCTTCTGGAGAAACTTGCTCGATTTAGATTTAGAATAGTCCATATCCGCACTAAAGTAAATTGTATAGCTGATTTTCTTAGCCGTGTTGGCAATCATTTGGAATTTTATACGAAAGACGCTGATACTGTTGAAGTTGTCAAAGATCATGGTAAAAGTGTAAATGTGTCTTTTGTAAATTTTTGGAAGTATCCTGATTTCAGTATAGCCTTGAAAGAACACCAAAGGAAAGACTCAGAGCTGCAAGAGATTATAGCCAAGTTCGAAAGTAAGCAGGAGGTAAGAGGTTACAAATTACAGAATAACATCTTGCTAAAACAAACAAAAGGTAAATCTGGTCAAGGTTTTAGAGCTGTCGTACCTTCTTCTTTAGTAAACAGCATTCTAGAGTATGCTCATAATTCTTTGGTACCGGGAGGTCATATGGGAATTAAGAAAACTTTACAAAAGGTTGCTTCTCGCTTTACATGGTCAACAATGTATTCAGATATAAAGAACTATGTAAATATTTGTGAAATATGTCAGAAATGTAAAGATAAAACTAAGAAACCTATGGGAAATTATTATACTAGAAAGGTTAAACATCCGAATTACATTTGGCACATTGACGTAGCTGGTCGTCTTCCCAACAGTTCAGGATATGAGTTTATTTTGATTGTAACAGGTTCTTTCAGTAGATGTGTGTTTTTAGAACCTTTGAGTAATTAAATTCTAAGACTATTTGTAAAAAATTTGCGTAGTGAGAAAATTTGCTCTCAGAAACATATTCCTGTTAATATACATGTAAGAGATCTGGTCTTAGTTAAAAGAATATTGAAATTGACCGTGGAAAAACACTAACCCAAAAATTGCTCCTCCTTGGGATGGTCCTTGAGGTGTTGAGTAAACCTACACAGAACACTGTGTGGTTAAGAAGTGTAGAAAATCCAAATATTAGGTTGAAACGCCATATATCCTTTTGTAAAATCTTTAATGTTCCTCCTAATGCTCAGGGTAATAATAATTAAAGTACTTTATATATACTTGAGTTACTTGGTCTTTGTAATATTTATTATATATCTTATTGTTGGAATCCTTGTTGTGTTTGTTTTATTCTGATTTTTCCTGCAGGAAAATCTTCATTATTGTTAAGAGCTAGGAGTTGTGGTGGTAGAGTCCATCATCATCATCCGTGTTCGTCGCGTGATTGTTGATAATATGTATTGGAGTGGATAATCAAAAGTTTGTAAGAGGATTAACCATACATTAATCTTGAAGAAAATTTGGTAATGTACAAATTTATTTTTATTTTTCTCCTCTTGGTTAGTATAATAATATTGTTTGCCCTCTTCGGGGGAGGGGGAAATTAATGTGTTGCGTTTAGTCGAAAAATAAAAATATGTAAAATGTTTGTTAATAAAATCTCCGTTTGAAAATGGCAATAGGTTCGTGAGATACTCGTAACCGGGTGACCTTGGCAATACCTCTGGTGGAAGTGCGCGAGCTCTCCGCTGTGTGTCGCTAGTTGTCGCTGCAGCCAGCTGCTTGCTGCTCAGCCAGCGGACGGCGTATTTTCACTTACGTACTGCAGGAGTAGAGTTCGAAACACGATAATGGGAATTGTGAAATGGAGGTGGTGATATTTAAACTAGGAAGACAGGAAACCATTGGATTATGGCTATAAGTAGACTGAAGCAGAAATCTGACCACTAAATTGCTCAGGAAGGAGGTTTGGAGACTGAAAAAAAAGAGAGAAGGGAAAGAAAATGAATGAAATAGTTTCTGGTATGTACGGTAATTTGTCATATTAGAATTAGTAACTTCCATTTCACTTTCCTTATTGTCAAAAAAAGTAATAAAGGAAATAAACTTTGAATTGGTCACCTTACGTAACCATTAAATGCCTTGGTTGGACTATATGAATGAAACCCTTTTGATGTTTGTTTTTAACAAAAAAATTCAATTTCAGTAGCTAACCTTGGTCATTCATATTGGTAGAGAATTCCTATATTATTTAACGTTTTGATAAAAGTACTTTATTGCGTTTAAAGTGGGATTTTATATCTAAAGATTCGAGTGTCAAACAAATCCTTAGAAAAAAAGTTAATGTGTGTTACTTTTCACATTTGATGTTATGATTGAGAATTGATTTACTTCGAGGACTTTCGTTATTAACTTTCGTACATGTTATTTGTTACTGAATTTCACTAAATAAAGTTTGTTAGTTGTTATTTGAAATTGGGATTTGCAGTGATTTGGAACAGATACGAACCTATTCAACCCTTCTATGGTAACTATCGCGCTCACTCGATGTGTGGACGTTAACTGTCAGTACTGGTTGTTTTAATTTCGGGAATTATTTTGCAGTAAAGAAATTTAATGCTATTTATATTCCTAGTGGGTAAAACAGCTCGAACTGGGAATTGGCGGATACATGGAATTATATATGTGTATTTCATTACGCAACAATGTACACACTGGTATTTGATTGGAAAAGACATGGTTGCACTAGCATCGAAGTAGGTTGCACTAACTACCGATAGTACAAATAGAGGTGAGTTATCAGCATCACTATCTACTAAACTTGGCGACTACTAGCCACAAGAGAGCTCCTATACCTTACAACTCGAACATAATTGATAGTAAACATTACTTTTCATATCGTCCGTGATGCATCGTGGTTGCGTGGTGAAGCACTCAGATCTGAATCTAAGAGTCCTGGAGTCGATCCCAAATCATGTAAGGTTTCGTGTTCGATGACATAGTTGTACTGGTGTATCCGGGTTTCACCTAGTTCCGTATTCCACCAACTATTGTAATTATCAGCAGACCTGACTTTCAATTGCCACAAGTTGCGTTTTATTCCTCTTTCGTGACGCTGTGACAAGTACAATTATCTACATGCAATCTTGCATAAATCTTTTCTTGAAAGCCCTATTTAGTAACCCACAACAAAACACGTTTCGTCTTGTTAGAAACATCATTCGATACCTATCCTTGCTTGAATATCATGCGTCACCTACGTTGTTTGCTGCACACCAACAGAGGAAACAAGAAGAGTGTCTGTAGCCGTACGCCCGCTGTATTATAATACTCGGAGGTCATTTACGTCATCGTTTGGCAGGCGAGTGTTTCGTTCACTGAACTGAAGAAGGCGTGTTTCTATTCCATGGGTAGTCTCTCAGTATCTGTCCCTTTGCGTTGTCTGAGCTCTTTGTCGGTAGCGGGATTAGTGCGGGAGTGAAATGGAGTTCACGTCTGGAAAACTTGCAGATATGGTGATTGTTTATGGGCTAGCTAATGGAAACATTCATTTAGCTACAAGGTTGTATAACAACAGGTATCCAGACAGGTGGCATCCAAAGTACTCCATGTTTCCGAGGCTATTTCGGCGTTTACGGGAAACGGGACACTTGCACCCATTACGTCACGACCGCGGAAGGAGACAAACAACCAAGACTCCAAACCTTGAAGAAGAGGTTCTTGATCGTCTGACAGAATAACCTTCAACAAGCACTGGAGCATTAGCACATGAAGTGAGGGTTGATCAGAGTACTGTTCCGTGAACAACAACTAGACCCCTATCATCCACAGGAAGTTCAAGACCTGCATCCTACAGACTTCGCACCCCGTGTGGGGTTTAGTGAATGGCTAGTGCAACGCTGTTTGCACGACTCGTAGTTTCATGCCGCGATACTCTTCACAGATGAAGCCTGTTTTACGAGAGAGGGTGTATTCAATAGCCAGAATAGTCATGTGTGGGCCGACGAAAATCCCCATTGTACCATTGTGCGTGGACATCAACAGAGATTTGGGGTAAATATCTGGGCAGACATCGTCGGTAACAAGCTTATAGGACTATATCTCTTACCACCTCGCTTAACCGCATCATTGTACGCATTGATCGTGCGAGAAACACTCCCTGCATTATTAGAAGATGTTTCTCTTGATGTTGGTCAACGTATGTAGGTTCAGCATGACGGGGATCCAGCACACTTTGGAGTAGCTGCTCGCCAGTGTCTTGACTATTCCTTCCCGCATAGGTGGATAGGGAGGGGAGGTTCTATTTCTTGGCCGGCACGATCCCCTGATCTCAACCCACTTGATTTCTTCTTGCGGGGTTGTGTAAAATCTCTCGAAATCTGTACAGAACAAAGAAACCCTCCTTACACAAATCTTCACTGCCTGTGATATCATTAGCACGAAACCAGACATCCAGAAAATGAGAGAAAACTTATTACGGCGATGCCTTGTCTGCATCGAAACCAGAGGACGCCATTTTGAGCATCTGCTGTGAATGTAAGTGAATGAGCACCTGCTGTGACTGTTATTTTTACCAGAATAATTTTCAGTCTTGTCTAGTCTTAGTACGTCGTTCTCCATTACCATACACGCAATGTACGATTGTGCACGCGACCTCATACGTCACTCCGTTGTCGTTTATTACGTACACATTTCTTGCTCCAAGGATCCTGCTTCCTAGGATCGCTCTCAACCTTCAATGATATCCGAGTTTTGAGATCCCACATTTTGCTACAACTTATACAGCTTTCTTCACGCCAGCAAGTCTCCTCTTGTTTTGTTATGTCCTCTTGAATCACTGTCAATTCTCCGCAGCCCTTTTCCCAACACCCCGATAGTAATACAGTACATTTCTGTGATTCTTCTCTTGCGCCACCACTGTTCCTAATCGATTTGTACATGAATCGAATCTCCAGATCAAATAATGCACTATTTCCTTTGATCTGACCTTTCTCCGAAAATTCGCTTTCTCGTTCTCGCTCGTTTGAATTAGTCAATCGATTTCGGTGGGCTATAGCTCGGGTTTGCTGTATTTCCGAAATAGGGATCCGTCTCTCGAATTGCTTTTTGTATCCTTTTCCATCATCGCGATACGTTTTACCGATTGTTTCTGATCCCAAGCAGTGTTGTCATATGAGCACCGTCTTGCGCTGCCACTGTTTCTCATTGGTTTGTACAAGAATCGAATCTTCAGGTCAAATAATGCACTATTTTCTTTGACCCGATCTTTCTCGGACAATTCGTTCTCTAGTTCTATTCATTTTTGTTCTATTTTAGTACATTTTCGGCGGGCTATAGCTCAGAACTGACGCATTTTCGGATAACAACTTCTTATCTTAAATCACATCTTTTGTCATTCTCTATAATTCCTTGAAGTTTGACCCATCATTAAAGGTACACCGTATATATATATATATATATATATATATATATATATATATATGTGTGTGTGTGTGTGTGTGTGCCGTACTGGCGCAGTAGAAAAGCTGTCTACTTACCAACGAGACAGGCTGTGTTCGATCTTCGGTGTGGACGGAACACTGGTAGGATAAGACAATGAACAATAGAGCAATCTATAACATCTTCAACACCTAAATGAGAAAGCAATTTTGTTACAGCAGAATAAACATTGTCAAATAGGTAGCAACGAATGACAGACTTTATATCAGCACAAAAATTAGTCGTTTTCTCGAATTCGTCGAAAACTACGCACGAAAATTTACCCGCATGTGTCTCAATTTGTTTCAAAAATTAAAGTTAATGAATTACTTATACTACAATTTTGGTCTATACTCATTAACCGTGCTATGTGCTGTCGTTTGAATTTCCACCACTATTGAACCACTCTGCCATCTATTCAAATTATGGATTGGCAAAACCGTTTTTTTAAAATAAAAACCGGAAACCGGTTTCTAAACAACCGACATTTCGGTTTTCTCCAAAACCGTTTTGGTGTTCTTCAAAACCGTTCGGTTTTCACCGAAACTGGTTTCGGTGAAAACTTGGAAAACACACAAAACTATTTCTGTAGAAACAGAATCGGTTTCCGGAGAACAACGAAACACTATTCTGGCCAGAGAAAGAACCAATTTTGGAAATAAACGGAACCGGTTTTGAAGAAAACCGAAACCGGGTACGGTGAAAAACCGAAGAGGTTTTGAAAAAAAAACAAAACCAGTTCCGGTGGAAACTGGTTTTGGTGAAAACCCGTTTTTTTGAAACTTTTCAAAAACTGGTTTCGGTTTTCCTAAAAACCGAAAAACCGGTTTTTGTCCCCACCATTAATTCAAATATTGATCATTTAACTGATATTGCGTTTATCAGAGATCTGCTTAGTATGCAAGTGTGTAAACAAATAATCAGACAAGATATGTAATAAAAGCATTATAGGGTCTATGCAACTAGTAGTGTCATATAAACACCACGTAAAAGAGTTTGATTTGTATGGCATGATCTTTTCTCAATTATTATTGAAACCTGAAGCAGATTTATATCACTTCCGGTTTTATTACAAAGATTATTGTGAAGATAGAATATATTTTTCGGACGCTTAATTGATTACAAAAACAGCTTCACTATATCTGTTTCGGATTCTACTCTATAACGATAAAAACCGGAAGTTGTTTACTTCTGCCACTTCCGGTTCCAGTAGAGAGATTAGAGTTGAGATGTAGTATAGTTTCGCGGACGCGTAATTGATTGAAAGAAATGTTCTCTCTATCGATATAGTTTGTGCTCTATAGCGATCAATGTTAAAACCGAACATACTTAATTTCTACCATTTCCGGTTTGAATGTCGGCTCCTTCTACATTCTCAATAAATTTGATGATGACTGGTTAAGTAGTTCTTGAAGCAGGCGCTCACCCAGAAATGTTTGCTGAGAGAGGTTCAAAGTATTTGGAGCAAGAAGGTCCAATAGGTCTATGTAATATTGAACCTGTCTTATTCTGCAACGGTAACACAATAAGTAATTGTTAATTAATGCGATCTATTTTTTAAAATGATAGAAATAGGTTATTTTTGTAAGAAAGGAACGTGCAGGTTTACCCTACTTTAGGCGCGCCAGTCGAAGTAATTGTTGAAAAAAGTATAAATCTTTCACTAATTTCCTTTTTAATTGTTTCCTAAAAGATTTGCGGTGGGCGACATGAAAATATCTCACTTAGCATAGATAAAATTTAAGGGTGCTATCAGAAGTTTTTTTTAAATCATAATTCTTTTACGATTTGCGTATAAATGTGGCTTCCGAATGTACGACATAAAAACTACAATACAAAAAACACAAACCAATCTGTGGTAGTTGGCTAGTAAAAAGCACGAATGTTATCTAACCGAGTCAGGGCAGGGCAAAGCTGGTGAGCTGGTGGACCCATGCGATAACGCGAGGGGGAAGGGTCCTAAGGAAGCAGGCACGTCAGCGATGGTGAGTATACGTATAAGCGAGGGTAGTGAAAAGAAGTGGGTGTTGGCAATGATACGAGTTTCAATAGCATTTGCCATGGTTTCGTATTAGTAACGCTGCACTAGTAAACAAAATACAGCTTCTGTACACTGTGAACAAATATACTGCCTGTGGAAAATAGCATCTAATAGAGTAATCTTTCATACGTACTTCCGTCCAGTGCCGCAACTAGTTTTACTGCTCCCTGAATCGATCGATCATGGATTTACTCATACTCGCCTCCTGCCGCACGCATTTGAGCTGCTGCGTTATATAAATACACATTTATAAATGATTTTATCCTGGAAAATATTTTTCTCACACTGAGTTGAGGAGGAGAATATGCGAAAAATTCTTTTATATGGTTTGTAAAAAAAATGTAAATAAGATTTAATTATGAATGATTACTTTAGAACACAAATATTATTTTAATCGGGGTGGTTGAGACGGAAAGACCTTTTTTTTTTTTTCTTTTTACTGCTACATTTATACTTTACAGGTAGAATGATATCACTGCTTATAATTCTTAATATAAGGAGGAAGTGCAGAATAGTTTTATAAGTGTCAACTAGGTTTCAAACAGGCCCAACTTACGTTTTATTCCTGGGTGGGGGCAGAACCCGGGAGGGGGCGAGACGCACTGATTGCAATGACTCATTATTTGTTCAAAAAAGGCTCTGAAAAAAAAGTCCCTCAGAAGGAAGATTCTGAGTGCGTTCTCCACTCATTGCAGATAATGTTTGCGTTTCCAGTTCATGGTAATTCTGGATTCTCTCGTGTTGAACAACATGGCTTTCATCGATGCCGCCTCCAGAGGGGAGGAGATAAATACGTATTATGAAGTACTGCAGTCCACTTTTATAGTTAGCGAACCAAATATCTAAAAATGTGTCAAGTTTATTTTTCAGATCTGCGCCACCCATCAAAAATTCCTGGATCCGCCCCCGGTATTGGCTATTGCCAATTAACTGCTAATAGTCATAGCGTACCTTTTGAAATTTTTTCAAACGTTCTTTGCATAAGGAACATTTTTCCCTGTTCCTTTTTTCACCTTTGCGCCTTTTTATTGTACGCCCTGGAGCAACTGCTCCACTTGCTTCATTGTAATTACGCCACTGCTTCCGTTGCAAAGCACTTGTGGTGATTTTACACTAATATCCCTACACTTGTAATCCTAAAATACAGCTGTATTACTTTGTATTTAGTTCTGTCGTTTGTAGAAAATTGCTCCTTATAAATATGTCTTTTCATGCAAAGTATTCAATTTTATCTGTAAATCTTCTAAGATGTGGTGCGCCAAAACTACACCAGCACCGAAAAGAAAGAGTACAGATGAGGCGTAAAATCAAACCTTTAGCCTACATCGAACATTCTTGTGTTAAATAAATACAGTTCTGCTAAGGAGGTCTACACATGTTAGTCAACTTATGAAATGTTTTTTGGAGGAGAGTTTGGACCCGGTAGACAACCATGGGTGCATGCCTGTCTTGATGTTTTCTTGTCTTGCGGACGAATGGACTAGATAGATATATAAAGGACTCTTACAAAACATAACTCCTTACTAATTAAGGGGCCGCAGTGGCTCAGTGGTTGAGCGTTCACCTTTGGTGCTTGGGGTTCCTGGTTCGATCCCAGCTTGGGCTAAGTGAACTTTGTGGTGGACAAACACAGTGTGAGTGGTTTTTCTCGTGGTTCTCCCGTTTACTCATTCCACCATTTCATCCATTTCTTGTCATCACGGTCTCCTTTAGCCAGCCGGCATAACCGTAGAACGTAAAACTTAAAGATTTCATTTCTTCTTACTAATTAAGGAGTCGATTATTGCTTGCACATTAAAGTAAAACAAAATTTTCATCAAATTACGAAAAGTGTGTATTCATTGAGAGTAGATTTAACGCCGATTTAAGTACGTAGTGGTGATTGTATCCTGCGAAATACAATACCATATTCTATTAGTATATAAACAGCCTTCTGTTTATCTTGAATATATCGAAGATATTGAAGACCCGAAGGAGAAAAGCAAAATGGCTTCGCATCTTGCCAGTCAATCTCCGAAGAAACTTGTGGCCGTCGTCAATGGAAAATCTAATTTCCTTCTTTCGGATATTACAGAGTAACTTTGAAGGATATTGCAACGTTTTCCTCAAGAAATATCTTACAAGGCAAAATGATCGAACCAGATAGATGGAGCTATTTCCTAGCGTGGAACAGAAAAGAACCACGTGGTCTCTAATAAATCTCTTCACTCTGTCTCCAAAGACTTTCTTCTTCCTGGAAAGACTAACTTTACGTCCACAGAATAAATAAAACGTACGGATGTGATCAATTGCACACACAAAGAAGAGATTCACGGGTTTCATCTCCCTTCAACGGTATTACGGAAAGAAATAATATTTTCCATTTTAAGAGGCCTCATCACGGCGAAATTAAAATACCGCTAATTTACGGCAATTGTATGATATCTTCAAATAGATAAAACATAATCGAAAAGTGGAACAAGAGTTCCCTAAAGAACATTATTTTAGATAAGATACCGTTATCATGACTCAATTATCTCTTTCGATTTTCAGCCATTTAGAAAATCGGCATTTATTTTCGCGTTTCTAAATGGCTGCAAACGGAAAGCTACTAGGTGACTCGTGATAACGGTACCTCAGGCAAAATAACATTGTTTAGCGTGCTCTTGTTCCACACTTCAATTATCTTTTATCTATTTGAAGGTATCATATTTACTGTAAAATTAGCGGTATTTTAATTTCGCAGTGATGAGGTCTCTTAAGCTATGTATACAAAAGTCGCGAGTGTTCTGAAATAATATCAGCATAGATGCGTGAACCGTCATCCTGGATGAAATGTTTTACACGCCACTGGATCTCATACACTCACATTTCCTATTCAATTGGAATTGGAATTGTTATTGAATCCTCCTGCTCCCGCCATGTGAACTTTGTGGTGGACAAACACCGTGTGCGTGGGTTTTCTCGGGGTTCTCCCGTTTCCTCCCACTTTCTTCATTCCATCATTTCACTCATCTCTCATCATCACCGTCTCCTTTAGCCTAACCGGCATAACCGTGGGACGTAAAACTCAAAGATTTCATTTTCATTTTTCAAAAATTTCATTTCATTTCATTTTATTGAATCCTCAAATACAGGAACCAGAATTATATTTTAGGAGCCTATACATATTCGAATACAATTAAATAAGATTTCTAGTATTAAGTTCTATGGTTATACCTTTAGGCTAAAGAATTATCATCACCATCTTCATAGGTATTCTGCCATTATTGGCAGGTCACTTGCCGCAACTTAGAAGCTACCATGCTCCACGGTTTTCTGCTAACCTCTTTGTATTCCCGTACATTTCACTGTTTAGATATCGTCTAGGGATGTCGAGACAGAATTTTCCTGACAAAATTCGAGTCGAGACACAGCTCTTCCAATAGAGAAATATACATTTTTCGAGTCGAGATATTACTTTCACAGCACATTTTTGAGACGAGATAGTCTCAAATCTTGTCTCGTGCGCATCCCTAATATCGTCCAGTAGATTTAGCTTCTTCGCCCCCTCCCTCTCTTTCCTGTCACCATATCCTCTAGCACGTCCTTCATGATACAGTTTCTTCTGAAGCAATGTCCCAATCAGTTTCTCTTTCTCTTCTTAATAATGTCTAAAACTGTTCTTTTCTCCCCATTATTTCTAACATCATCTCATTCGTTTTCCGCTCAACCGAACTAATTCTCCCCATTCTTCTCCACACCCACATTTCAAAAACTTCCAGTCGTTTTTAATCATTTTTGCGTAATGTTCATGTTTCTGACCCATATAGCACAATGCTCCACACGAAGCATTTTATGAGTGTTTTTTTTTAAATTCTTTATTCAATGCTGAAGAAGACGGATGATAAATGAAAGGTTGATTTGTTGTTGATTTGATTTTAGCGTTTTTTTAACAGTGAGGCTATATGAGACGTAGACCTAGCGCTTAACGTGAGATCTGAACCACATGAGCTCGTGCCGGGAATCGACCTTGGGTATCCCACGGAGCTCGATACATTAAAGGGAATGCTTATGAGATAATTTATGCAGTGATAACGAGGGGAGAAACTGAAGAACGTCAAGAAAACCAACTCACACGATGTTGTTTATCAAAAAATCGCATGGCCTAGAATCGAACCTGATACTCCTTGTACCAGAGTTGAGCGCTCTGTCACTAAACCAAAGTGGCCTCGACTGCACATTCAGATCAGATTTAATATAGTACAGAACATGTTCCTTGAGAATTATGCTCGTTCGCGAAAACCCGGTGAGACGATTTGCTCAGGAAAGCAGCTCCAGTTTATTACGCTACCTCAGTGTTTCCAGTGGCGGATCTAGAGGGGCGATCGGGGCGATTGCACTCCCCAGAAGAGGAAAGTTTTTTTTAAAAAATTATTATATAAATAAAACCCATCCCAGAGTTTGGAGCTCTTAAAAGTAGCTCTAAGTAGGAATATTATAACCCACCGCCCCCCCACCCCAGAAGTCCATCCTGGATCCGCCCCTGAGTGTTTCCATATTGATATTTGTGGCACCGAGTAGTTTGAGTGGAGCGGGCTGTTTATGGACTGAGAAAAAAACGGTTATCCGGTAATTTGTACAAACATACGGAATCCATATCTTTACTACGGAAATCTGTACGCAGCATACGTTATCCATATGCTACATACGCAGTGCATTTTTCACGCTTATATGTTATATCATGCCGCGGCAGGATGTTCGACATATAACAGTCTTTCATATGTTACAAACGTATACGTATGTTACATACGTCAGTTATATGTTATATACGTCCACTATATGTAAGATCCTAACCGCCTATATAAGTTCTTTCTTACATACGAAAAGTATGTATATATGGAACACTTATACGGAAAGTATTATAAGTTCTTTCTTAGATACGGAAAGCACGTATAGATGGAGCACTTATACGAAAAATATTATAAAACATACATTTTTAGTTGTACGTTTCCTGTGGGATGTTACATGTCGTATTTTAAGTCCAAAAAGTACAATGTGAACTACGTTTTTACGTAAGCCACATCAGTTTTTTCTCTGTGTGTAAAACGCAAGTCACCAATACCAAGTTCATTCAACACTTCTGAGAAAGATTTGTATTTTTTTCTTTTTCGTGGAAGACAGAAAGAGTAAGTTACTCAAAGAAGTTTAGCATCAAGTGTTATTAATCAAATTATCCTGCCAATTAACATAAGAAATTTCATTCATTTCATTTCGGCCTCCAATTGGACACCTTCTTCATAGGCACGACCGTTTAGATCCAGTTGCCTTCTTCCTAATTATGTAATAAATATGACTGTAAAATGATAACATTCGAATTAGTGCTTCACATGAACCTTTGTACTTTAGAATTGCCGGGATTCAATGGGTTAAGTTCTGTAGATTTGACAAATTGTATTAAATAAAATTGTTAAGAGCACTAAATTGATATAATAAATTTGATTTAGTGTAAATAATAATTTCCCAGCTATTCTTTTTTTAAGGTGGTTTATTGATTAAAGTTCTTGAAAATGTACTTTTTTTAAATATAAATTTAGGTTGTTGTCTTGGATGAATTCTAATACATAAGAAATTTGAAGGAGAGAAGCAATTCTAGGTTTGCTGGAGAAATTGAGAAAAATATGTTCATAAATGCAACTAGAAGTTATTATTAAAAATTGTAACAATTGTTTTTAAATTTGCACTGATAGTTGTAAAATAAGCAGTAACATCTCAGTATGTTACACAAATTTTCAAAGTCTACTTTCAATGTATAGAATTGTGTTTCTCAAATAAGAGTTTGTGCACCACCAGCAATCCGCAACGTTGTTTCGAATAGATGATACGGAACATGATAATTTTCCAGTCACATCCAGAAGATGTATAGAATGAACAAATGTATTAGTAATTTAACTTTGCTTTGTGTAACTAATATTTGAATGTTTTTTTTAAAATACTATGTTAGGAATGATTCTCTTTTAAATGATTATTTTACTTGAAATAGAAAATAATACTGACAGCATGCTTCAGTCGCTACGTCACACTTTGCTCACTTCTGCCTGTTTCCACGTTCTTATTCAGGATCATGAATTAAAAAACGGTTTACTATGACTCTCACTAGGAAAGATCGCGAGGTGTTACTTTGACTTCATATCGATACAATGCTCAATCTACTTGCTTTTACATATGAAACAATTATGCAAACAGAGAAATCCTCGATCGCAAGCGTGTTTGAATTACGAGTATTAAAAGTTCAAAATTGAACTGATTTTGCGAAAAGTTTGAAGTAACTATTTTTTGAGATACATTCTTAATTTTTGATATGAAAGGAGGGCTCTTGGGTGCCCAGCACAGTGGTAAGGTCAAAAAGTGCGCATTTTGCAATATAAGGGCACTTATTAGGATGGAGGTAAAGGGAAAATTCCTCCTACAAGTTGCAAATTGCCTTCTATTTGGCACAACGGGTCGATAGGCTGATAAAATGTATTTTCCACCCTTATTCGACTGTATTGTCATTCGAACTCTTTCTTGGCTGAGCGATTAGCGTACATGCCTTTGGCGTGGAAGACCCGGGTTCGATTTCCAGTTGAAACTCATGTGGTTCGGATTCCGCGCTAATCAGTAAGTCCCATCTCATATAGCCTCGCTGCTGAAAGGTATCTTAAACTCAAAAATCGACTCTACTGTATTGGCGTTCAAATGTCACTTTCCTGTGTGCTCACTTTCAAATTGAAGGATGATATTTGTCACCGAAACGCGTGGCCGCGGAACTAAATTGAACTGGACTCCGAACTAATCGACCTCTGCTTACGAGGAAAGGCGTCCATGACGCATAGCACAGTGTTCTGTGGAGTCGCACGTATCTCATATGGACGAAAGAGGAAAAGAAGATTATAAGTTTACATGTTCAACTCTTCAACTTGAGGAAACAGCATCATTGAGTCGCTCATATTGTCATCTAGTGGGGGTTGTGTTGAAGCAAAGAGTTACTTCTTTTTTTATTGTGCCAACAGATGTCAGCGCTAGACAATTTAACCTGTCCGCACGTTCGTTCCTTTCTTTAAAATACTAACGTTAGTGCGCTGTAAACCTCTTGTGAAGCGAGTGCATTGTATTGACGACTTTTTCATCTGTGGGGCAAAAGTCTGGGTACACTGTAAAAAATCGTTGCGTTATTTCAACGACATGCCTGTGTTAACACAATTGTGTTAAAATATAACACAAACAGGTGGTTAGAACAACTCACTCTCCATTTGGAGTTGTGTGTTAAATGCTGGTAGTTGAAATGACACACAACCTGTGTGTTAAATTAACACAAATGTAGAATCTTCGGTGTTGTTTTCTGCGTGATTGCCAAATATGCTGGCCATCTAATTATAAAGGCTTATGTACTGACGCTACAGTCAAATACAGTATAAAGAAATACTTAAACAAATCCAGGTATTCGCAAAATTTCAACGTGCTAACCGTGCGATGTGTTCTCAATTGTTTCACATAATATTTCTGAAGAAATATGTCAACAGCGAGAAACAACATTGTATTACTGTATCACTTCTACACTGCACTAGAGCTCGTCAATCAACAGCGGGGACTGTGTTTCAAAAATGGTGGAAAACCAGTAGAAATACGTTTAAGAGGCAAACACTATAAGGATATAAGAGTTTCCTATCATTCTTGAACAAGTTGTTGGTGAAGGTTGTGTTTCGAACCATCAAGAAATACTTCACAATAAGTGTTGGGGAGGACGACAAAAAAGTTTATGAAGATTTTCTAAATGAAGTGTTCTGTAGTTTGCTATTCTTATTCTAAAAGTAGAATCTTCGGTAATCGTAAGTATGCACACCACAAGCTTTTCCAACGCAGAAAAATGGTTCCATCAACACTGCACACGGAGTTATTTCAACACCAAAATAGGTGTCGTAGTAACACAAAACTGGAGTCGAACTAACATCAAAAACGGTGTTAATCTGGTGGTCTGACCTTGAATTTTAACACAGAAAGTGTTGAATTAACACCAAAACAGTGTTACTTATACGGCTTTGAACTTGAATTATGACACAGATTGTGTGTTGAAATAATAAGAAAATGATGTTGAAATAACACAGTGACTGTGTTATATTAATACTTGACATGGTCTAATATTAACACAAAATAATTCACACACTGTACACTGTGTTACTTTCTTCGTGTACAACATCGCCACAAGTAACACTCAACACTTATCCCCACACTACTGACCCTGAAATGGTGTCGAATCAACACCGAAAATACTAACACAGATCCGAATTTAACACAGTTCAACACCGGTTATGTGTTAAAAACGTAACACACCGCGGGGTCTGTGTTGAATTAACACCGCTTAGTTGTAGTCACCCTGGAACCACTGCAGTGTGTTAAATTTGAGTTGAATTAACACAACTTTATTTCTTATTATGTAGAAAACGTGTTTATTTTTCAATTACTAAAAATCGAATTATGTTGTAATAACTGTTATTTTATCGAGTCAAATGAATATTACTAAGCAAATGCTAATGTCCTTTAAAATGATTGAAGTCACAGTTCTTATTGCATAATTTGTTTAACCACTAGACGTGTAAAAAAAAGTTTTTCAGGTGTCTCGTGCCAAATAGAACAAAAGTCAATTGTATCAATTAATACTATTCATTATTTCATACATTACATTTCTGCCGCTGGGCAGATGAAACGTCTTAATGTTCTACGTGGCAAGGGTCGTACATTCATTTTGCTTGTAGATTGCAGTTTTTTGTGCAAATCAGAAATCAGTTGAAATTTTGGGATGACATTGAGGCTTGTCTACTGTGCTGCCATCTGCTGATGAAAAAACTAGTGTCCTGTCTGTAAGTAGTTTGTACAGCCCCCGCTAGATGTCACTAGCATGTGAGATGCAGACCATAGTTCCTAACAGTAGCTTTTGCGGTACTTCGAGCTGTACCGTTTTCTTGCATGATATCACAGCGAATTGAACTATTGGCAATTCGTGTTCTTATTTATGACCAAGAGGCTTACACACGTGACTTCAGGTTCGAATCTCGGTAGGGGTAATAGCCTTGAACACCAACCCATGTAGTAATTCGGCTTTCAATCTTCTTTCAATAGCACGTCCTGTCTCATAAAGCCTCGGTGCCGAAAGAGGGACGCTAATCTCAAATGAAACAACCGATCTTCTTTTATGTGTGAACGGTAGCCAAAGATCGCCTTCAACTTTTCCCAAAGGAAATACGAAATTTCCTCGTACCCAGAACATCCGGCATAACAAATTAATGTACACCATTTGACTGTACGAAGTTTGCTTAACGGTATACATGCTTATCGTAAGTTCGGCTTTACGCCAAAAATTGTTCGCAATCTGTTTGATCTTCCACTTCAGCAGTTTGGATTGTCCATCCCAGTTCGTGGGTTTTGCTGCACTTGGACTTGGAGGAAGATAATATTTATGCATCATTTGCACACGTTCAATGAGACCCTGGAGTGGACATCCAATTTGAGATATTTCGCACGCACTATTCCAAGCAGTAGCGGATTTAAATGGGGGGCTTTGCGGCAGAAGCCCCTCCCCCCAAAAAAATATCAGAGCAAGAGGAATTTGAGATCATTCACACTAACAATGCTGAGCATTTTGCTGAAGTGATAAATAAGTTTTCATCTTAATTATGGAAATTGATGATTGAGGCTTCCTCTTCTGTTTGTCTTTAGGTATTAACTGCTGGCCCTTTCAATTACGAATAACAATGGCCTTAACAGTCAAATCGCGAACTAAGTTGTAAACAGACACCCACAGAGCAGCAGCTCCGCACAGCGGCGCTAGCTCCGTTTGGTCTGAACTTTTCCTCGGAACAACAATGTCCAATGTAAAGAACGCTAATTTGATCGAAGTTTAAACAAAAAATAGCACAATACACATGAAAAATATTTGAACAAACACTAATCAAAAAACAGTGTTCGAATTAATCTTCCGAACGAGGGGAGATATATTTGTGTATTTTCAGTATATATAAGAGGGAAATGGTCATCCCTGCCAGGTATGAAATGTTATTTCTGTGATACGAGCCGGTTATAAACTTTTACAAGAGATTGATTTCCCCGCCATTCCCCGTTAATTTGAACACTTTCAATAAATATGCACTAAACTGAAAATTCAACTTAAAGATTTTTTTTTTAAAAAAAAAGCAAAAACATGCGTTAAAATAGTAAACTTACCTTTAATGGGAAGCTACTTTCATTAATTTCCTCGCGCTTTGTGCACTGGATTTTGATCTCAATTCCTTTGAAATCTGCTTGGCATGAAAAATAAAACAACACTTTATGTAGTGAAAAACCAGTTTAGACAGATACAGGAGCACGTGATCTTCGGAACATCCTAAATTTCTGTTTGCTGGGAGTTCGTACAACATGTCTATACAGTCTGAAAATATATCCCCCCATAGTGCGTTCTCTTTCTGTATTTTATTTTCTACTGCCAAATCAACCCGTTTCATGGTATCGAAAAAGGCAAGAGAAGGGTACTTCAGATATTTTTGTTCATTGCCGCCGAAGTCTCGCAATTTGCACAGAAGTTCCACGTTAGTGAGAACAACACCGTCTAATTGCGAATGGCTTTCCAATAATTGCACACACTCGCTGCAATCAACAAGTTTTTTACTTGCTGCATGAAGTACGTACCCGCACAAGTAATACACAATATTATCATTTGCTCTCGTTGTATTTCCACTAACTGACAGATCTAGAGGATTTAACTCAGGCTCCAAATCTGTTAACGTGATAGTGTCTTTTATTTTGCTCTCTACACTCTCCTTGATGGTCTTACTTTTGGTGACTTCTGCTCGAGCCAGAGATCGCATTTGCTTTGTAAAGGAAGTGAGTCTTTCGTCAACTTCATTTACACAGTTGGCTGTAGAGGAAAGCACACCTTTAACTGGCACGTATATTGATTGTAATAAATGTAACTGAAGGAAGTCGATAGAAGTAGGATGATCATCACTGCTTAAACCTCGGATAAGTCCAAAGTGCCTTTCCGCAGGATCTTGATTCAGTTTTGCGGTCAAGATGTATTTATATCCTGCTTCTCAGAGAGATTCTGACAAGTCGAGTGTGCTTTTGATTGTCACACGAAGTGACTCCAAAGTCTGTTTCGATGCGAATGTGTTTTCATTACTTTCCAGAATTTCATAAAAAGACTTTAAAATTAAATGTTTCCTGTCGTTCCTCTGAATTCCCTCAACTGGCAATTTTGCATTCATTGCATCAAACAGGTTGTTCAAGTCGCGCGTATATAGTTGTGTCCCTTCGCTACCTTCAAACCCGTGAACACCAAGTTCTCGATAAAATTCTAAGCCTGTGGCAGCCGAATTACTGAGGAACTGCACGGCCAACTTCACACTCATTTTTTGAAAAGCTCGCGGGTTGATGTGAGACGAAGTTAAATGAGGCGTTACTCTTTTACTGCTGGACTTTGTTTCTATGTCATAAAGCTTCTCATAATATGAATATTCTACATCATGTCCGTTGTAAGTGGCTTTATTTACTTTGCGCAAATGATTTCTGATACATTTAATTTCGTGACAGATGTCCCCCAGAACAAAAATCTTTCTATTAGAGTCACACGGGTTTACGATGAAATTTTTCACATTCCCTGTCTTTCCCGAAATACCCAGTTCAGTCCATGCTTTTTTATTTGGCTGACTCCCATCACACGTAAATGCCACAACCTTTACATTATTATTCTCTAATTGTAGAATAATTTGCAGAATAATTTTTGCTAGGATGGAACCTGGAGTTGAATTTTTTGACAAGAAACAGCAATAGGTTGAACCCAGTTTTTCATAAGAGGCACAATAAAAAATACTAACGCATGATCACCAAGAACTCCCTTATCTTCACTTGGAGTGAATTCCCCCAGATTTACAAACCCATTAAATGTACACCGGCTGGAATTGTATCTTATATCTTCTCTCAACTTGACTTCATCAGATATTAACACACAATTCCGATGATTCTCATCACTGTCCTCCATGTTTTCTGAAATTGCTTGTAAAGCGTGAGGGTTCAGACCATAATCACATTTCAGTCTCCTTGATAATTTTCTTAAAAGAGAAACAGATGGCAAAGGCAACAATTCATATTTGACACAATGCTCATAACCCTTCCTAGACTTGATTAATAACAACAAACTCTTCAGAATAAACTCTGGTTCGTATCGCATGCCTCGTGAACTTGTCTCACCTTTCTTAGTCATCGTGCGGATCACAAGTTTTGTTTTTCACTTAACTTTTGAATCTTATATTTACAAACGATAGATTTCAATTTTACTATCTGTCTGCGATATTCACGTTGTTTCTTCTTGTTTGTTGCGAGCAAACGTTTAAGTCGATTCACATCCTTTCGTAACCGCGTTACTTCTTTTGTTAAGTCGATACCGGAAATTGAAACCGAAGATTTGCTGTTGTTAATGGATTGCAGGCTTTCATGCACGGATTTCGTCTGGTGAAAATTGTCCTCTGCTCGAGCAATTCTCACACATTTCTTCTTCTGAGGGGAGCAACGAGGTTTGGGCGCTTTCCTTTTTCGAGGTTCGAAACTGAGGTAGCTTGGAATACCCGGAAATTTATGCGGCACTGCATTCTCAATTAATTTCCATTTTCCGCGAGCTAATTCCACACTTTTCCCATTTATTGTAAAAGTATCCGCTCTTACCAACATCTCCTCGCTAAAATGTAAATCGCACACACGGTCAATCAGGGTCAGCACTCGGTCAACTCGAGAGATTTTTTTGTTCCATTCCTCTAAAGAAGATTTCGAAGGCCTAAACAAATGTCTACCATCTTCTTTACGGTATCCAGATTTGCAGCCTGACACAAAACAACTAGGCATCTTGTCAATTAAGCTATTTAATATTTTACCACCACCACCACAACTATACTAAACAACCAATAAAAGAATCAATAGTTACCACCACCACCACAACTACAACCATCACTAAACACCCAATAAAAAAAATTAAACAAACAAAAGAAAAATTAAATAGCCAGTTAGCCACCATAAAAACACTACCCTCCGAAACGAGAAACGAGAAACCCGCTCTTCCTTTCAGACCAAACGCTCGACGAGTCATGTGGTATTGGAATTTGGAACTATGTTTTGTGAACTATAGTGGTATATGGCAGTCAGTGTTGCCAATTTAGCGACTTTGTCGCTAGAACTAACGACTTTTGGAAGTGTCTAACGACAAAAATTTTTATTTAGCGCCTAGCGACAAATCTAGCGACAAAGTAATTTAAAAGCCCCTAGTAGTAAAAGTAGTAAAAAGCGCCTAGTAATTAGGAATTCAAATATTTTGTTCTATATTTATATTAAAGATTCCAAAATTTTGCAGTTTGTGATACTAATAATTACTTTTACACACTCGGTTGCACTACTGCTATGAGCGACTTACTTCGTTGGATTCATCGCTGCTACGAGGATTATGCCCTTCTTCACTGCGATTCGGAAATCCGGGAATTTCCCGTATCTAACTAGCTGCGTAATAGCTGGTAACCTCTTACATTGCACAGTGCGTACAGTGACAGTGACGTTGGACAACGTTGTGCTTTTCTGGTTCAGTGTAGTGCGTGTGATTTATATATTAATTTAGCTGCGGTTATTCTTAATATAAAATATACAGAAATTTCGTGGGGTGAGTTCGGTGAAGTGTTTCAATATGAAAGCAACATGAATTCCCCAATCGTACACATCCCCTCTATGAGAGGGAATGGGAAAAAAATCCAAAATGTTAAGTATTTGCAAACTTTTAATGCTATATTTATTAATTTTGTATTCTTCAAAGCGCATAGTGCAGTGGTTTTGTCAAGATGGTCATTTTTAAAAAGAAAAAATTACTCGAGTCTTCCATTGCACATGGAAAATATTTAAATTATTTTAATTCCTTTCTGAAATTATATAGCTACTTTTTTTTTTAGCGACTTGGCAGCAGGGGTTTAGCGACTTCTAGCGACTTTAGAGTACTAAACTAGCGACATTTCACACTCGTGTGTTGGCAACAGTGATGGCAGTTCCTTCACTTATTGTTTAAGATGCCCTGGTGATACTAACTGAAGAAGCTTTGTACTAATGTCTCGTAGTGCATCATGTGATTCTGCAGATTTTCTTTCTGTACTAGAAATAGCCATATTACAGTAAGATCTTTAATAAGGTAGAAGAGGTTGCTATTTCCCATGATGTCGATATCACATTTCCTACGACTGTAAAACGCCAAACTCACCGCTCAAATGTAGAAGCACGTACCCCACATGAATATTTCAACATAAATGTGTGTATTGATTTTTTGGATCATCTCATAAATGAACTGACCTCAAGCTTTGCTTTAATAAACTCAAAAGAGATGCCTTTGTTTAGTTGGATTCCAGCATTTACAATTGCATGAAGAAAGCGTTGTAAAATCTTCACAAATTTACCGTGAGGATCTACATGTGGTAGTGAAATTGAACTAAAAAATGAAGTGACTTTGTGGCGGGATCATTGGAGCTTATTAAGATCTATCTTGTGATTTTTTTCCAAACATAAAGCAACTGCTACATCTTCTATCTGTTTTACCAGTAACAACATGCTCTGCAGAAAGAAGTTTTTCTACTTTAAAATTAGTAAAATCCTATTTGAGAACAACGATGGGCCAAGACAGACTTAGTAGGTTAGCCCTAATGAATATTGAAAAAGATATTACAATTGATGTGTCTGAAGCAATGGATCTCTTCGCCCAGAAACATTCCAGTAGATTGCAATTTCTGGATGACTGAAGCACAGATATATAAATTTTGTATTTTTTTAGTTCTGTTTTGACGTGAAGTTTGTGATATGTATGCTTTGTTACAAAGTATTTTGTGTATCTTCCGAAGATTTCTTTTTAACCCTAGACCCATGCTTCTAGCTCATACATAAAAAAAAATATTACAATGAGATACATTGAACAATGTAACAATATTAATAAAATTACTTTTTAAATAGATGAGATAAAATACCAGGTGATGACACTTCTTTGGTTTCATGAACTACCCTATTTTTAACTATATGCAAGTGTATTATACATTGCTATCAAATTTGAGCAGCAAAAATGAATTCCACTGTTTTTCTAAATGATTTTGTTTCAGCCCCCCCCAAAAAACAATTTCTGGATCCGCCACTGATTCCAAGAAATATGATATTACCTATCATGGACACTTCTCACGCTCTCAGTCTGCCATAAAGCATCTACATAGACAGATAGCATTATTTTCAAGACATGCTGAAGGATAGGTACTATTAAATTCGAATGTGTAGTTTCACTCAGTGGAATAACAAGGTTTTCACAAGTTTCTACTGATTTGTAATTGTTTTCAAGAAACAGGGGCGAATCCAGGACGGACTTCTGGGGGGCGGTGGGTTGTAATACTTAGAGCTACTTTTAAGAGCTCCAAACTCTGGAATGGGTTTTATTTATATATAAATCTAAAAAAAAAAGTTTCATCTTATGGAGGGGGGGAAGATCGCCCCCCTGGATCCGCCACTGTCAAGAAATTGGTAGATACAATATGCCCCATCCAGTATAATGGTAGACTGAACCAAAATAAACTTTTCTTCTACATAAAGGAAATTGATTTATGACACATAAGCCTACTATACGGATATTAAATGAAATATTTGTTTATGAAGTATGCAAATGAAGTTATTTTAGTCATTTCCAAGAAAATCGTCCAAAAAATCTTACTACCTCTCACCGGAAAACTACCTTTCAGTAAATTTTCTGAGAAACGAACAGTTAGGTACTGTACAATTATTCATGAATATTTATATCTTATAAAAGAAGTCAGAGCTACTGTATTTGCTAGAAAGTAACAATTTTCAATTTTTGGTCACCAGGAAACTACTCTTACGTTTGGATGTAGGAGACAAATACTCAAACCACCCGCAACGAATACCATGAATACTTTAAACTTGAAAATATGGTCTTGATATGTGAATGATGTGGGCTTTAGGCCAGGAGTTGGCAACGGGCCGACCGCGATCTACTTGGTCAACCAGCAAATCGTCAGAGATTGCTCGTGGTGGTCTTTGTCATATTGTCTGTATCGATCGATTACTAATATTGTTGTACGGTTTCCTTTTGGGTTAGTGAACAGATAAATAGACCGCCAGGAACTTTTGAAGTGAAAAGTAGCTCTCATGTCTGAAAAAAAATAAAGCTTGACCACTCTTGCAGTCCCTGTGCATAGGAGGAATAAACGAGCAGACAAATGTGTATCATCACTTTTTCAACACGTATGATACGTATATCAAATTGAGCATACCATTGTTTTATAACTTAGAATATGTCATTTTTCCCCCCAATTTCAAGATTTCGTTTACTCTAATCGTCCCACTGCAGTATCAAAGAATGAAATGAAATCTTTCGCTTTTACGTCCCACGCATACGCCGGCTAGGCTAAAGGAGACGGTAATGATGAGAAACGAATGAAATGGTGGAATGAAGAAAGTGGGAGTAAACGAGAGTACTCCGAGAAAACCCACGCACACCGTGTTTATCCACCACAAAGCTTACTTGGTGAGAGCTGGGATCGAATCAAGGCCCCATGCACCAGAAGTGAACGCTCTATCACTGAGCCACCGCAACTCCTATCAAAGAATATATCTGTCATTTATTACTTGCTCGTCAACTACATCATATACAATTTTTATAGTGCAACTTTCCCAACCGCAGAAGAGAGTCGTTTTTCAACGATTTTCAAACAAATTTGTATTAAAATTACTTTGGGAAAACGTAACTAACAAGTTAGATCCTGCATTTGATGTTCTATTCAGACAATATTGTCACTATAGTTCACATGTTACTTTAGCAGATCAAGATCTAATACCATGCCAAGTTTGATCCAAATCGGATGAGTTCAATTAAAATTGTATTTGATTTTTTAGAGGGAAAATCAAGAAAGTCCAAAAAAGATCATTTTCCCACCATCTAGAAATCAATTTCTGGTGTTTGGACTCTATCTCCAGAATGAAGAAAGAGCTGTAGAAATTCTGATTTGGGATAATCTCTCTCAACATATTATGCGTCCTTAATGGCATCAGTTCTGTCGGTGGCATCACTAGGAATGTATTTTATGCAGCTATGTTCGTAAAAAACAGAACATGTTCTCCAAATTTTAATTTCATCTTTGGTTTACAGTTCTAAGAGAAAAAAAAAAGACAATATTTTCATTTCTCTTGTAAATACAGAAGGGAAACAATTTATCAAGAACGAGCTTCATCATCATCATCATCATAGGTATTCTGCCATTATTGGCAGGTTTCTTGCCGCAACTGAGAAGCTTCCATACTCCTCAGTCTTCTGCTAACCTCTTCGTCTTGACGTACGAATGTTCTCTTTTGACATCAACCATTAATTGTAGTCTTCACGCCTCCTTCTCTTTCCTACCACTATACCCTCTAACACGTCCCTCATGGTAAAGTTCCTTCTTAGCCAATGTCCCAAACAGTTTCCCTTTCCTCTTCTTAATAACATATAAAACTATTCTTTTCTTCCCCACCATTTCTAATACTCTTTCATTCGTTTTTCGCTCGATCTAACTAATTCCCTTCATTCTTCTCCACACCCATATTTCGAAAACTTCCAGTCCTTTTTAATTATTTTTGCGTACTGTCCATGTTTCTGCCCCACACAACACAATACTCCACAGGAAGTATTTTATAAGTCTTTTTCTTAACGCTTTATTCAAAGTCCCACAAGATAGACTTTCCTTCCTACCAACAGCTTCTTTCTTCATTACTATCCTTGCTTTTATTTCACGTTCACACTTCATATCGTTACTAATAATAGTACCCAGATATTGAAAATTAGTCATCTGTTCTATTTTCTTCTTTCCTGGTTCTACATTTGACAAAGACCGCTTCGTTCCCATCACCATGGCTTTTGTCTTTCTCACATTTATTTCCATCATATATTCTTCACTACTCTTATTCAAGTTTACTAACATCTTACTGATTTTCTATTCAGATTCCGAAACAGCTAACTTCGAAATCATTCCATACACAACGACTGGGACATAAAGTTCTTCTAGTATACTTACGTTTAGTTCAATATGATGACAAAAGAATTATGTAAATGCTAAATCCTGAAGACGAAATGTACTTGTTTGCACTGACATTTTTAACTCTCTCTTTCACTTAAGAAAAATAGTTATTGATCAACTACTTGATAAATGTAGAAGCGGGTAGTTTCCTTATACCTAGGTATATTGAAAAAAATAATCATATTTTCTTTTTTATTTTAATTTTGTAATTAGTATAACCATGAGAAATTTAAGAACAATATGGAAATTTGAGCCTCTCGAGATGGTATTTTATAATGCTTGAGGCAGGCACGTAGCCAAGGGGTGGGTCCGGGGGGTCCGGACTGCCCCCCTTCGGAACCAGAAACGAAAAAAGAATTAAGGAAGTATGAAACAAAAAGAAACGAGAAAAAGAAGAATCAACGATAAAAATAGCAAGCGTTTGATTACTCTTTCTTACGAGGAGCTTTCTGTGGAGGAAACGGAAAGGGGTCAAGTTGAAAATGGATATTATCGTAATTGGAGCATTCCGAATTCCATCTACAGATGGTGATCAGAAAAATGGAAACACCTGTAGTTGGCAACATGTCAGATGTATGGGTTGGCAGTGGTGTCGTGGAGCCCGCAGCGCCGGACCGCTGGTGGTGGTGTGTTAGGTCGGTCTCTATACTAGCAGTGGAGCAGCAGTGTCCAGTGGCTGCAGCAGACGGAGGTAGTGTAAAATGGGAGACCTCTCAGATTTTCAAAGAGGGCAAATTGTTCGTGCGCAGTTATGTGGAGTGAGTGTGACGGCAGTGGCTACTGTGTTAGGTGTGTCGCGTGGAACAGTGTCGAAGGTGATAACGGGAAAATCACATCGGGGAAGCGGAACAGTGGGCGGAAGAAAATCATGAGAGACAGGTCACGCCGGGTATTAAAGCGCATTGTCACGCAGAGCCGTCGTGCCACTGCGGAGCAAGTGACGGAGAAACTCAATCAGCACCTCCCCCACCCTGTTTCGACAATCACAGTCCGCCGCATTACATGTCATGGACTTACGGGGTCGTGTTGCACGGGCCAAACCGCTCATCAGGGACCATAACGCTTTCGCACGCCGCAAATGGTGCCGCGACCATGCCACTTGGATAGTGAGGACTGGAAACGTGTGATATGGTCGGATGAGTCATCCTTCACCCTATTCCCAACCACGGGCCGTGTTTATATGTGGAGAACGCCCAAAGAAGCTTATGATCTGCAGTGTCTCCGCCCAACTGTGAAACATGGCGGCGGCTCGGTGATACTGTGGGCCCCATATCATGGTTTTCATTGGGTCCTATGGTCACACTTAGTGGACGAATCACTGCCAACGATTATGTCGCAATTTTAGGAGACCACTTGCATCCTATGGTCCGGATGTTGTTCCCGGACAATGACGCCATCTTCCAGGATGATAATGCACCCATTCACACAGCTGGTGTTGTTGCAGCGTGGTTTGAGGACCATCGGGATGAAGTTCACCTCTCCTGGCACGCCCAATTTCCAGATCTCAACATAATTGAACATCTGTGGTCCGTCTTGGAAACACGACTCCGGCGACGATTTCCACCTCCATCCTCTCTCACAGAACTGGCCGATGGCCTGCACGAGTAATGGTATAAAATTCCACTTGCTGCCATTCACGACCTCTATGCCTCCATCCCACGTCGCATCAAGGCTGTTCTGAAGGCGAAAGGTGGCCCGACACTATATTAATCTGGTAAGTTGCAATTTCGTTCAGGTGTTTCCATTTTTCTGATCACCATCTGTATCTCCATGCCAATCCTATGGACTACAAATGACAATCGATAAACCGGTTCGATCAGATAGACTCTCAGGTAAAACTTAAGAAATGCCCACAATCACCAATAGTATGAGCCTGGCAACATAGATTTCAGTTACACTTGTTAAAGAAATTTTCAATTTCACAGCAATCTTAATTCATTTTATAGGATGTCTTTACTGCTGAAGAGATCTCGTTGCTATCCTTGATTGCATTAGACGAAGGTAAGAAAAAGAAGAAAGAAGACAAGAAAAACCAAGTTCGGATGACCTCGGAAAACTACATCTTTTTCAGTAATTTTGTATATTCTTTTAAACGAGATTTCTTCATAGTTTGTTATTAAAATACTTACTAACATATCCTCAGTTTAATGTTCTAACAATTCAATTTTGGTATGTTGCCAGTGAAATAGTATAGAATGATCGAGCCCCTAAACTACAGTATTTCGTCACGGACCCCCCCCCCCCTATTACGAAATCCTGGCTACGTGCCTGCTTGAGCTTGTCATCACTGCGCACAAAGGCGCCGAGCAGTGTTCGTAGTTTGAGAGAAATTTCGTAGGCAAGTTCAGCAAAATGGGAAAATGGCAATTTTTTTTTGTTAAAACGTGAAAATCCAGGGAAATTCTCGCGCTAACTGATTGGCCAATATAAATGCTTATTTTTTTTTTCTTTTTCAGAAATAAACCAATACAGTAGCAATAGATAGTGTGTCTGTCCAAAGTAGCATAATTTTCACCCATTGTTGGGTGGGTGTATTTGTGTGTATTTTTTGTAAACAAAAAATATGAGGGGAAAAAGTAAAAAAGAAGTAGAAGCAAAAAACAAATGAATAAAACAAATGTGGTTGGCACTTCCTTTTATATAACTAAATTCATTTTATCACATAACTTCTGTCATAGGAATTGAACACTCAACAAATTAGGAAAGATTTAATAAGAATAGGGAAAATTTTGTCTCCTGAGGAAAATTTTCTTAAGAAAGCCTACCAACATGGCGCCGAGTACAGTACGGTATATGCATGCTTCGGGACTCAAAGCTTCCATTGCAGATTTTTAATGGTTGTTCAGCACCCATTTGATATTGTTGTGTTGGGAGATAGGCTCTATGAGTACGACCCGCTCGGGAGAGTAATACTCCCGCAAGTACGTTTTTCCGCGCTCTACTCTAGCCAGCTGTTTTACACGCTATCTTAGCCAGTTGTTTTAAGTTGGTCACAAAATTTATATCATGAAGTACAAGGGGAACAAAACGATTGATTGATTGATTTTGAGTTTTACGTCCCGTTCAGCAGCGAGGCTATATGAGACGTGGACCTACTGATTAACGTGGAATCCGAACCACATGAGCTCCCGCCGGGAATCGAACCCGGGTCTCCCACGCCGAAGGCGCGTACGCTAACCGCTTAGCCACGGAGGAGCTCCAAGGGGAACAAAACGAGCCCTATATCATGGAGTACAAGGGCATAAGTACTACAACTACTTATCTGCACAAAAATAAATAAATCACTTTTTTAAGTATTATTTTCATATTATTTTAATTTAATAAGTGTTATAAAAATGTAAAAAAAAATGTAAAAAAGAAAACTTTCCTCGGGCCGGGTTTGAACTCGCGCCAAAAGAGACTTTCATTACTAGCATATAGCGCTAGCCCATTTTTTTTTAATACTTTATTGTACTCTTATTAGCCAATTACATCAGAAAAGGTTAACAAACAAAATTGTACTGTGAGCAGCCAATTATACCAAAAAAAAAAAAAAAAAGTACAGTAGACACTTCAATAAATTGCTGCTAGAAAATTAGCAAACTTTTGTGTACGAATTGAAAGTGTTAGAGTTTGCATACGGAACAACAGTTGGTTGACATACAAAGTCACATTACTATTAAAATCATTACATAAAAGAATATCGATAGTTTGGGACGTGATCCATAAAATTGCGTTATGTTTAGTGCTGGGATAAAATTGATAATCCGGAAGCAGCATGAATGGTGTACAGTGAATATTAGAAGGTGTTGTTCTGCAGATACGGGCAATGATTTTTTGATAATGAAACCATATAGCTGTGTTTCGTGAACAACTTTCGAGCCGGTGTTGGAGAGTATCGAGAACATAACAAGTACCACAGAAAGAAATATTACAGATACCCAATTCATAAAGTCTCCCGTTAGTGGGATATATATTATGAACAACACTGTACCAAAGAGATTGCATGGCAGGAGACAATACCGGAGTATGAATGTTTGCCCAGATTTTCTCCCAGTTTGTCATTGGGTAATGTTCTACAATACGGGGAACAGACATTGTGGTGGCATGATAACGATTATATAATTGTCTAACAGAAAGATCTTCAAGGTGACTCCGTGCGATAAGCGAGTAACTAATATCAAGAAATACGTCCTTGAGGTATGGCACAAAGGAAATCCAAGGTTGTATATGCAGGGGAGCTTGTAACTCAATATGACGTAGTGCTACACATAACGCCTTGCTGGAAAAGGACTCTGAATAGGAGCATATTGTTTGGCAGACGCGATGTATCAGCAGCGAGTAGCTCTGAAGTTTAATGTCTTTAAGGCCAAGGCCACCGTCACGTTTTGATAAACACGCAGTCTCGTGACTTACCCGTAGGCAGTGATTATGCCACAGCAGTTGCCCTGAGTGTTTTCGTATGATACTTAGGTATTTCTTCGGCAAGGAAAATAATTGAGTCAGAAACCAAAGACGACTAAAAATAAAAACATTTAAAAGGTACACTCTGCCTGCGAGACTTACCTGCCGGACTTTACTTTGGTGTATGAGTGCAACCAAAGTACAGGTTATGGTATGAAAATTGTAGTCTGTAGTATTTGCTATGCGACGTTGCCAAGTTACGCCTAAGATTTTGATGCGATCAGTAAAGGGGATCGTAGACATATACACGTGTTGGTCAGCCGTATTTATACACATCAGGCGTGACTTTTGTTTATTGAGAATAGCACCTGAAACGCACTCATAGTTCGATATGAGAGTTTCAACACGTGACAGTTCCTGGGGACTGTTAATGAAACAATGTATATCGTCTATAAATGCTTGTAATTTTAAGGATGTTGCACCAATCTGTATACCTTGAATTTTTTGTTCCAGTGTTAAAAGAAAGGGAACAAGAACCAAGCTATATAGAATGGAAGACAGGGGACAACCTTGTGCAATACCTCGACGTACATTGATAGGATATGTAAGTGCACCATTAACCTTTAATCTTACATATCGTTGAGTATAAAGAAATTTAATCGAATTAAGAAAACTGTCTCCGAAACCATAGTTTTCAAGTACCTTAAACATGTAATCATGTGACAATCTGTCAAATGCCTTATAAAAATCAAGAGCCAATAAAGCGACCTGCGGAGAACTTGTTTTCTGACACCAATGAATACCTTCTCGTATATTACTTAATGCTAAAAACATAGGTTTTGTATGTTTTATGCCATACTGATCATTGTGTAAGACTTGATTTAAGAACGGTTCTAAACGAGAGGCAAGGCAACGGGATAAAATTTTCTGGTCAACATTAAGGAGGGTAATCGGTCTAAAATTATCAGTCATGCGCACCTGCATGTTTAGGTACAAGTACCATAATGCCAGCGGTAAAAGAAGAGATGCACTTGGGAGTGAGTCGGATTTCGTTATACATTTCTGTGAGAAAAGGCGTAAGAATGCTGTGAAATTGGCGGTAAAATTCTAGTGTAAGACCATCGGGTCCCGGAGATTTATTTAACTTCCCCGCAAAAATAGCGTGCTTGACTTCTCTTTCTGTAAAGGGCGCATTGAATATGTTACGAGCCTCCGGGGTGAAAGTACCGGTCGGACGCTCGAAGCAAGGGTCAGAAGATTGGGTTGGAGCGGGGGAATATAGGTTCTGGTATGCATCGTACAAAGCTGGGATTACCTGATCATGCTCGTGAACTACACCGTTAGGAAAGGAGACCTTGGAAATAAGGTTTTGTTTACCTCTGCGCCTTTCACAGATAACTGTATGTAAAGAGGGAACTTCATGCTGAAGCATCGTTGTTTTGCCTCTCGTGAAAAAACCTTGATTTTTTTTACGATGTAAGGTGAGTAGGAGTGCCTTAATTTCCTTAATACGAGGGAGTACGTCTACTCCTTGAGCAAGTTCTTTATAGTAGTCACATAATAGGTGATGGTAATAATTATATTGCTCTTTAAGAAGAGAGGATCTGTCTTTGCAGTGCTGTTTACAGATAGATCGAAAGGACGGTTTAATGTGATGTAACCACCATGCAAACAAACTTTTCTTGTGAGATTTAAAGTGCATTAGATAGTTCCACCTATTGGTAATTAGCAACTGTAGATCCTCGTCAGTTAAAATGCTGTTATTGAGTGACCAAACAAAGGATGACTTTAAGTACTTACGGATAGGTAGATCAATGGTACAAACCACAGCACAGTGATCAGAAAAGCATACCGGTTGAACGTTTATGGAGCGCACAAAATTAATTAAAGTGGTACTGACATAGATCCTATCCAAACGTGAGGATCCATTTCGTCGAAAAAAAGTGTGCCCTGGGGCGTTACCTTTATAATGACGCCATACGTCAACTAACTGAAAGTCTTGAATCAATTTACGTAATGTAGGAGAAGTATTGTAACCAAAACTTGAGTCTATAGGATCTAACACTGCGTTGTAGTCTCCTACACAAATCAAATCTCTGGCACCAGAATGTAACTCCGTGGGAACGTCGGTGAGATAAAAGGAGTTTCGCTCAGCACGTTTGTTATTCCCGGACGGTGAATATAAATTACAAAAGTGTATGCTTTCATAATTGGCTGTGATAATACGACCTGACGGAAATTTTGAAAAGGCGGTTAATGAGATATCTTTGCGATATATAATAGCTGTTCCAGAACCAGTTTCGGAAGGATTGACTTCCCACAAATGATTAAAAAGAAAGGAGAAATTGTCAATGTTGCATTCTTGAAGGAAAATTATATTCAGAGACGATGTGTTGATGTAATCGGCTAGCGCTTTTTGCTTGGTGAGACTAGAAATGCCGTTGACATTAAGAGTGGCTATACGCGTGGCATACATATTTAATGGCCACAGAAAAATAAAAAGACACCAAAAAAGCACGACACAAGGAAATGACACAATACACTTGAAAAAACAAAGACGGGGGTCAACACTCGCACACATTCTCTTTCTATACTGGAAGGAGATATGATCACTTGTCCGAAGAGGCAGCACTATCATTTGCCTTAGTACTTGCTTCACTATGATGGGGATCTACTCGTGACCTCGTGAAACCAGACACACAATTGTTGTTTACAGGGGGAACACTCTTAGTTTTCTGAAGTTTATTGGCTCTACTGGATGCATCACGAGGAGAAGACTGAGATCGACCTTTGCGACGCCTCTTCTCGGGTAGAGAGGGAAACTGGGATGCTTCTGTAGATACTGAATCTCTATCGAGAGAATCACTCACTTCCTGGTGAGAGTCATCAATGCCCACTAACGGTGGAGTACTTACCGTGATTTCAGGGAGCGTATCCATCTCCGATGCGGAAGATGCTGAAACAGTAGTACTCTGCTGTGGAATATCCGAACTATTAGGCGCTATGGTAGTGGAACTGGATGAGTCACTCTGCGTTGTATTGGAAGCGAGGGTCTGCTGGGAGGCAATGTCAGGAGAACTGATGTGAGATGCAGCTGTAGAACGTGGGGGAACATCAAGCGGACAAGTGGATTCAGTTTCATTGAGTTCCTTAACGAAAGTATTTGTAGAAGTTGCAGTTGGAGGTGGAAGGTTCTCCTGTAAAGTTGGAGGACGTTTCTCACTTAACACAGGAAAACTAGTAAACGAATGAACGTTTGGTAGAGGATCCACTTTATTCAAATTGCCGGGCATGGGCGGGGCTCTTGATGGTGAGACACTGGATACTGAAGCTGGTACGGTTGGAGGAATACGGCGCTTTGTACATTCCATCAGAAAATGATTTGGTGAGTCACAAATGGCACAGGTTTTAACTTGACCTCCATACGTTAACCACAAACGTAAACCACAGATAGTCACATAAGAAGGTATGGGGCGCTTAATGCTCATACGTATTATCTTTCTCCCAGTCCTTACTTCATAGATGTGTCCAGTAGAATACATTTCGTCTGCAATTGACTTAATTTCACCGTACTGAGAAAGAACACGAGAAATATGATGATCTTCCAACTCGGTGGGTACCAAATGTAAACGCACAGTCATAATATTGGAACTGGCAGAATCGATTAAAATGTTATAAGTACCAAGGTCATCTGAATAACTAACCTTTCCATTCGCTCGAAACAGAATTTGTTCACAAAGCACTTGCGAGATTAACTTAACATATAACTGTTTGCGACTATAATCAAACTCAATACTGACAACTTGATCAGGAAGCAGATGAAAAGTATTGCGGATCCATTCATGCAAGACTAATGTGTTAGGCTTGTTCACAACATCTTGAAATGACAAACGTAAAGTGTTCACTCGGATAACAGACATAATGCACTTAGTAGGTAAACCTGTACTTCACACTAGACAATATGATGAAAAGAGTAAATATAACTCGAACTACTTGGTAGTAGAAAATACTCCACTTGACAATGCAGGTTGAGTTGAAGCAAGTCAACACACTCACTACTTCCACTCGAACACCTACCGGAACAACGAGGTGAACGGCACGGCGTCTGCCGAGCAACTGAGCCCATTCGGCCACTAAGGGTTTGATTTATGCTATTTTAATGCGACGTGGCAAGAAGTGGATAACGCCAACCAATCAGAACTGTGTTTCTGGTTTCTACTTCCGGGAGCATTACTCTCCCGAGCTAGTCCTCTACGAGTTGAAGGAGGAACACAAATTGGAAGTATTTGAAAATAAAATCATGATAAATAAAATATTCGGATTGAAGTGGGAATGTGGAATGGCGGAAACTTCATAACGAGAAGTCCAAAGGGTCATTAAGTCTGGCAGGTCACGTAGCCAGAATGGAAGAAAGGAGAAACGCTTTTAAGATTTTGACTGGAAACAGTCGGATAAAGGCCATTAGGGAGACATAGACATGAATAGGAGGGTAATATTAAGATAAATCTCGCAGATGTGTGAATACATAATTGGATATTGAATTCAGTTGGCTGACAATTAGAAAGCAATTGGGAGCTTTTCTAAATGCGGCAGTGAAATTTCGGGTTCTGAAGGCCATACAATTAATTAATTTTGATATCATACATTCATGCCCTGAAAAAGATTATATCACCTAATGTAAGCTTTGCCAATTAATATTCATTAAATTACAAGATGCAGCTTTAAAAGTTAAATTATAACATGGTCCGATTTTGTGAAGTACGTTTCAAATTGTAAAGCTAAATTTCAGTGTTTACTTTGGCTCTATCCAATACAAAATCTAATGTTAGTGTTTGCCTATGAGACTTTCAGTAGGTACCATCCCGGCATTTGCCTGGAAAACTCTGGAAAACCCCAGTCAGGATGGTCGGTAGCGGGATCCGAACCCGCGACCTCCCGAATACGAAGCCAACGCTCTACCACTTGAGCTACTTCGCTCGTTTCGAGTTTAAAAATAATTCCACACTTCATTTTATATCAGTAGCCTGGATCTTCTTGCTAGTCTTTCACACCTCTCAGGGGAGTCCTCCCAGCTGTTTGGGAACCATCAATATATTGGATCTGTTAAGAAAATTAGAATACGGGACATTGTGATTTATCTCATATGGCAAGTATCGAAGCGTGAGCATTTATTGAGAAAATTAAAAGTTAGCACCTATGGGAAGGCCAACGATGTTTACAGATACTGGGTCCTAGTCGTTCTCGACTTGCACCCAAGGGCGCCAATTCCGGGGGGCCCAGGGCCCTCCCCCAAAGCTCATGTGAGCCCCCTCATTTTGTGAATATATAATATTTGGCATAATTTGAATGCAATTTGTCTTAAAATACTCATATGTGTCTTCTGCATCTGAATGAGCCCCCCCCAAATTTACAGAAAAATCGGTGCCCTTGTTTGCACCCACGAAAAACAGCCTAACACAGGGCACACTTTTGTCATGTGGGTTGCGTCACAAGTAGCATAAATAAACACTGCTAAAGGCAATAAAGAGCAACACACAATTGCGTGTAAGGAATATCAAGCTACCATTAACCGTGAAGATGTTAACGGGTTGATTCCATTGAGGAACTAGGCCGAGATAATTGCAATAAGAAAATACCTTATCCTTGCATTATAGACAACCAACAATTCTTTGCTAGTGTGCAAGTTGCTTAGAAGCTAGGATATGCGGATTTTAAACGGGGTATTTATAGCCACCGTTACCCGTGCCGTAAAGATATTAAAGGATTATCCCATTAACGAATTCAGCCAAGATAATCGCTTAGTTAGTTAGATTTGAGTTTAGCGTCCCGTTCAGCGACCAGGCTATATGAGACATGGACCTACAGCTTAACGAGTAATCTGAACTATGTGAACTTCCGCCGGGAATCGAAACCGGGCCTTCCACGTCAAAGGTATGTACGCTATTAACATAGCCACAAGGGATGCCAAGATAATCGCTATAGCCGTCTATTGCAAACTGATGATTTCAGACGATTTTTCCCCCGGGGGAAATTTTAATACTTGGGGGTCGAAGTAATAAATTTGTCCCGAGAGAATTTCCCTTCCAGGAGGCCACCCATTGAAATAATCATTGATTGAAAAAAATAATTAAAAAATTCGCTTTCGTTTAAGAGGACAAAAGAATGGGCGGAGAAACATTACAATCTTGTAAGAGTGGCCCCGCGTAGCGTAGTTGCCCACGCTCTTGCCTTCGGTGCGGGTTCAATTCCCTGAGGGAACATTAGGCTGAAACACGTAAAAACTTTTTCAGGCCAATAATCACGAGTGATGTTTTTTTTTCTGGGTATTCTTCATTCACACAAGACAAATACCGGGATGGTACCTCATATAATTTCTTCCTTCCCCAATCATTTGCTCCTTCCCTTTCCTCGGAAAGTGTGATCTTCGAGGGACGTCATCTCTCATATACGTGATGGGCTAAATGGCTTAGGTGCCGACAGCCCAGGAATCTAATCTTATAAGGCACACTAGCTTAATCCTAATAAGGAAATATTCACAGTGGGACTTTGGAGCTAGGATTTATAACAGCTGTAAGATTGATAGCGAGAAGAAAGCGATGGATCCAGATGTCTTGTTATTGTGTGTTTGGGTAGTTCGGTTGAAAACCGCTTCGGCGCTCTTCGCTTTAAGTTGTTCCTTTACCTCCCGCTTTGGCTCCGCGGCTCACAAATACTTTTTCCTGCTTCACACACTTCACGCACGTTCACACACATACAGGACACAGTCACATGCAACAGCGAGCGAAGCGACGGAGCGGGCAGATAGGCATTAGTCTGTGGGTATCTCTCACAACGAGCAGACGAATATAGTTCATTTGGCGTTGTTGCCAAGTCGGCGTGAAACAACGCTCTTTTTCCACACTTTATGATTTTTGCTCTGTGTGCAGTTACCGGATGGCAATTGATACACATTCTTGCACGCAAATAAATCAGTTGTTTTTCCCACAGCGTTGCCGAGTGAATTAGTGTCCATTCACGTGCGAATATTCCTTAAAAAAAAAAAAAAAAAATCAATATTTTAGGATTTTGTCGTGAATACTTGATCGCGAGAAGATGACAGCTGCGTGTTCTTTATTAAGGAAATAATAAAACAATTTTTCTATTCCCTGTCTTTTGTTTTATGTGTGACGTCATAATGTAAGAATCAACTGTTGTGTACGAATTAATTGGTTCTGTTGTTCTGTGAGTAATGTAAAGTACTTTTCCTTTTCTTGGGTGTGCGTGTGTGTGCATGTGGTCCAACATGAACTGACCCTCCATACGTTAACAAAGAATGGGTGCCAATCAGTCTGGAAGAGTTGGGAGAAACTTGAGCGAGGAGGAAGGTAAGTCTAGTCACGTGTTTTTTGTTTATCGCCACTTCCGCCGGCTTTGCGGCTTCCGAATGTAAACAAAACATTTTGTGATATGTTGTTATTACTTCCCTGTTGCAATTCCTTCTATTTAGCTTTGGAAGGCTTACTCCTAGGTTTCAGCTATGATTTTTTTTTTTTTATTACTTAAGCATTTAGCAGTTTAATTTGTAAGGATATTTTAGTATAGAAATTAAGACATTATAGTTAACACTCTTTAATTTAATAAACTCGCTGGCGCCCTTTCCGCTGATCTCTAGAGGCGCCGGTGGCAATAACCGAGTTGTCTCGGACATCCGGCTTTGGGTCCGAGCGCAATCAACCGTGGGTTCGAGTCTCACAAAGAGCATGAATATTATTAACTACCCACGAAATTTCTGTGTTTGTGCCCGGGTCATACTGGATTTAGTTAGTATAAGGAAATAAATCTTTTAGTTTTACGTCCACAATTATGCTGGTACGGTTATGATGAGAAATGAATAAAATGGTGGAATGAAGCAAGTGGGAGGAAACGGGAAAACCTCGAGAAAACCAACGAGCACGATGTTTGTTCACCCAAAGTCCACATGGCGCGAGCTGGGATCCCAAGCACCAAAGGTGAACGCTCTGCCACTTAGCCACTGTACCCCCAAGGATTCAGTGTAAGGTTAGTTAAAAGACGTGGAAACATGGGTGCCCAAAGGGGGCGGCCTCCTTGGTCTACGAAAATGTACCATATTAAATTTAATATTTTCTTAATGCAAATTAAAAAAATATATACCAAACATAATATAGGAATCAATGAGATGCTCCCCTCTAAAAATTTTCTTCGGGCGCTCATGCGTGGAGACAAGTGTCCCTGGTTGGGAAGAATTAAAAAAGTCACTAGCATACACATCTCTCGGGGACGAGTCTAGTGTTCGATTCCCAGTGAGAACGCTGAACGCATAACGGTGGTTTTGATTCCACTGTAAATCTACGTCTCATGTAGATTTGTTTCTGAAAACGAACTTCAAAGCCCGAAGAAACAAAAAACTTTGTAGGGACAGCAAAAGAGTTACGAAAGTTTCTGGCCATCAGATGTAGGGTGGCTAGATGTTCTGCTTTTGGCCGGACAGTCCGGCTTTTGGAGATCCTGTTCCGTGTTCGGCTTAGTAGTCGAGTCGGACGCCCATTTGTCCTTCTTTTCAGTTGTTCCATTATATATGTTTGACTTTCCATTATTCTGATGGCTCCAGTCTCAGATATTTCAGAATTTGCAAATTATTGACAGTACATTTTTGTAAGTTGTAAAGTAAGAAAAGTTTAGATTTCCAAAATTTGGAAAGAAAACCGTTTTGTGTCTCCCATTAGTTTTAAGATATTTTCATTTTGAGAAAGGAATCCAATATTGTCTGCTAGACTTTTATAAATATTCACAAGACACATCTGCCGCGATTGTAACAAACATTATAGACAGAGTAATTGGTTCTGGTGTAAATCTTGAGAATGTGTTTGCGTACACGGGTGATAACGCTAGTGTAAATTACAGAATCTGAAACAGTATACAGCGTCTACCAAAAATTAAAAAGAAATAAATCCAAACATGTAGGCAGCTAAGTGTTGCGCTTAAGTTTTGCATAATGCTGTTTGTTTTGCAACGTCAAAACTCAACGTTGACGTGGAAACGGTTGTTTTGAAAATATATACTTATTTTATTATTCATGCTGTAAAATTTTACAAATTACTGGAAAAGGTTTACAAATTCATAAAGTCCGGCTTTCTAAGTCAATTCGTCAGGCTTTTTAATCATTGTCTTCTGGCCACCCTAATTAGATGTCTCGATTAAGTTTGAGGCTGCATGATTCAGGGGGGCGAGTTTTTCGAAATCTCATAGCCAAGGGCGCCGATTTCTCTGTAATTTTTTTTTTGGGGGGGGAGCATTCTATGAGGATTTTAAGACAAATTGCATTCAAATTATGCCAAATAGTATATTCATAAATAGAATAGGGGGAACGCATGAGCTTTGGGGGGGGGCAGAATCGGCGCTCTTGCTTATAGCCCGGGTGCAGTTTATTAACTAAAAATTAAGCATTCGTGATGTAAAGTACTACAAAATATTATGAACGTAACTTAACAATTCATTTCCCTGACTTTTTTTCTTTTTTTCTTAGGGGTATGGTGGCTCAGTGGTAGAATACTTAGCCTGCCTTTCATGCGTGAGGTATCTCGTATGATCCCCGGAAGTAAGTTTGTGATGACAACATCGTGTTCGCGCGTTTTCTCGGGGTATTTCCGTTTTCTCCCACTTTCTCATTCCACCAATTCTTCCACCAACGGGCATAATCGTGCGACGTTAAACAGAGAATATTTAATTTAATTTCTTTTCTCTTAGACTTTCAAATTATACTATGCACAGTGGCGTATTTAGGATTTTGTTTCGGGGAGGGCTATTTACAGCACGTGAATAAATTCTTATATTTTTCCTTTTAGGAGCCGACAAATTTTAATGAAGTTGTGCATGCAACAAATTTATTTCGGGATGGGAGCTTGAGCCCGATGACCACCCCCTTAAATACGCCACTGATTATACATAAGTGTCGGAAGTCTTATAGAAGAACGGCTATGTCCGTCCGTCCGTCTCTCGACAAGTATCAGAGGAAAAACGCTAAGAGAGATCAAGAATTGGTTCTCTGCAATCGATTGAGCGTCCTAAGCATACATTCCATCTCCTCTGTTAACCTTGTAGTCAAACCGGAAGTGGTAGAAATTACCATCTTCGATTTCAACGTTGATCGGCATGGAACAAAAGAAAGGATGATAGATAACTAATTACAAGCTGTTTTTAAATCGATTCAGCGTCTCAAAGAAGTATATCGTACTCTCCTACAACCGGAAGTGGTTGAAATTTCTTAGTATTTTCATTTTGAATATTAATTTACATAAAACAAATTGGTAAGAAATATCAAGGAGTTTTTTTTTTTTGAATCGATTCAGCATCCTAAGAATAGGCTTTATGTCCTCCGTTAACCCTTTATTGAAACTAGGGCCTGCCCTAGGCAACTTACCGTTCTGTGATATGGCTTCATTTGCCTCCCCCTTTCTCCAGAAAGAATAAATCTTAAAAGCCACGAGTTTAAGTATGCTACCCCATCATGAACAACGAAGGGTACGGAAAACGCACTCACATTCAGAAAGGCCTAAACACTACAAATACAATCTCGTTGCGTTTCTTTTTTTATTAAATAATAATCTATTATGTTAGTGAAAGATAAAGCAAACACATCTGCAGATGAAAGATGGTAATCCTTTTTACAGAATTCAATATAGAACTTCAATGTCGATATATCAGTTTGCAATTACATTGCAACTAGCTCTAAAGCAAACAGATCTGCAAAGGAAAGATGGTAATCCTTTTTACAGAATTTAATATAGAGCTTCAATGTCGATATATCAGTTTGCAATTACAGTGCAACTAGCTCTTTTATTTTTATTTCTTGATTTTCCCTCTACATCTGTTAAAAATAATAAAAGAACTTCTTTCGACCTTCAATGATAAAGGAACTTGTTTGTGACAAAAACAAGACTAGTTTTCATATCAAATCTGTGATAACTAACTAAATGGAACTGCATTAAAAGTACCCTGCAAAATCATTATCAAATTATATTCTTACAAGAAGACAGTTATATAGATATGCGTCAATCATTTTGGACATGAGTATACAAAGGAAAATCTAATATGCCAGTTGCAATTTTAGTAATCGTGCTCCGTTTGTTGGTTTAAAGCAGTATTTTGATAAAAATAGCAAATAATAATCCACGAGTGTACAAATCCAAACATTTCTTTCCATCTACATGGGAGAACCTGTGTTCGATTCCCGTTGAGAGCTTATGCAATTCGGATTCCATGTTAAGCAGGCCGTGATTTACGTATTTGGAATTGAAGAACCCCCGGGGCTGACAATATTGCGTGGCCTTTACTCACTAAAAGTAACGCAATTCAGTACTAGAATATCAATAAAGCTCAAAGGGGCTGACAAAATATACCCAAAGATAATTTTCATAAATTAGCATTATTATTAATATTAATATAATAATAAAAGTTACAAGATACGCCGTCTTACGTCTTGTTTACAAGTATGGTGTTCGCAGGTGTTTCAATATTCAAAGAAAATTGACCATAGCCAATATGTAAAACCAGGGCCAGATCAACACCTTCTTGAGACCCCGAAAGAGAAAAGTGAGACCCATATAGCATTGCATAATGCTTAATAATAATAATAATAATAATAATAATAATAATAATAATAATAATAATAATAATAATAATAATAATAATAATAATAATAAAAATAATCTAAGTATTTTCAGGTCTCAAACAATTCTATTGATGGATATGCAGTCGATATTAAAAATGAAACTAACATATAAATTTACTCTGATCCTCCTACGTACTTCCCCATAGAACCATAAAGGTAACCAAGAAAGTTCTGTCGCTTTTTCACCCACCACCTTCGAACATCAATATGTCACCTAAGACGTATCTGGGAGATGAAAAATAGTCCCCATCAGCATCGTCAACCTTCTGCCAACGTTCTGGAAGGCCATGGATTTCATCGTGTTAGAAGTTTGTGGGCCGTGAAGCGAAAAAGGTATCAAGTGCATTTTGCACATCTACTATGGATTTTAACTGGCGTCCTCTAAGGTGATTGTCCAATAATAATCGGACGGTGTAATGTCCGAGTAGTATGGCGGATGCAGTAGTGTTTTCCATCCAAGGCGTAGTATGGTGTCCCGGGTCATCCTAGTCACGTGGGGCTTAGAATTGTCGTGTAACAGGAGGACCCCTTTGCGATTCAGAAGTGCTGGCTCCAGAGTTTTGAGTTTTTCTTGAATACGGATCTACTGCTAACAGTACACAGTTGCATTGATATTCAGACCAGCTGGTAGCAGTTTCTGATACACGATGGCGCGAGCAGTCCACCAAATGCACGGAAGGATCTTCTTCTGGTGCAGTGCTGGTTTCGGCTGTTTTGGAACCGGTTCATGGGATGCTAACCAATCATGACGGCACCGTGGAACTTTGTAAAAGACCCATGGCCCCTTTCTCAGATGAAATAGCAAAGAAACACAGGTGTCTGCTCACGTTACCTTCTCGCCCGGAGTCAAATCATGTGAGACTCATCGACCCAACTTGTAGTGCTTCCCAAGTTGATGGAGGTGCTGCCGAATAGTTTCTTCACTTGCACTGAATGTAGTCTTAGTTCCTGACATGTCTTGCCACTGTTCGATTCAATTACTGCCTGAAGATATGTATTTTGTACATATGTTTGTTTTTCGGCACGTGGTGCGTCTTCGAGTGTTTCGTCACCGTCCTGAAAATTGTTAAACAACCGCTGCATTGTCCGCGTAGTCACGACACCCTCACCAAAGGCCTGACATATCTTCCGTCCCGATGTCCTCCCATACAATCACTTCTGTCCTCAACATTCTTTCCCATAAAACTAACACATAAATTCACTCTTAGCCCTACGTACTTCCCCATAGAACTGATACATATATTTACTCCTTTCTCCCTACATGCTTCCCCATAAAACAGACACACAAATTCAGTTTTACTAAGTATTTATTCCTCTACATATTTCCTCATAAAACTAACACATACATTCATTCCTTTCCCACTACATGCTTTCCATAAAAGTAACACATAAATTTACTCTTATCCCCCTACGTACTTACCCATAGAACTAACACATAATTCACTCTTTCCTCCTATATGCTTCCTCATACCAAACTAACATTATAAAGTTACTTCTCTACATTTTGATATCACAAAATCATGTGTTAGGCCATCAAAGTTGATATTTCTTGTTATCTTACGTTCGATACGTATACTCAGTAAACTTATGTGGTTTAATTGTGATTGTTCCATCCTGTTTCTTAATTAATTTTTCAACAGTTTAGTTTAGCAAACTCCTAAATATATTTTTCCTATCCGTGTGTCCGCCCGTCTGTTTGTCAGACAAAAAAAAAGTCTCAAGAATTAATTGGAGTCACCATCAAACTTGGTGAGGATGCAGAAGATCAGAAATTAGGAATCAAATTCGTTGATGGAGTGATATTTAAACCGGAAGGGGTATGAATGAACGTTTTCAGTATTTATATTCATCACTATATTACAACGGTACGTTGTATATTTTTATATTATTTTGGGCAATAAGCATTTCTTTTATATGTACTAACGCAGGTTATGAAGAAGAAGTTAGTTACAAATATATAATTGTCAAGTCTCATTCATATTCATATGTTAAATAATGAAATTGTCAATATCTGGTTGGCAGGCAACCAGATAAACAATACATATATAAAGAAATGGAATCAAATAGAAAGGAAGTGTGAGTATTATTTAATGTGGCTCAGTAATAAAGAACCTGATTTATCGTTGTAAATGGTGCAAGAAACCCGGGATGGGAAGAAGAGAAAATATCGTTTTTGAAGCATTAGTAGAAAGCGATCGCGATTGAGCCATACAGTACTTGTATTCTTTTTGAGATGAATGTTACCGAAGTTTTAAAGGAAGTATCACGTCTACTCAAGGACCAAGCTGAACAGTTCACCAAAGTGAACCAACAATTGGAAAAGTTGAACCAAAAGGCAGATCAGCAGGCCCAACATCTTGATGAGCAACTAGAGCAAATAGAACAGCGTAACGACGACTTACAACATCAACTATAACAGATCCTTCAACAAATTGACGACAAGGTAGTACAGAGAGACATCGAAGTACAGGACTCTGTAGACACTCTAGAAAACAAGGAGAAAGTAAACTTTCAATCTGTATTGGTAGAATTTGTTAAGTCTTCACAGAAGTATACTGCCGTATTGATTGGAACAGATTACCCTGACTTTTCCTTTCAGGCGAATAACATTGATTGTTTTATGGACGTAGCGTATAACGAAGATTCTGGTAGGTATCAGTATGCTACAAGTTACGATCATCCTCTTCTTGAGAACGCTATTGATTGCTTGAATTCACAATATATTCAACATGATATCAATCCTATGGTTCATCTAGCAGAAGATAAGTTCATTCCAATATTCGTGAAACGCAGAAAGAAAACATGTGTTCCTATTAGTGCTTGTGTTGATTGGTCGAGTGAATTAAATCTGTTGAATTGTTCATTCAACGAAAGGACCAGAATGATCTTGGTGAACGGTCTGATGGTGTCTTCGCAGAACGTAATGCAGTGCGTTGGTTTGCATCATCCAAATGTGATATTGCTTAGTTTTGAAGATCCAATAATGGAGCGACACAGTACTAACTTAAATCAAACTAACCTTGGAAATCAAGTTCAAAGTATTCATGTGTGGTTGAAGTGTGACCCCAATAAGCAAGAAGATGTTAAGTTCATGTGTACCGGTGATACAACTGAACTTAATCACAGAAGAAACAAAACCCGAGGAAGGACAAAGTACCGGGAACATTGTGGAAAGAAGAGGTACAGATATGTTAAGAGACCTGATACTTCGACAGTAGTAAAAGGAATGAAAACAAAAACTAATTTTACCGGTAAGGTAATCGAACCTAACCGTAATCAGGTAACTAAACCTAAACCTAGTTCTGAAGTAACAGTGGTAGTGATTGTACAACCGAACCTAATTGTACCGGTAACATAACGCAATATAATTACGGAAGAAACGGAAAACATTGCAGGCCAGACTATTGTGTAAAGGATAAATATAGATCCATTAAGAGACACAATATTTCATCACCTGTCAAACGAAGAAGAAATGAATCTGATTTAGCCGATAATACAACACCATCTAAACACAGCCGAAATAATGCGATTTGTTTGAAACGCTGCGCAGATGGCAGGAACTATTATAAGAAAAGTAAGAAACGTAGAACTATGGGAGTGAATAACGTACAATGCTGTGTTTCTGTTTGTGACTATCAGTATACCCTAACTGAATTTGTCGGACATGTAACTAAGATTGGAGTTACGGCGTCTGAGGGGACCGTACTCAATTGATTTTGCTTCAACTATCATTATGATTTCTCGATTTTACTTTATGTTATTTAATCTTGAGTTCATATGCTTTGATGTTATGTGTATTACTTAATATTTGTGTTCCATACTATTTATGTGTTTTTCTTATGATTGCCAACATATAACATCAATCTCATTATTTATGTCATGATGTTAATAAGATGTTAATTAATATGCTATGTCCTGATTATTATCGATAATTCAATCTCAATTTATATTTTGTTTATTTATATGCTATATTTGATCATTTTGGTGTTCAAAGAACAACTATATGAATATCACATACATCTTTTTCAAAACCTTCTTCATGATGCCCAAGTAAATAATTATTAGATTGTAACAAAGCATGCAATGGCCCCGAAAAGGAATCAAACAACTCGTAAAAGCATTTAATGGGCCTGAAAAAGGACTTAAAATAACTTTTTAATCTAATTTCGAATGCGCCTCATCGTCGATGAAACGTATAAATATATGAAGATGATAATAAAGTTTAAAATAAATATGATAATGATATTGTTATAGAATTAAATATGATTTATGTATGTATAATTATATGAATTGTAATATTTAAATATACGAGGTCCATTCGAAAACTCGAATAATTTCCATATGTATATAAACGGTCCAGAATTCTTTTCCCTTTTTATGATAGTTAATGAATAAAAAGGGAAATTCCGTTCGGGCGTCATAATATACAACGGTAGTTGTATATTTTTATATTATTTTGGGCAATAAGCATTTTTTTATATGTACTAACCCAGGTTATGAAGAAGAAGTTAGTTACAAATATATAATTGTCAAGTACACAAAAAGATATTCATATGTTAAATAATGAAATTGTCAATATCTGGTTGGCAGGCAACCAGATAAACAATACATATATAAAGAAATAAAGATGGAATCAATATAAAAGAGACGAAGTGTGTTATTATTGATGGCTCAAGTTTAATTATAAAAAGAACCAGTTATTCATCGTCTCTTTTATATTGATTCCATCTTTATTTCTTTATATATGTTATTTATTTATTATTTTATTTATCTGGTTGCCTGCCAACCTGGTATTGTCAATTTCATTATTTAACATATGAATATCTTTTTGTGTACTTGACAATTATATATTTGTAACTAACTTCTTCTTCATAACCTGCGTTAGTACATATAAAAGAAATGCTTATTGCTCAAAATAATATAAAAATATACAACGTACCGTTGTAATATAGCATAATCGTGATAGCGAAAAACTTTTCCTACAATCGATTTAGCATTCCAAGAATAATTGGCATTACCATCAATATATTTCTACTAAAACCGGAAATGGTAGCAGATAAGATTGAAAACTTACCATAAAGCTACTACATAAATGAGGGATATTTCAGTTTCTTCCAAGTTATAATTTTTCTCTTTTCTCATAATGGTCTATGAATCATCTTGATGGAAACTTATTTGTAGTTCATAGCGAAATAAAGGTTTAGCTTTCTCTAGCAGTTTGTTTCAATTTATGTAAAAGACTTTCAAAATTCTTACAAACCTGTGGTCCATAACTACAATAGAATAAGATTACATCGAAGCATTTTATTTTTCACACGTAATAACTCTTACATGATTACAGGTAACTTGAAAATAATGCCCAATTTGTGCTTCTGGTAAAACGCTATGTCAAAACGACATGCTACATGACCCTTCTTTTATTTGAAACTTTTGACCTGAATTCAAGATAGCAGACTTCAAGATGGCCGACATGATAATGCTATATAAGGTTAGATTGGTCTCTTTCTCTACTTCCATTATCCAAGATATCTTCCCACTCCCTTAAGCTGTTTCTAAATTATAAGGGTTTATTCTATATTTTCTCGATATACTATATATTGCAAACGCATTCAAACCTTTAGGTAGCTTGAGGCATAATTTAAATGTATTCAATGGATCTAATTTTTTTCATGGCTTGATTTGGTCCCATATGGAACCATTTTAGGGGGTTTATCCAAGGAAATTCTTAAATTTATTTCTCCCTACTACAAGTTCGGGTTTCAATATTGATCTGTATGGAGCAAAAACTATAATAGGTAGGGTTAAGTGTTTTTGTTTGGGGGCGGATAGATTTAACTTCGTAAGAATAGTTATTATATTTTCTTTTAACTTCTTCTTCTTCTAAGGTTTTTTTGTCCCAGTTAACTGAGATCCGCTCTTCGGATTGCTGTCCTCCAGGCCGGTAGCCAGCCCCAAAATGTAGGGGGAGGCTGAAGTTAGGGGGGCCCGATCCAACAATAGTATAGTTTATCACCATATTATAGTTCATTTGCAAGCCTCCTTCAAAATTTTAGGGGGGCAGCAAAACTTTAGGAGGCTCCGCCCCTAGACCCCCTGGATACGGGCCTGCTGTCCTCCACCTGTTTCTATTGTGTATCAGGTCCACTGTGACATCACACAGCATCATATTTTTCTTCACGCATTCTTTCCACTTCTTTGGCTGGCCTCGCGTTCGTTTTCCACTTACCTCAATAGCATCCACTCTGTGAGTTACCTATTCCACAAGTCTTCTTCTTACATGCTCAAACCATCTCAGCCTACTTTTTCACAGTTTTTCTACTACTGGTTTCATTTTTGCTGTTTCCCGGATCTCTGCGTTCTTAATTTTGTCCTTGCGCGTCACTTCACATTCCATCGCAGCGTTATCTCCGCAACATGTAACTTCTGTTCCCTGCTCTTTTTCATCATTCGACATCCCGCTCCGTACAATAAGGCACGTCTCACAACTGTTTTGTAAACTTTTCATTTAGCTTATGGCTATTTGAGAATGCGTTTTTGATGCGTTATTCCCCGCAGGGAACGCGGTCAAGGTGGCTACTCCGTAATTTTACTTTCGTCAGAGTTATAAGTCATACTGTCAGCCAGTCAGGGTTTCCGGATCTTTTTGCCAGGTCCAGGTCTGCACAAAGCATCTTCCAAGCAGCTGTTTCTTTCTTAAATCCCCTTGCCTGGCAACACGTCTTTCCTTTTTGTCCTTCCTTTAGACATCTTTTAAACAGCAGGCGGTCTATTGTTCCGAAACGCACCAAATACGCTGGAGCTGACGTTTTCTCCGCGTTTTTGTTGCTTTCGCATTTGCAGCTCATTGTGATTAGCTATCCAAATTTAAATACATGGTCAGCTTATTCTAAGCGTACGCATGAGCAATAAAATCACTTTGCGAACGCTTATGAATAGCCACGGTCTTAACCGTTGTGGGGCAAGCTATTTTTGTAACGTAGACGGCAACTGGGGTCTTACCAACTCGATATGTTCATGACTTTAACTTCGACTAAAGATAGAAGAATTCAGAATTTTATGTCATCGAAATATTTATGGTTATTAAGAAATTCGAAGAAAAATATGAAGCTACTGGGCCTGGGAGGCCCCGCTTGCCCAGATAAGGGTTAAGGCATATTGGTACCCTACGGTCACACAATACTCCTGTCACTTCTCTTCATTTTGTCTAACTGCTGGTAATTCTGCTGTTTACATCTTCAATTCTCTTAAAATCCTTTGTTGAAATCAGAAGCAGTAGAAATCAATCACTTCTGATTTAACGGTGATTGCTATAAAGTAAAAATGGTAAGAAATAGGAGAAGCGGTTTTCTGCAGTCAATTAAGCATCCAAACAATAGAGTTCACCACCACTGTAATCTCTGTACTAAAACCGGAAATGGTAGAAATCTATTACTTCTTCCAGTTTCAATATTTATTGAGAAAATATCATGGCATAGAAGCCAAACTCCTTCGTGTAGTGTACACGTGACATGCTACTTGTTTAGTAATTTCATTTTAGGAAATAAACGTTCACCGCAGATGTTACGTTACCAACAATTAGACTAGAAATAAAAATTATAGTAACGAACGAAATGAAACGAACTTTAATAGTAATTCTCGTTTAACGAGGTTTTTTTTTCTTTGCAATGGGAGTTTGAAAAGGGCAATTGATGAAACTAAATTTTAACATAGTGCCCAGCAGTATTACCATCAATTAATATGAGGCTTATGTGCTATTTTAATCGGTTCATGTGCGGTATTGAAATTTTCATTTGGTTTCTCTATTAAATAAAAATAAGAGATGAGCCTCATAAAAAGAGGGGGGCTCCCGGCAACTATCGGGTTTGCCGCTACTTGGAAATGAAATGAAATCTTTAAGTTTTATGTCCAACAATTACTCCGGCTAGGCTAAAAGAGACGGTGATGATGTGAAATTAAGGAAATAGTGGAATAAAGAAAGTGGAAGGAAACGGGACAACCCCGAGAAAAAAAACACACACGGTGTTTGTCCACCACGAAGTTCACTTGGCGCGAGCTGGGATCGAACCAAGGACCTCATGTACCAGAGGTGTACGCTCTATCACTGGGTCACCGCAGCCCTTGCCGCTACCTAGGAACGGACTTCGATGAAATAATGTAATGTAGAAGCTTATATTAAAGACTCAGAGAGAGACACAAAGAAAAATATCAACGTATTGTGTAATTCTAGAAAAATTACAAGTACGACTGCTGATAAAGAAGTCAATATTACATGATTCATCAATGTAATTCTACAACAAAAAGTCGCATAAATTAATAGGAAGTGTGAATGAAGAGCATGAAATAAGTCTGCCTCAGAAGCATTTTTCCCCCTTGTATTCGTCTTACCAAAGTTATCCATCACATCCTCAAAATCAATAGGATTTGTCATCTTACTCTCAACAGACATCAAGGCGAGATTGGAAATCCGCTCTTGTCCCATTATAGCACGACATTTGCTCTTATTGGGAGCTAGTTTTAGAACTCGTTTTTTTTTTTTTTTTTTTTTTAAGCTTCGAAACTAGTGATTGACACCGACGAGAATAACTGGTACGTATGAGTACGTAAAGCCTCCTCGTGGCTGTGTCAATATCGTACTCGTCTTTGACGCAGGAGACTGAGTTCGATTCCGGTGGCATGATGGCTCAGTAGTAGAGCCTTTACATCTGGTGCCTGGAATCCCTCGTTCGATACCCGGCCAAGTAAGCTTGTGGTGGACAACATCGTGTCTGTGAGTATCCTCGGGCTACTCCTGTTTCCTCCTATATTATCATTCCACCAGTTCTCCCATCATTATTCACTTGCGCTAATCATCCGACTCCCTTAGCCTAAAGGGGGAATTTTATTTCAACATTTCCGTGCTCGATCCTCAGCGGAAACTGGTGTGGGTTCGAATCCCACGTTAAGTTGTAGATCCAGGTTTCATATAACCTCGTTGCTGAACAGGACGCCAAACTCAACTCAAATCAAATTATTACGTTTGGGTCAATCCATTCTAAGTGATGAAGCATGTGCCGTTCGACCATCTCCAAAAGATCTAATTTTTTCATGAATGTTTATCCTATATCAGGATACTTCAAAACCACAATTAATTAATTTTTACAACATCCCATGGCGACACAGGGGCTGGCGCCATTTTGTGTTTTTCCGATTTTAGGCGTTTACGTTGTTTTGAATATCTCAGCATGTATTTGCCCTACTAAATTGAAAATTGCTGAACGTCTCCAACACGTGCAGAGCTAACCCTTTGATCTCTTAACATATTTTTCCTAAAACCACTTGAAGGGAGTGAAATCAGGGACTGCAGTAGCAACATTTTTGGACAATAAAAACATATTTCGGAAGAGGAAACAACTGACATAGAGGTCTGAATTTGTGTGTGCACGTACTCCGGGGTCATAAGTTAATACACAAAAGTTTACAGACCTGTAGCTGCTCGGGGAATTATGTCAATTTAGCATATTTCACTGTCCAATATCTCCACTGGGCCTGGATTTAAAAATCTGAAATTTTGGGAATAGTTAGTCCTCTAGTATATCATAACACACAACAAAGCGCGTTTCGTGTTTTTGAGCAGAAGGGGGCACACACGAATTCAGACCTCTACGTCAGTTGTCTACGTTGTTTCTGACTCTTTTTTTTCAGTGTTCGACCGCATACTCTATAAATAAAAGCCCTTCATCTCGCACACACTTCTCCACCCTTTGGGCCTCAACACTTTTCCTGATTTAGGACACAGTTGAAAGCTGGATTCGTCAGCATCCAATATTCGTTCAGAATCATTCAGGATATTAGATTGCCCGGATTCTTTCAAGTATTTCTCAAGGTCCTGAAACCACAAGCGAATATTTTCCTCAGTTACAGCGTATCGCGCCTTGTTCAAAGTTTCGGGAGTTCGGGACAAGATTTGCGGGTGTTTTCTCTCGTAAACGTAGTACCAGGTTTCACCAGGTCGATTGTCTTTGAACGGTGTTTTAAGTTTTTCTGCATCGACAGTTTTTTAAACACTGTTCAGAAGATCGGGTTTCTTTTGTGGAAAGCCCCTTTGGCTCATGTTAATGAGCCAGTTTGCTAATCCCTTTTCTTTCTGTGTTAGGTATGGTTCTGGACCAATTCTCCGCTTTTCGGGACTGCGATCATGAAGTTTATCCACCAGAGTTACTGGAAGAATTCCATAGATTGCTGATGCCTTTCGTACGAAGTGCTCTTTTTTGCGACAAACTTCCAGAGTTTTTGTAGATCCTTGTTTGAATAAAATGGCAGTTTAAGCTTAGGTCTACTCAGACTCATCATCTCTGAAAGAAACAGGAACATTCTTAAGGATATACAAGGAAAATATATGTATTCCAGTTGTAAGCTGATAGTAGCTATTCCGCTAACAATATTTGAATGTAGTTCCACGACGAAGCGAGAATGTTGTGGTTCAGTATTAAACGAATTAGACCAAATATAACAAATTTATTATTCAAATGAAATGTCATATCCTAACAGTGCCGTTAATTTTCCATGAAAATCTTGGGAAACTGCGTGAATATTCAGTTAAAGAATTTATTTTATGACCTTTAGGCATCTAAAGTTCCGGTCGAGATAGGGTAGGGAGAGGATATTAAAACGTAGACGGCCAGGGACTATTTTGTAGGTACCATCCCAGCATTTGCCTGGTGTGACTAAGGAAAAGCCTCAGTCATGATGGCCATCCGCTGGGATCGAACCCAGGACCTCCCGAATGCTAAACCAACGCTCTATCATTTTTTTTTAAAGTTCGTCTCAATCGAGACATTCAGCCTTAAGGCTCCTATCACATCAATTTGGCGTAATCCAATTACGACAGGGACACGAGCACAGAAATATCAAGGACAGTTTAAAACGCCCTTGTCTTCAGAGGGATTCGAACCCCCCGTGTCTTGTCGCCTCATGATCCGAAGTCTAACATCCGAGACCAATATCATTGAGTCACTGCCATTAGGTGAATATTCAGTTACTAACAGTACGATTCAGCAGATGCTTATACAAGTGTAAATTGATCACTGAATTATTGCTTGAATCAAGGAATTCTGCGAGAAAATACAAATGCAAAACATTAATTCAGTGATCAATTAATGCTTGGATCAAGGAATTCTGCGAGAAAATACAAATGTAAAACATTAATTCAGTGATCAATTAATGCTTGGATCAAGGAATTCTGCGAGAAAATAAAAATGTAAAACATTAATTCAGTGATCAATTAATGCTTGGATCAAGGAATTCTGCGAGAAAATAAAAATGTAAAACATTAATTCAGTGATCAATTAATGCTTGGATCAAGGAATTCTGCGAGAAAATACAAATGTAAAACATTAATTCAGTGATCAATTAATGCTTGGATCAAGGAATTCTGCGAGAAAATAAAAATGTAAAACATTAATTCAGTGATCAATTAATGCTTGGATCAAGGAATTCTGCGAGAAAATACAAATGTAAAACATTAATTCAGTGATCAATTAATGCTTGGATCAAGGAATTCTGCGAGAAAATACAAATGTAAAACATTAATTCAGTGATCAATTAATGCTTGGATCAAGGAATTCTGCGAGAAAATAAAAATGTAAAACATTAATTCAGTGATCAATTAATGCTTGGATCAAGGAATTCTGCGAGAAAATACAAATGTAAAACATTAATTCAGTGATCAATTAATGCTTGGATCAAGGAATTCTGCGAGAAAATACAAATGTAAAACATTAATTTAGTGATCAATTAATGCTTGGATCAAGGAATTCTGCGAGAAAATAAAAATGTAAAACATTAATTCAGTGATCAATTAATGCTTGAATCAAGGAATTCTGCGAAAAAATACAAATGTAAAACATTAATTCAGTGATCAATTAATGCTTGGATCAAGGAATTCTGCGAGAAAATACAAATGTAAAACATTAATTCAGTGATCAATTAATGTTTGAATCAAGGAATTCTGGAAGAAAATACAAACGAAAAGCAGGTCGGACACTGGAAAAAAAAAAGTTAATCCTCGACCAGTGCAAATGTGTTACGAAAAGTAGTGGTCGAACACAAGTAAATGTTTTTGTACACCATTGTAACTTCACAATTGATAACTAGGAACTCATTTCATGCAGATGAATCTGAAGTTAGTTGTTATTGACGTTTCTACAATTTTTCACTGCGATCGAGCACTAGTTAACAAAGAATATTTCATAAGTCATTGTCCGACCATTGCATTTTACCAATTTATTCTTCAAATCTTACAGTTGTCACTAAAATTGTATTACTAAAATGTGTTCTACAGTTCCATGCAACAGAATAGTATGTGCATTTCTTACCTGGTGCGATAAAAATACGAAAAAGCACGAAAAACAGAGCGCTGTCGCTCCCATTTGCAAAAGATTAGAGCAGGGATGCAAATAAGCAACACAATTGTACTCGCTCAAGAAAGAGGCTACTAACCCACACCCCACAATAGAAATTATTTACTTACTTTCTGTATGATACTAAATATTCGCACGCACCGATGAACCATTATTTGCATCCCTGGATTAGAGCTATCGAAAATTCAGTGCGTCTTCCGTAAGCATATATTTGATTGGCTATTACCAAACGCACGTGCAATATATTTTGACAGTATCTTTGGAATTGGTTCAAAATAAGCTACAATTCAAGTATAACGGAAAATCATGTTTTATTTATTTTTTTAAAAAAATCTTCATTAAAGTGGAAAGTGGTCGGCAACTAGGGGGTGGTCGAAGACAGGCACAACCACCCTATACGCATTGAAATGCATAATTTCAGAACAAAAAACTTTCCACATGAAGGTCATTGGAGTATACAGTATGTCTGGAAGTTTTGATCCCTATGTTAGGAGTTCTTTAATTACTACCTTTACCATATTTCCAGTTTTAAAAATCCTAATCAACTACTGTAACATGTTTTTCATATTGTTTCTTTATTTCTGTTCGTGACTTATCAACAGTTGCAACAAATAATGATATATATATATATATATATATATATATATATATATATATATATATATATATATATATATATATATATATATATATATATATATATATATACAGGGTGTCTCAAAAGTCCATTACCACCCCTATTAAAATCCAAATGGATGTACTTCTACTTTCAGCGAATTTGATGTGGTAGGTGAACTTGAGGGTTACGGGGACACTTTTTGGCATAGGTTACGCGGACGGCCGCCATCTTGAATTTAACTTTTTTATTGCAAACGCTACGTGGTTCATGTGATACATGACCATAGACTAGAATTTCACCAGAAAACCGAATCTGAAGTCAAAATGCATTTTCTTTATGTGATAAATAGTTATCCACAATTGAAGTTGTGAATTTGACTGCGTTTCTTTTGTCTTGCAGGTTGTGAATCATGCCGTTAACGAGGGACGAACGCATCCAGATCATCAAAATATGGGGCGGGAGGAGTGCCCGCGCTGTGGCTGTCGATTTCAATGCGCGTCATCCACAACGAACACCTGTATCGCATGTTGCAGTGGCACGGTTATTGACCAAATTCGAAGAAAGGGGAACAGTTGTGGATAGACCCCGTAGTGGACGGCCAAGGACAGCCACGGACGAAGAAACAGCTACTGCCGTGCTGGCCTACTTCTCGAAGTCGCCGCAGCGAAGCACACATCGTTTAGCAATGCGGTGTGCCGTAAGTCACAGTTCAGTGCACAGAGTGCTCCAAAGGTATAAGTGGCATCCATATAAGATGCAATTGCAGCAACATTTGTCTGAGGACGATCCCGATCGTCGCGTTCAGTTTTGCGAGTGGGCTATTGAGCAATTGAGGGTAAATCCGCAGTTCGCTATGCAGATACTTTTTCGGATGAAGCCCATTTCTACGTAAATGGTGAGGTCAATAGGCAAAACATGCGCTATTGGTCCCGTGACAACCCCGCTTGGACAGATCCCTTGAAAATGACCGGTGCAGGGAAAACTATGGTATGGGCAGGCATATGGAGAACAAAGATCGTCGGTCCATTTTTCATTCCAGGAACGTTAAATGCAGACCGATATCTCGCGTTGTTGCAGGAAAACATAATGCCGGCTCTGATGTCCGAGGATGGTACCTTCCCCAGATTCTTCCAACAAGATGGTGCACCTCCCCATTATGGCATCCAGGTGCGTCAGTTCCTGGATGAACAATTCCCTGGGACGTGGAATGGTCGACGTGGACCAGTGGAATGGCCTGCCCGATCACCCGACTTAACCCTCCTTGATTTCTACCTATGGGGACATGTGAAGACTATGGTGTATGCTGTGAAAATTCGTGATGTTTGCCATCTGGAACAACGTATCATGGCTGACTGTGAACAAATATCACCAGAAACCTTAATACGTGTCCATAGCAATTGGGAGAAGCGTCTGAACACGTGCATTGCCCAGCACGGACAACATGTTGAGCACATTATGTAATACGAAAGTCACACCTGCAATTGTGGATAACTGTTTACCGCATAAAGATAAATACATTTTGACTTCAGATTCGGTTTTCTGGTGAAATTCTAGCCTATGGCCATGTATCACATGACCCACGTAGCTTTTGTAACAAAAAAGTTAAATTAAAGATGGCGGCACCAAGAAGGCGGCCGTCCATGTACCCTACGCCAGAAAGTGTCCCCCTAACCCTCAAGTTCACCTAACACATCAATTTCGCTGAAAGATCATCCATTTGGATTTTAATAGGAGTGGTAAGGGACTTTTGAGACACCCTATATATATATATATATATATATATATATATATATATATATATATATATATATATATATATATATATATATATATATATATATGTGTGTGTGTGTGTGTGTGTGTTTCTAGCCTCTTACTCCCTCATAAAATGGTTCTCTTGGTTCGGGGTGCAAAAGACAAGCAATGAAGAAAGGTTTTTCCCTTATTAATCCTTTCTCGTACAGTAAACAGAAACAAAGGAGCCCTTGACGTTCTTTGTGTAAAAGGAAGTTTGAATTAATTTGAAAATTACGTACACTCATGTCCAAAATGATTGTCGCATATCTATAACTATCTTCTTATAAGAATATAATTTGATAATGATTTTGCAAAGTACTTTTAATACTGATACTATGTGTATAATCGGGAATGTATATTTGTGGTAAATTTCATAGGAAAAGAATTATAAATACGAAAATTAGAATGAGTAAAACAAAATGTTGCTAAATTGACAAGAAAGTCTTATTTTCGTTTTAACTAACTAACTAACTAACTCTATGGCTTATGGAACCCGGAGGTTCAGTGCCGCGTTCACAAAAGCTCTCCACTGACTTCTATCCTTAGCTAATTGCATCCAGTTTCTACTTTGTATTCCTATCTCTGCGAGATCCATCTTAATATTGTCCTCCCATCTGCGCCTAGGTCTTCCTAATGGTCGTTTTCCTATGGGTCTACCAGTCAAGACTATAAAAGCGTTTCTACTTTCTTCCATTCTAGCTACATGACCTGCCCACCTAAGCCTCCTAGACTTGACGACCCTAACAATGTTGGGTAAACCGTATAAACTATGTAGTTCCTCGTTATGAAGCTTCCGCCATTCCCCATTCTCGTTCCTCTTGGGTCCGAATATTCTTCTCAGGATCCTGTTCTCAAATACTTTCAGTCTATGTTCTTCCCTCAGAGTAAGCGACCATGTTTTACAACCATACAGAACAACAGGCATGATTATCGTTTTATATATTTTAAGCTTCAAATTCCTCGACAGAATTCGCGACGACAAGAGATTTTGAACCGAATAGTAACACGAATTCCCTGCTTTTAGTCGACATTTAATTTCTTCGTGAATATGATTTTCGTCTGTTAATATTGATCCTAAATATTTGAAAGTATCCACTTTATCAAAAGCATTATTTAATATTTTAATGCCTCCACAATTTGCCGTATTACGGTTCCGACGCACTTCCATGTATTTAGTTTTCTCTGCATTTACTTCTAAACCCATGTCCCTGCAAGCGTTTAATAAGATCTCTGCATTTATTTCTACTGTTCTCCTATCATCCCCTATTAAATTTACATCATCAGCATATGCCATAACCTGGTGAATGCCGTTCAACTCTAGGCCCTGGTTGCTATCTTTGATTTTCCTTATGGCGTATTCCAGAACAAAGTTAAATAATAATGGCGACAACGCATCTCCTTGTTTCAGGTCATTTTCGACGTGGAAGCTCGTGGACAAAAATTTTTCTACCCGGACTTTACTTTGGGATTCACTTAAACATATCTTAATTAATCTAATTAGCTTTCTCGATATTCCAAGTTCTGTAAGAACGTTGTATAATGTTTCTCTCCTAACCGAGTCGTAAGCCTTTCTAAAATCAATAAATAGTTGATGTACCGGGGTATTGTATTCCCACTTCTTTTCGAGTATTTGGCGAATAGTAAATATTTGGTCGATAGTTGATCGATTTCGTCTAAATCCGCACTGATAATCTCCAATAATTTCATCTGCGTATGGGGTCAATCTTGCTAACAGAATATTTGAAAGGATTTTATAGGATGTTGACAGAAGAGAAATGCCTCCATAATTATTACAGTCAGTTTTGTCGCTGTCGTATTTTCGTTTTATTGTTCTTATTTACTGCTCTTTTGACATGGAATTTGTCACACGTATGTCTTTGCCGATTAAACACATACTAACGTTATAAGAAATACCGTTATCAAATTACATTCCTACAGCAACTCATTTATAGACATGCGACAATGATTTTGGACATGAGTGTACAGTCATTTAGGTCTGAGAACAACTCCTTCGTAAAAAAAAAAAAATAAATAAAAATAAATAAAATAAATAAATAAATTTCCGGATTGAAAAAATATACCACGACGAAGAGAACAAACACATTGCAAATTTTATAATGAATTATATGGAAAGCGGTCACTTATTACCGAAGTTTTTTTTAGATACCTTTTGTTCTTATGTTCATGCGTTAGGACTGATATTTACAATTATGTGCAGTCAGTTTGTAAATAATAGTACAGTCAGCGACAAATGTTACTTCCGTTTGATGAAATTAGTTTCGTAAATAATATCAGAATGGAAGGACAATTTGAGTACAGTTTTCAGTAAATTAAAAAGAACGTAATTTTCTGTACTTCCCAGGCATACCACACTTATTCCCAAAATACATTTTTACCAAACGGAAAGAAGTTTTGTCTCTGACTGTACAAACCAGAATGGTGATCTACCGCGTTTGCGCACAAATAACATTGCAATAAAATGTACGGTTCCCACAGTAACTTTCTTACCTCAATTGCTTAAACTAGATCGTGTTATGCTGCAGTTACTAATAAAACATTTCCTTATAAAATATGATACAAAGTCACCTTCAATTATCTTTTGTAGATTTTGCAAAACGAATGAGAGGGTCTTAGAAATGATGGGGTAAGAAAGAACAATTTTAGATATTATTGAAAAGAGCAAGAGAAATCGGTTGGGAAATTGGTTTAGAAGGAACTGTATTATGAGGGGCGTGTTAGAGGGGTGTGGTGGCAGGAAAGAGAGGGAGGGGGACGAAGGAGACTACAATTAATAGACGATATAAAAACAGAAAAGTCGAACGTGAAGACGAAGAGGTTAGCGGAGGACAGTGAAGCATGGAAGCTTCTCAGTTGCAGCAAGTGACGTGCCAATAATGGCAGAATACCTATGATGATGATGATGATGATACGAATATTGATGAAATATTTAATTATGAAATATGATCAAAATCGCAGATTCAGAAAATCGTCCAAAAAAACCCTCAGCCCAAGAATAACATATCACTCGTACATTTTTTTCAGAATAAATGAGTTATTCCATATTGTGAGGTTATTAATTAAATATTTATGTATGAAACATGAAGTCTTTTTTCTTTTTTTTCTTTTCTTTTTTAGAAATCCGTATGAAATAAAAAGACCCTCGAGAATAAACAACCCCTTGTGCGTTTTTTGTTGGACAAATCAGTTACGTTTTACTACCAGGTTATTAATAAAATATCCAATTGTGAAATGTGAACAAAATGGCGTAAGTCGTTCTTGAGAAAAAATCGTCCCAAAAACTCACCCCAAGAATAAACTACCCCTTATATTACTACATTTCTTAGGATGAAAGAGTTATGTGATGGTATCAGGTTCTTAATGAAATATTTAATCATGAAATGATGCGCCTAAGTATCAAAAGTCGCCAAATCCATTTTTTTTTTTTTTTTTACCGAAATTGAGTTATATATCGCTTGTTATATATTTGATCTAAAGGGATTCCATCTAAACAGAATTTCGATTAAAAGCTTAATATTCCAAACCAATAAAATCGTTCAAACAAGGAACTTTGTACGCGTGTATATGGAGCTTCACTGCACGTTTTCGAAGATTACTCGAAACTAAGCGACATGGATGTGGCGGATTTTGGTACTAGGCGCTTCAAATATGAACAAAATTGCACGTGTCGTTTCTGAGAAAATCGTCCTACCCCCTTCCCACAAATAAATTACCCCTGGTACGTTTCTGAAGACAAACGAGTTACGCAATATTCTCAGGTAATTAATGAAATATTTATGTATAAAGTAATAAACAAAATTGTGTGCTTCGTTTTTGAGAAAATAGTCCTAAGAAACTCACCCCCCTCCCAGGAATAAACTATCCGTCGTAGATTTTTTTCGAGACAACTGAGTTATGCCATATTTTCAGATTTAACTAAGTACATGTTTATGAAATATGAATGAAATGTGAGTCATTTTTGAGAAAATTGTCCGAAAAAATTTCACTCCCAAGAGAAAACTACTCCAAGATCTTCCTCAGAGAAATGACTTGTATCACAGTGTGAGGTTGTTATTGAAAAAAAAAAAAAATGATTTCTGAAATATAAATTAAATCGTTATTAGCTATTTTCACAATCGTTAGAGCAATCGTTAAAATTACATTTTTTCAAAATAAAGATTTTCACCCTTTAATTAATTATCCTTGTTTCTAAGGATAGAAAGAAAATTGAAAAACCCTTTTGGAGGACAACATAAACACCTTAATTTTAACATTTTGTTTCGGCACGCTTAACAGTATGACCTCCAGGTGAGTGTACATCAGGACAAAGAGACGGACAGATGTCGAAAAATCAGTTTTTTTTTCTTTATCTGTGACCCATGAAACGTGTACATTCGTTGAAATCTCGAAATAATTTTATTTCAAGATCACCATGCTTTCTTTACTCCTGTCACTTAGAAGTATAAAAAGTGTTCTTGGGTGTTATTCTCATGTTGCCTCTGTACTTTGGTATTTGGCGATTGACGTAGACACGTAATTTTCTTTTTCTGCTTCTTATTTTAGCCATCTTTTCATTGACACCAGCGAAATTAGTAAAAGGAACGAACCTGTTCTTAATTTCTGTTTTGCAGTTGATGTTCATGCCCTTGCCCAGTGATCTTACATAAAATGAATGCAGATCCTTTGTTTCATAAGAATTCTGAGGCACAGAAAAAAAAAAAGAAAGAAAAAGCAATTATTTCCTGATGTGAAATGGCAACGTTAGCGTTTGGTATTTTACTATTTCAGTTTGTTCGTTTGCGTTTATATTCATTACATCAACTTACAGCTAATTCCGGAAAGACTGTAGGTTTATCAATTAAACCGCAGGACTGAAATAATCCGCAACATTAAATTCTCACTACGTTTAGTTGTTTTTTAAAATCAGCAGCATTTATTTTCAGTTAACATTAGTATGTATCATGTATAGTAGGCAGATTCCTGGTATGAACCGCATGTTACCAAAATATGCATAAGTAGACCTATTTATTTTGACGTGCTGAATACAATCAAAGAAGAAAAAAATTACTTTTTCTCAAATACATAAACTGTTGTATAAATTAAAGGCGGCGTTCATTCATATAAACAATTTGATTTTTCAGCATATACAGCATTTAAACATAATATTAATGCGACCGAAGCTATATACCAAGTTTCTTCGGATTCTTCTGGACATTTATGTGACAGCTTTTATGAAAATCTATCCGATCGTCTTGAAATAATCTCAAGCACACAGTTGTCTTGCCATATAAATTCATCTAGGACAAAGTTTAATAGTATTTGATTGTAGTCGGCGAGAGATTTCCAAAGGTACCGTATATTATACAATAAAACCAGTTCCCAACGGACTACTTCCAGTTTATTGACAGATATCCGCTCCGTGACTTAATTAATATAAACACGAAACATACTCAGATAACCAAGGTAGTGATATGCCAAGGTAGTGATATTACTTCCGGAGTTTGTACATATTCACTTGACGTAATTACTAATATATCCATAGAGATATAAAGCCGGTAGACCTGTAGGTAAAGATACATACATATGAATTATATGTAGGCTGGAATAAAGTGCCATTTACAGACACCCAGACTGCGCAGCTGTAATATTTTTTTCAATAATATATCCTAATCTTTAAGGAGAATGTTTCGTAATGCTCCTTTTCAGAAGAGCATTCGGTCGAAAAAGTGTAAAAGCTTTTTTAGGTGAGTCATCCCGACTGAGGTTTTATTGGGGTTTTCCTCATTCACACTAGACAAATGCCAGGATGGTACCTAACAGAGGTACCAGGTCTCTTCCTTCCTTCCCTTTTCTATGATAGTATGATGGTCGAGGGACGTCATCCCTCATACGTGACGGGCTAACATGGTCATAGATGTCGAAAGCCGAGAAATCTAAGTCCTAATTCCTAATTCTTTTTGAGAAGATGGAGGTGTTAGCATAAACTTGACTTTGAAAGCTTTCTATAAATAAAATAGGAGAATGATAAGTCTGGCACTCGAGGAGGCCACAGGCCTTTGCTGACAAACCTGTTGTTGGGAAAAACTTCCTTGATACGCGTCGTAAACATGTTAGATGCATGAGCGATCTTCATTCACATCCATTGTGTTTTTTTTCTTTTTATGCTACCAAATATCGAAGGCACTGGCTTTAGGTGAACTCTGTGACAGTAATGTGGAAAGGTAACAGCCTCGTTAACCTAAGACGAAGATAAGATTCGTTCCCAATTTCTTCAAAAACCCTATTTGGTGGTTTTGGTTATTTGCCCAATTAACAACAAAGAGCTTAAAGTAAATGGCACATTAAGAGGCCCCATAACGGCGAAATTAAAATACCGCTAATTTTACAGTAATTATGTGATATCTTCAAATAGATAAAAGATAACCGAAAAGTGGAACAAGAGCTCGCTAGACAATATTATTTTCCATGAAGTACCGTTATCACGAGTTACTTATCTGCTTTCGATTTCCAGCCATTTAGAAAATCGGCATTTATTTTCGCGCTTATATATAAATGCAAACCGAAAGCTACTAGGTGACTCGTGGTAATGGTACCTCATGCAAAATAATATTGTCTATCGCGCTCTTGTTCCACATTTCGATTATCTTTTATCTATTTGAAGATATCACATAATTACTGAAAAAAATTAGCGGGATTTTAATTTCACAGTGATTAGGCCTCTCAAAATCAATAATCATAAGTATTTCTATTCTCATGATCAAAGTTAAGCTTTCATGTTAACGTAAGTTCATTTTTATTCATTCATTATCCATTCTCAAACATTTTTTAATATTATTGTTTCGTTATTCAACTAGTTAACAATCTCTTTTAGTGTTAAATTAGTAATCTAATTAGTAATTAAGTTTGGCTGCTGCTTTTGTATTAAACTCGACAATATATGTTCATCTAAAGTTGAATACTATTCTATTTTTTTATTGATATTATTTACCATATTGAAGCACAATGATTTTCTGTTATAAAACCTGTGCTGCTACTGATTTAACTGTGACAATTCAATGTTATGAAAATCTATTTGTTTGGATAACAAAACACTGTTATTGCTACCAATAAGAGATAATAAATTAAATGTCACTGTTCATTTACATATTCAGGTAACTTGGTTCGCATTTTATTGACCTCTGAATATTACAGTCATTATCATAATAATGACCAATAAAATTTTTCACTTCATTTTTTATGCGACAGAAGTTTTTTTTTTTTTTAATGAACAGCGTTTTTTCAAACTGCAGTCCTCGAGTTACATCCTTGTGATGCTTGTAGATTAAACGTTATTGTTAAAATATTGTAAATCTTCTTTGTAGGTAGGTTTAATAAAATCAGAGTCCGAAATCGACTCTCACTACCGGTGTATTTATAAAATCCTCTATAACAACACTATTTACAGAAAATATGCTATAAAATATTTTCTCTAATTTGTAAGGTAGAATTTAGGTTAGGCCAGAAATCTTAATTTCTAATCCTAATTCGAAAGTGGCCCACACTTGAAAGAAGTTTGAGAAACCATGAAGAAAAAGAGTTAGGTGTGCATCACTTCCTAGAAACTGCTCTCCTGACCTCTAGTGGTAAGATGTTGCAACAAACGATAGGTTTATTTGAACGGTTGGGTGGGAAACCAACATAAAGACTTATGTGCTCTTTTTCAGTCAAATTGTGTGTGTGTTTTTTTTAGTGTGTTAGGGGGAGTATGAGAAGTTCTGCAAACAGTTGCGTGATTTTTTTTTTTTTTTTGGAGGGGGATAGGATTTTGTGTTGGTTTCGACGTTTTAGTGAATCATTGGATGGAAGATTTTGCTCTATTCACACAAAATGTTAATTAATGTGTTAGTCTAATAGCAAAAAAGCTATCGAGAACGTTTGAATGAAGTGAATCAGCGAAGCGATGACTTGTGTTTCAAAAGCCATTCCGTTCGCTAAATGATCTTCAATACATCACAGCGTATTTCTCTTCGTTTCAACCATATTCAGTCATTGTTTTTTTACCATAAAAAAACTTCTAACCATGAACATGAATCCTTACATTCTTTTGTTAATAAAAATTATTCGTGTTGCAAAGAAACGTGCTGATTTCTGTGCTCTATCCTGCACTCATTTTGCACTAATTATTTGTTGTGGTTACTTAGGAGGTAATTCTGCAAGGATTGCACGTGATATTTTCTAGAAGAGGTAATAGAAAGAGAAGTCAAAATTTTCCAAAGCACAAGGGTATGCTTGTATGCTCTTGAAAGATTTATGCTACGCTATTGAATATCTACGTCATTTCGTTTTGGTAGAGATGTAAAAAAAAATAAAGAAATAAAAAAAAGAAAAAGAAAGAAAGAAAAAAAACTCGGCAATTTTGGGACAAAGCTTTCCCCCATTAAAAGCCGGATTTAAAAAAAGTGAATGTCGTTTCACAGTATGAAATTAAGACTTTCAAATTATGTGAATTTAATACTTGAACTTGAAACAGTGACTTTATAAGTATTAATTGCAATAGAGTAAAATAATATCAAAGATAGAACCTGTTTCTCGGACGCTGAATCCATATCAGAAAGCTATTTCTTGCTATCAAAGATAGATTTGGTTCCTCGGGCGCTGAATCCATATCAAAAAGCCATTTTTCGCTATTAAAGATAGAACCAGTTCTACGGACGCTGAATCCATATCAGAAAGCCATTTCTCACTATCAAAGATAGATTCTGTTCCTCGGGCGCTGAATCCATAATAAAAAGCCATTTCTCGCTATCAAAGATAGATTCTGTTCCTCGGACGTTGAATCCGTATCAAAAAACCATTTCTCGCTATCAAAGATAGATTCTGTTCCTCGGACGCTGAATCCATATCAAAAAACCATTTCTCGCTATCAAAGATAGATTCTGTTCTTCGGACGCTGAATCCATATCAAAAATCCATTTCTTGCTATCAAAGATAGATTCTGTTCCTCGGGCGCTGAATCCATATCAAAAAGCCATTTCTCGCTATCAAAGATAGATTCTGTTCCTCGGACGCTGAATCCATATCAAAAAACCATTTCTCGCTATCAAAGATAGATTCTGTTCCTCGGGCGCTGAATCCATATCAAAAAGCCATTTCTCGCTATCAAAGATAGATTCTGTTTCTCGGACGTTGGATCCATATCAAAAAGCCATTACTCGCTATCTCTTACCTTTTTTGTTCTATAGCGAGGAAGGTTGAAAGAAAAAATAGTTTATTTTAACCACTTCCGGTTTGAATAGAGGGCTAAGGCAGGAGATTGGACCTGTTCTTGAGAAACTTGTAAAAAAGCAACTTCTTGGTAACTTTTATCGTATTTGCTCTACGGGAATTAGTAATGAAACCGGAAATAATTGGAATTTTGAACCACTTCCTGTTTTGATAAAGTGAAGTGGATAGTGTTGATATGTTCTCTTGAGATAGTGAATCGTTTGGAAAAATAATACTTCTCGCTATCTAGTATACCGCCATTATCATGTGGCGATAAATGTTGAAACTGGAAGTGGTTAATTTGAACCACTTCCGTTTTGAATAGAGCTTCAGCGGAGGAGATAAAACATATTCTTGGAACGCTTAAGCGATTATAAAGAACGCATCTTGATAACATTTACCGTTTTTGCTCAACGAAAATCAGTATTAAAACTAGAAGTAATAGTAAATTTGAACCACTTCCAGTTTTGGTAGAGAGTTTTGGATAATAATATTATGTTGTTTTGAGATGCTGAATCATAAAAAAAAAAAAAAAAAACATTTCTTGCTATGTGTTACCGTTTTCGTTGTACGGTGATAAAAGTTGATACCGAAAATGGATAATTTTAACCACTTCCGGTTTGAATAAAGGGTTAACGGAGCAGATAGAAGTTATTCTTGGGACACTGAATCAGTAGCAAACAACCACATCTTTATTGCATTTATATTGAAATTGGAAGTAATTAGTAAATTTGAACCACTTCCGGTTTTGGTAAAGTATTGTGGATAGTCACAATATGTTGTCCTCAGACATTTAAGCCTTTTCAGAAAACCCGCTTCTCAGTAGTTGAAACTGGAAATGGCTAATTTTAATTTTTAACCACTTCCAGTTTGAAAAGAGGGTTAACTGAGCGAATGAAACTATTATGGGGCACTGAATCAATTGCAGAGAGACGCATCTTGATAACATTTACCGTTTTTGTTCTACGAGAATTAGTATTGAAACCGGAAATAATAGTAAACTTGAACTATTTTTTTTTTTTATTTTGGTATAGTGATGTGCATAGTCATGATATGTTGCCACGCTGAATTGTTTGTAAATGACCGCTTCTTGCTAGTGATGAGCAAATGCAAGACCAAGACCAAGACCGGGGTGGTCTTGGTCTTGGTCATGGTCTTGCATACCCAGTCTTGTTCTTGGTCTTGGTCTTGCTTGCAAGAGTCTTGCAAGTCTTGCGTTTAAGAAATCTTATGCTTTTCATAGGTAAATTTTACTCTGAATATAAGGGATAATAAACTCTACAATGCGCCAATAGTGACGGAAATACAATGTATGTTTCAAAATGTAATATAGTTTTACCTTCGTGTAAGTATGATGATGTACAACATAGGTGATGACCTTTATTTTTTTAATAGGTGCCCATGCTTCACTACTTATAAGATAAATCACAACGTTTCGTAATCTGTTTATATTTTTTAAGAGATCCAACACTTCATTGGTTTCCAAACTGGGGAGGCTACTCCTGAGACTCATGAAAGAAATCAAGACGGCACAGATTATTGAGATACCATAAATTACAAAATTATTTTTACACTCTAAAGGCGTCAGATTTTTCTTTTTCAACCACGATTAGCTAATCCTTATTAAACAAACTTAAAATAAAATATTGAGATTTTGTTTTATTGATTTCAGTATGTACTCTATGGGACAGAAGCATGGACATTACGCAAAAACGATGAAAAAATTGCAGGCTTTCGGAACATGGGCATGGAGGAAAAAGGAGAAATTTAGCTGTGTTGAACGGAAAACGAATGAAAAGGTGTTAGAAATATTAGCAGTAGGGGAAAAAAGAAGAATTTTAGATATTGTTAAGAGGAGGAAGAGGAACTGGTTGGGATATTGGCTGAGGAGGAACTGTATTATGAGGGACGTGCTAGAGGGTATGGTGGAAGGAAAGAGAGGGAGGGAGCGAAGGAGACTACTTGATGGAAGGTTTTAAAACAGAAAATTGCTACGTCAAAGAGAAAGAGACTAGTTGAGGACTACCGTACTTCGAAGCTTCTCAGATGCAGCAAGTAAACTGCCAATAATGGGAGAATAGCTATGATGATGATGATGATGATGATTTGTTTAGCAATATTCACCAAAAAAGAGAGAAAAATTAAAATAATAATTATTATAATCAAACCTCATCATATTTTAGAGTAATTTGAGTGAGAACTGGAAACGACTAAACTGTCTATGTCTTTTGTTTAAACTCAATTTATATAAATACTTTTGACCTATATTAGAAATGTAGAATAACGGCATCAAACTCCAAGTTATTTGAAGTCTCATTTCTGAATATAGATTACTAGCATCAATTACCCACTTCGTTGTGTTAAATTTAATAATAATAATAATAATAATAATAATAATAATAATAATAATAATAATAATAATAATAATAATAATAATAATAATAATAATAATAATATATTTCGTTAGTCAGTCACTTTTTACTATTAGTAAAGCGCTCTCTGATATCGGTCACTTTCGATGATTTTTATATTTCTCTCCCCTCCTCCTCCCCAAGTTGCAGGGCTAAACTAGGGATGGGCAAAACCGGTTTTTATAAAAACCGAAAACCGGTTTCTATAAAACCCGAAATCCGAAAAACCGACATTTCGGTTTTCTCCAAAACCGGTTCGGTTTTTCACCGAAACCGGTTTCGGTTTTCTTCAAAACCGGTTCGGTTTTCTACAAAAACCGGTTCGGTTTTTCACCGAAACTGGTTTCGGTGAAAACTTTTCGAAAACACATAAGACTATTTCTGTGGAAATGGATTCGGTTTCCGGAGAACAACGAAACACCATTTTGGTCAGAAATAGAACAAATTTTGAAAAAAAAACGGAATCGGTTTTGAAGAAAATCGAAACCGGATCTGGTGAAAAACCGAACCGGTTTTGGAGAAAACCGAACCGGTTTTGAAGAAAACCGAAACCGGTTTTGGTGAAAAACCGAAAACCGAAAAACCGGTTTTTGTGCCCACCACTAGGCTAAACTTGGATTTAAACGACATCAGAAGTCTCACACACCCCGAAAACTGTGGATTCGACACTAATATCGGTCATTTTCAATAAATTTATATATCTCCTCCTTTTCCATGTTGCGAGGCACGGCATCGGAAGTATCACTGTTCATCTCAATGATCTCGAAAACCATGAGTTCGACATTGATAATGGTCATTTTCAATAATTTTTATCTCCTACCTTCCCCTCCCCCAAGTTGCAATGCTGAATTTGCATTTAAACGGGATCGGAAGTATCACTATTCACCTTAGCGACACCGAAACTTATGAATTCGACACTTTGATCATTTTTTGTATCTCCCCCTCCCGCAAGTTACGGGTCTGAATTTGGTCTTAAACGATATCGGAAGTGTCAGTATTCAACTCAATGACCTCGAAAACAATGGATTCGACACTAACATTCGTTATTTTCGATCATTTTTTTTATATCTTTCCCCTCCGCCAAGCTACGGGGCTGAATTTCAATTTAAACAGCATCGAAGTGTCACTGATTATCTAAGCGACCCCCAAAACTATAGATGCCTCTTTAATAACGATCATTTTCGATCATTTTTTTAAAACATCTTTCACCTCCCCCTCCACTAAGCTGCACCGTCAAAGTGATATGACAGAAACCATCACAGGTCCGAACCTCATCTATGTTGAAAATGTGATCGGAAATTGGTTGGGCGCTTCAAGAGTTATTAAATTTTATTTTTTGTACATTTTCTATCCCCCTCCCCTAAGTTCTACCGTCAAAGTAATATGGTAAAAACCACCTCAAGTCTGAACCTCATCTATGTTGAAAATTTGATTTATATCGATCGGCTGGTTCAAGAGTGATGAAGTCATAAAGACAGTCACTTATATTTTTATTTTTATCTTTTATTTATGTCTTTCCTCCCTCTCCCCTAAGCTGCACCATCAAAGTAAAATGATAAAAAAACGTTCCAGGCCCTGTTGAAAATTTGATCGATGTATGTCGTTTGGATCAAAAGTTATTAAGTTTTATTTATTATTTTATAACCCCCTTTCACCCCTCCTCTGAGTTTTACCGTCAAAGTGAAATGATGAAAACATCCCAGGCCCAAACCTCACCTACGTTGAAAATTTGATCGAGATTGGTCGGGTAGTTCAAGAGGTTAGGAGTCACAAACATAGTCATCTTCAATTTTATAATATATATTTATTGTTGTAGTATAATGTTATATCGCTCAATCCTCGATGTGCCGTACACCTAGAGGCTAAAAGTTATATTGATTCAATGTATAAACATCCACCCATGAAATCAAACTTGCGGTCAAATGTACTAAGTTTTTGTCAATTTCATGAAAATGTTATTTCGATATTAATTTTATGAGCACACATTAAAAATTTCCAACGGGTGCTTGACTCTCAGAGCCAAGGCCATACCCATGTAGTCGACACCTATGGTGTACGAAATTACCGATGCTCAATACTACATTTCTCTTGAGTTTTGGAAGAACACCACTAATATGCTTTGAAATGAAATGAAGTATCTAGTTTAACGTCCCACGGTTATGCCGGTTAGGCTAAAGGAGACGGTGATGATGAAAAATGACTAAAATGCTGGAATGAAGAAAGTGGAAGGAAACGGAAAAACACCGAGAAAATTCAAACCTGTGAGGCTTGAAAACGAGCAATATCTACAGAAAATGCGAACAACCAATTCAGAAAACGAAATACTACAGCTATATGCTACAGAGGCTGATCGACTCACACGGATTGCATAAACTACTGGAAACCCATTCACTCTAGTAGCATTTTTACTGAAGCCAAGAAATCAAAGTAAAAGATATAATGATCTTTTCCCCTTCTTTTTTTCATTCTATAAAGAAATTCAAGTAGTGCCGGTTCATGCAAGACTCTTGCGCAAAAATCTTGGTCTTGGTCTTGGTCTTGCAGGTATGGTCTTGGTCTTGCACCCCTTGGTCTTGGTCTTGGTCTTGCACCGGGATTCCTGGTGTTGGTCTTGGTCTTGCATGCAAGACTCTTGCAAAAACTGCAAGACTAATACTCTTGCGTTCATCACTACTTCTCGCTATCTGTTACCGTTTTTGATCTATGGTGATAAACGTTGAAACCGGAAAGGAGTATAATTTGGACTACTTCTGTTTGGAATAGATGGTTAATGGAGCAGATGATGATTATCCTTCGGACGATGAATCGATTGCAAAAAAACCGCAGTCTGACCGTTTTCGTTGTGATACCTGTCGGTAAATGGATGGACAAAGACGTTCTATAAGACTTACGCCACTTATGCATAGTCTGAAAGTCTGAAAGTCTGAAAGTCTGAAACCAGAAGTTCTGATTCTTAGATTTTATATGACTTTCTTGTTCAAGTATTGAACTTTGGATACAGTAGGCTGTAGAAGAAGTAGTAGGTTACCGCAAACGCAAAGCGACTAAAGAATTCAATGTTTTTACTGAACAGACGTTGCAGAAAATTAGAAAAAGGAAGATGTGAGAACAGGTTGATACAAAAGAGGGCAAAAAAAAAAAAAAAAAAAAAAAAGATGTACAGAAAATTAAACAACGAGTTGCGAAGGTAAACAGATACAACAAGGGAACAATTTTACAAAAGAAAATGCAAAGACATACAGAAGAATTAGAAAGAATTGGGAAATACAAGGAAATGTACAAGAAGATGAAATCTATGGAACTTCGAAAAAAAAAAAAAAAACAAGGGGTATTACGATGCAGTAGAAAATAAGAATGGGAAGGTAGTCAGTGAGAGTAGTGAAGTCTTGGAAAATGGAAAGAATATGTTAAGGGCTTATATCAGAATAGGGATAGACCGTGTGTCCTAGATGTTGAAGTACTGTACAACATAAAGTTGCGAGGATGGTAAAGGAGTTTTTGGATATTATTGATTTTTTGGATTATTTTGAATATTCTTGCTCCCTACAAAATACATTAGAAAGGGAGGGAACATGTGCTGCCATCTATTCAGATCCTTTAAAGCCATCTGAAGGCAACTTAGTCCCAAGCTAGAGTAGAGGTCTGCACAGGCCGGAATTTTTAGCCCGGGCCCAGCCCGGCCCGTGAATTTACAATATGAGTCCCGACCTCTACTCCACAAAAGGAGTGACAGTAACCAGTGCCTCGTATTCAAACCTACTGTAAAATCAACCTCGCCCTGCAATCAGGCGTAAACAACGAGGATTGCTGTCCTCAACTGTACTCCTACTGCATAACAACGCCCGACCACATACTTCCCGTTTGACTATCGATGACATCATATTTGTGTTTCTCGTTCATCCACCCTATTTACCAAACCCTGCCCCACTGACTTTCATGTGTTTCGACCACTCATAGAAGCGATGGGATACAGGCATTTCAGTAGTGATGAAGAGGTGAAAAATGCGGTTAACGAATGGCTACAATCTCAACCAAAATAATACTTCCAACGTGGTATCCGTGTATTTCCGAAGCGGTGGAATACTTGCATTCAACATTGTAAGTGCACGCCTCATAAAGTCTCGGTGCAGAGAAGGATATTTAAATTGCAAACCAAAGTAAACGAACTAACGTAACCGTACTATTCTCGGCGGGAGGTCACGTGGTTTGAATCCCACGTTAAGATGTGGTCCATGCATCATATAACCTCGCTGCTGAAAGGGACGACAAATTCTTAAATCAAACTAACCACACTAAACGATCTGAACTTAAGCTAACTTAAAGTTTTGAAATTAATCTAAGCTAACAAAGTAAACTAAACAAAACTAATTAAATAAAAGTTTCGTTTGCAGTAGCAACATGCATTTTTCGCCATTCATTTTTTTTGTTTCCTTATTGCCTTAATTCATTTGTCAATTAAATGAAAAATCTATGTTGACCAATGATAGGAAGTTCTGCTGGAGCAAACATTCTTGAGAACTTTTAGAACGGTTCTCTTTTCATCCCAATATTTTTTCCCCCTCAGTTAAAATGAAAGAAAGGGAAAAAAACGTGGAGTTCCTCTTTTTCAAGGTAGGGTTAAGTGGTATCGAAAAAGGAAGTGCGACCTAAGTGATTTCAGGGCGGCATTAATGAAGAGTGAAAGAAACCATCACCTCTGCTTTTATAGATGTTTTTTTTTTCACTCCCCTGTTCTTTTCTTTCTGCTCTCCTGTAAAAGGAGACGCTTTTAGTTTCAATTGGCAAAGAGTGCTCTTAAAAGTATCTGTCTTTACTTCGGTGTCCTTGCCTCATATAGCCTATTTGGTCCGGATATCATGCTCCTGTTCGTATGGCATCAGTGGGCCGAAATAATGAAAACAAATCGTATCGAAGGGAAGGAACGATCCTTGCAAAGAACAATTTATTTTTGATAGAAGAATTTAACACATGTTTAAATAAATTACAATTTAAATGGTGTACAGAATTCGTTTCCTATCTGCAGTGACAATTTCGAGATGCACCTACGTCAGGATATATCATGACGCCACCACCGTTAGTGCTTTATTTGGTAGCCCTGCATTCTGGCTATCGTTCGGTATCAAAGTTTTCATTGGATGAAGCTCGCACACAGTTTAGGCATTTAAAGTCGCAACTCTTCTCTTTACAGGCTCTGTACAGACCATTAATGATGCAGGATCTAAAGTTCGTTTGAGTAGACCGTAGGCGGAATAGTTCATCGGTGAGGCATTCGGAGATTTCATTGCGGGATGTAAGTGAAGGGAATGGCTTCGATACCAGTTTTTTCTACCATTTGTTGAAGGAAGAGGATCGTCGAAAGAGATAGCATTGGAACCAGCGCCGTAACTTAGATTTTTTCGGAGGGGGGAAGCATTAATACGCGTATTTGGGCTCCCTAGAAAAGTTGCTTATCTAATTCTTGGGCCCCCTCTTTCCATCTCTTTCTTACTCTTTATAACCCCCCCCCCCCGGCACGGCAAGGTCTACGGAGCCGTTAGTTATGCTCCTGGGCACATTCCATACATGACCAATTAATTAGGACAATATTGACAAATCTCAAAGCCATACGAATAAATAATCGTATGTGGAGTAAGAAAATCTTGTCTTAAAATAGGCCCTTCGCGAACGGCGGGAGCTTCCCTGGGGGCAGTTGCCCCTTGCCCTCACAAGTTATGGCCCTGATTGTAACAGAAATCAACAACACTCATGAAACCTTTGCCAAAATCTTCCCTACATTCAAAGTGCCTTCTTCAGAATGTTAAAAAAAAAAAAAAAAGTTTTGAAAATTGCATACGGCCTGTTACAGTCATATTTTTCTAGGTACGCATATACTCCATCGTGTATGACCTCTCACCTGCTAAAACCCTTTATAAGATCCTTGCTTTTTGAGGTCAATTTTGGACTTTCAGTCAAGCAGGTACTGCTTCATTGCTACCGGGATTTATTATAAGATCATGATTCATACGTCGATATTTTTCAAAATATTGCAACCTTTTCAACGATACCAATCGCTTGTCCTATCACACACCATAAACAGGAAATTGGGGCAAATGCAGAAAATTTTCCGATAAAATCCCTTTTTCGAAAACTTTGAGCCCCTTGGACCTGGGCTTGGGTTCACGTAGAGATCTCCAAATCACAGGAAAAATACGTAGTTACGTACACAATACGTGTGCAAAATTTCAATGTGAAATCTCTCAAACGAAGGGCGGGAATTTTTTTTAAAACCTCAAGATGGCTTTTATGTATGACGTGACGTAAAAATTTCCTAAACCAAGACTATTTGTCCCAGGATCATGCTCGTTCTCTTTGGAATAAATCAATTTTTCAAAGGGCACCACTCGCATGCCCATATCGCACACCAGAAACGGAAAAATTAGAGAATCCGGAAATTTCCCGAAATCCCCTGTTTGAAAATTTTGCGACGCTCGGCCCGGTCCCATATTGACGTAGAGATATTTAAAAAAATGATAAAGAGTTAGAGGTGTATACAATGCGTGTGCAAAATTTCAATATGATATCTTGAAGGGGGGCGGGAAATTTTTTTGAAAATTGCCTCAAGAAAACAAATGTAATGTCACGCCCCCCCCCCCATTTGGTCCCACCAAGTTGACCATGTGGTTGCAAAACACATCTGGGATGTTCTTTGGTCCAAGTCTGACTTGACCAATAAAAAAAAAAAAAAACCGCCTTAAGTGCCTGTTATAGGACCTAAATAAGCGGTTAAAGACAACACTGCATTATGGTACGAAAACGTTTGGGCAAAAATGGCAATAGCGAACACTTTTGTAAATCAAAGAGTTGCGGCGCATGGAACTAAGGAAGCTATAAAAGACCGAAAAGATGAGTGTCAAACCGAACTGCCAACCAATGTTACAGTACTGTATATCATATATGCTATAATTACAAAATATGAAAATAGGAGAAAATAGCATAAATCAGTTCGTCAACATCCGTCACAAGGCACAAAAATGTTACCTGCGGTGCTACATACCGTACACAGTGGTCACACACGTACACAGACTTCCTTTAATCAAAAGTGGAACATCGTTCGTGAGACCACTCGTTGCATATGATACAGGAAATCCACATTTCACCGTTTGGGGTACCTGAAAACAATTCCCCATATAATTGGCAGGAATATCCATGTCGTCCGGTACAGGTATATTTGACTGATGAGTGGCGGAGCTCTGTGGTTGTGTGGGTGACTTTGCTTATTTGCTGTTTCTAGCTTCTTTTATGTTCCTGTGATACATTGCCTGTTTCGCTCTTTCTCCTCAAGCATATTCTTATGTGGTGACACAGTTAGAATCGTAGATTTCTCTCCAGGGTTATTCTTCTTTTGATTGAAAACTGGAAGCGGAAATACTGCGTGCTTACGTCGATGGTTGCGGATCATTGTTTCTATGCTGTCGCTGCGCAATTTGCGTGTCATTTTCTGTGACATTAGAGTATTTAGGAGAACAGATTGCTAATTCATTATTGTCTGTGTCAGATCCACCTGGAAGTGTGGGATCATGCTCTAACGTTTGACTTGTTTGCCTTTGTGATGGAGATGCATTAACATAATCGTCATCTGGAAATATTACTCAGCGTTACATGTTGACTCCTATATATTCTTTACTCAACTTTACAAGGGACAAGAATGAACGTTCACTCTTGCCCCGCACACTCTTGCCTCCGCCTCAAGTATCTTCCAATCTCCATTGCCCGCCATCTTCCGTCTGAGTGCCCGTTTCTTTTTGCGTACCATTGATAAGAAATATGAACCGATACAACTTTTACACGAAATATTTCCAGTCCTGTACCTTCAACTGAAACGACACTACATACTGCGACACTTACCTACGAATCTTTTACTTCTTTCCTTCTGCAACAAACTTTATTTCCACTCTGTTGCTTTTCACACTGCACGCACACGGTTCCCTTCCTTTTCCGTTCTGACATGTGTCATGCCGAACCAACTTTCATCATTCGCTTGTTTACCGACGTTGCCATTTCTCCGTAAATCGCATTTTCATTCTTGCCCCGGCGTTCACTCTTGTCCTGGTTACCCATAGCATGGATCTTATAAGTGATAGTGATCGACAAATAGTACGACGTTTTGCAATGTGTTTTAGTAGGAGTTGTAGCAAGAAAACGTTCATGGCGCAATACATCTGATTGTAAAAACTACAATGCTTTTAGCACATTTCTTATCTTCAGCTGTCAGCCATCAAATGACATTAGAACCTAATCAGCTGTGGCTCATATACCCTGAAATTTGGGACAGTAACGCCATCTCGTGTGCAAAATTCTCAACCATTTGATGTGAGGCTTTTAAGATTCATGCAGGATGCCAATCCGGGGGGTGGGGAAATCCCATTTTGTGGGATTTTGTTGACATTAGTTTCTCCAAAAGGGATAGAGGGAATTTTCGTAGAAATTGGGAGCATATTTGGGATTTTTCATACAATTACTTCATCGATGCCAATACACTTCCCTATGGGCGGGAAATAAAACTAATGAACCTTTAATAAACGTGAAACAAGTGCAAATTGTCAAATTTTGTTACTGTAAAATGCATACTAGTATGGAAGTGATTTATACAGTGATTTGAGAATCTCAAAAATATAAGCACCATGAAACTTATTAACAGCTGTGGCATTAAAAAAGAAAGAAAGAAACGGGAAACAACGATCTTTTAAAAGCTTCCATATGAAATTACTGGTGAATGAAGCTTGCTTTATCTAGGTTTGGTTACGTTCCTTCGAAGATGGCGACACAAATGAGTGATGGAAGTACTAATTTCTAACAATAAAATGTACTTGTTTTCATCAACAATATCAATTCTCTCTCTCTCTCTCTCTCTCTCTCTCTCTCTCTTAATTACTTATTCATAAACTATTTGATGAAGATATAAAATCTGAATTCCCTCATATATTGAAAAAAGTGACTGACATACAGAGCCTTCACTTTTCATATTTTATAAATTTTGAAAAATATTGTAGAGCGTGGGAAATTCAAGAGCAAAATGGGAATTTCTGCCTCTCGAGATGACGAGGTTTTATGGCACTTGAGGTTGGTATCACTGGGTTCATGCTTGGAAATCTGCAAAATAAAGTGTTGCCATCTATCCAAGCAATTCTTTCTTTAAATTTTCCCTCGCTTTTAATATTAGGGTTGCCAACTGGCCGGAGATATTGCTGTTATCTTGATTAAAGCCGGTAGCCGGTACAAACTTCTTACCAGCCCGTCTATGACAGGTTTTTTCCAAATTTGTATCTAGTTCGAAGCAGTTTCATCCAGTTCTAAGTAAAGGTTTAAAAAGTAACTTTCATTCTGTAAATCTAAAACTGTTACCTTTTACCATGTATCAACGATTAATATATTTTGTTCATCTGCTTAAATAATTTTGAAGACATGACAGGGACTGTATCAGGGAAAATTTGAAATTTACTTGTAAGGAATTTTACACATTTATTGGAAGTGAAAAATAACTTCTTAAAGCAATTTCCTGTAGTTGAAATACGTTTAAAGAAAAAAAAAATATTTTCCAAATCCAAAATTCTCACGTGAAGATTATTATACTTTTGTTCACCTGTTTGAATAATTTTAAAGAAGTGACAGTTACAGGTAAATACAACAAAATGATCAATGCCGATTTCAGTTTTTCATTTATAGCACAATGTATCTATTAAGTACTAAGAATACACAATTTATCTATTAAGTATTATGTATTAGTGAATGTACTATGAATGTGCAGAATACAGGTTCTAATGCACTTTTGTTCACGATAATACATTTCCTTCCCATGGATGGGTTCGAACAGAGATACTTCACACTTAGATCTACATCGTAGGGAATTTTGAGGGGGTGCCAGTTTTTTTATTTTCCAGAGTTGGCAACCCTACTTTTAATGTTTAGTTTTCTTTTTATTTAAACTTAAAACCCAGTGTTTAGATGCTCAATGTTTTTCCTTTTTCTCGAAGAGAAACGTTAGGAAGAAATATTGGTATTCCTGCAGTACATTTTTTTTCTAAAAACCATGTTACATTAAAATTGCTGCAATATTTTATGATAAAAAAATAATACTCCATTATGAAAGAGTTATTGAGATGAACGTAATCTTCTTTGTGGAGAGAGAAAAAAAAATACTGAGATATATTACGGTCTTATATCGTGATACTGCATATAAATTATGTATTATATTCATATTGAAGGATAGAAAAGAATGCAAGTTTGAATTTCTTTAGAATTCTGCCTCAATATAGCAGAGATAAGACATGCTTCACATGTTGTATATTGCGTTTATATCGGATTCGTATTTTATAAATATAAGTTTTAATAAATGTGCTTCTATCTACTACGTAACAGTGAATTTTCTTCTTAATAATTTCAAAACCAGGGCCGTAACTTGTGGGGGGCAGGAGGGGCAACTGCCCTCCTCCAGGAAAGCTCCCCGCCGTTCGAGGGGGCCCCTTTAAGACAAAATTTTCTTACTTCATATACGATACGAACATAACATTATAAATGAAGCATCAAACAGGTTTACTAGATTACATAAACAAAACAGCACACAAAATGTAAATAAAACAAAAATGAGTCATGGGCCCATTTCAGTAAAAAAAAAAAGTCTACTATTAGGGGTCCTAGAAATAATATTTATTCTTATGGCTTTGAGATTTGTCAATATTGTACCCTTAATTAATTTGTCATGTATGGAACGGGCCCAGGGACGAGGGGAGGGCCCACAGGCTCCGGGGGCCCACAAAGAGTAAGAGAAGAATGGAAAGAAGGAGTCTATTTTCGAATTTTGCGGGAGGGCCCAAAACAACTTTACCTAGGGGGTCCAAATATTGATGCTTGTCCCTCCAGAAAGAAACTAAGGTACGGCGCTACGGCGCTGTTCAAAAGTATCACTTTTAACATTTCTAAGTCCTTCTTGTTAGCTTTTGTGAAAAATACTATCTAGTTCGTTTGAAATTCTTTTGAGAATTTGAAATACAGGAGATGGTTTGAATATCAATACAAAATATATTTCTAATTAAAATATTGACTTCGTTGCCTTTGTCTTGAAGCCAAAATATTTATTCGTTAGGTTAAAAGGAATGCCTCTATCTTTCTGAGTAATAACTGCGGGAGCCGTCGCAAAAGTATCTGACCATGGTCCTGGAAAACCAATATATTACCCTGACGTTTTCTTCGTTCTAATCCCCTTCAAACTAATTTCGCTCTGCTTCCAAGTTCCGAATTTGGTAGCCTTTTTCTGATGGTAACAGGCTTGGAACATCTCATCGGGAGATGCTACGAGAGGTACTGTGGCGTTGCGCTAGACCTCCTCTTGGGTGCGAAAGCGAGATTCTTTCTGGTACCTTTTTGATTTTTGGAAAGAGGCAAAAGTTTCACGAAGCTTGTAACGGTATTGGATTCAATGCTTGTTCATTCGTGTTCGGAAAAAACATTTTGTAGCGGTATTTCGTTTATAACACACTGATGCATTCCACTACATTGTAGTTAAAATACAAGTGGATATGCATGTGATAATTCAATGTTTTTATTTTAGTGTTTAAAAACTTTACCGTCTTAACAGCCTTGCACTGTTGTTTACCCTGCGGGTTCCCCCAGCTACACCTGCCCGGATCCACCATGCAATACTACCGTATTTATTGCATACCGGACCCGTGCACGGATACACCTAGTGGCCCCCACAAAGTTAATCTATCACAACCATCACTTCCAACCCACTTTCCCAGAATTCGGAGACTAATACATGCTTGTGTAACTTAGCGTGAGGGCACTATATTGAGTTGTAATTACCACCTTAACACTAAATATTTAAATATACTGATGAGCTAAACTTATAGCATTCAGTTTATTTAGAACACTTCGTTTTTATGCATACGGATAATCAAAGAAAATGCGAGATTTCATACGAGTATAGAAATTTATGTATATAATTCAACTGAACATATAGATGTTTATATAATTATTAATATTCTAATCATATGATTAAATTTTTGTTATAGGCCCTGTAACTACCACGATACGCGATTTGATTAATGTCTTAGTGACGGGAATATCCCTTTAACTTCAAACTTATCTGTACATGAAAGTTCCTGTAATCTTCATGTCACTTTAATCTTCCAAATTTTCTGTCTTTTAGCTGTTCACTGCAAATATCTTGACTTTTTGTAGTAACTAACATATAATTTCCACATTTTAAGATACGGGATGTCTTTTTCCGCTCTCCTTCAGTTGTTGAATGCCAGCACTGTTGCCAGTCCCCTCCTCACCAGGGTCTTCCAACCACCAACGCCAAACAATGAATAATGTAATAGTTAAAAATAACCATGAAGCACTGTGGTTAGGAATGCAGAGGGAATGAATTTTATAGCCATATTTGTAGAAGCAAAAGGAGTTTCTGCGTCGCAAAGACGCACACATACATATACACTTTTATCTGTTTGCGAAGAGAAATTTCTCAAAACTGCCTTTATACGAGGTTTACTTAAAAAGTTTTTTTTTTATTAACAATAAATGAGTTATCCTTTAATGTTATATAGGCGCTCGACAAGACGGTTATTTTGAAGGAACGGAAAAATAAACAGAACCCTGCAACACTGATCACTTCACTGCACTGCACTAATGTACGAGATAGTTAAACAATTCTTAAAAATCTTTTATTCCTTGGTTTTAAAAGGGTTAATCCCGAGTCTTTAACTCCAGGTTATGTTACAAGTTTTCAAAGTTCACTCGGAAATACGATTAAAAACTAAAGGGCCATTTTAAAACGGTTTTCGGAACTTACAAGGGCCATAAAAAGTCTCAATGTCTTTTCCTTTTTTTTTCAACCGATAGTAATAGTAACCACATCAATATTCACTAATAATTTTCATTCATATTATTTTCCACGCAGCATGAAATCACAAATTTAACATACTATTACTTTTGATTAATTCTATTCAATAATATTTAGTATTGTTTAACATGATGTATCATTATTTAGTATGCACTAACTCAAACACTTAACATAATTATTAATGCATTACCAAATACTTAACACTATTACATAACACAATTACTTATATAATATCTAACTCGATTGTAATTAAGTTTATTTTTATTTATTTTTTTTTATTTCACTAATACATAACTGAATGAAACTTTTATCAATGAAACAATATCATATTGCAAAATATTAAATTTAATCAACATAAGAATCAATAGCATGGTACTAATACAACGCAAAGATATCACATATAAATCAAATGGCAATAAAAAACAAGTAAACATTTTCAAAATATTAAATGCATCATCACATTTACAATTACGACAATACTAATAACTATAATACTCTATATTTATTACATTCCGGTTAGACGTTAACCAGGAATGGACCGAACAGTGGATGGTTTGTCAGACCATTACACTATTACAGTGCCTGTCCTCCTAAATTTGGAAGATACCACCCACATTATTATTATTGTTATCTATTAGCCCTCCCCGAGATGAGGATTAAAAGATAGAATAAAGGTTAATGTTAAAAAGAATATAGAGGGGCACAATACGAAAATAGCCTACTCTGGGCTTTAAACAAATATGAAATTACCCAAAATGGGAGGGAACCTCATCTCATGCCTTGGCAAGCCACTTGGCATATTATTCCTTATTTAATAAAAGGCTTCGGCCGTCCGGAAATCACATAGTAGGTCACGGACGCCTACTAACGCCATAACGATATATAAACATATCGAAATGTATATACCTTTTCTTTCTTTTTTTTTTATCCTAACTTACTAAGTTTAGGATTTACAAGATGGTTTAGTGTAAACGACAAAGCATAACTGGAACAATTAAGTTCATCTGTTAAATATTTCAAATATTTATCACATTCTATCAATCTTTTCACTAACTTTTCGATGTTTTCGTTCCGACTCTTGCTACGGTTAAATACAGATAAATCTACTTTCACAACATCATTAAAATTCACCTGAATTGTTGTTTCAGGTTCACACGAATCTACATTTAGACTATTTGGTGTTAGGGACTCTAATTCTTTTTCATGTACATGTTTTTTGGCAAGTTCTAACCAAAGTTGTTTAGTTTTTGAAGTGGGTTTCCAAACTTTCATACGATCTATTGAATGAGTTCCTAAAGATTCACCAGTAAGTGGGTCCATCAGTTCAAATACTTTATCTGTAACCTTTTGTTTACAAAGTAAAGGTCCCTTGTACAGATGAAAAAACTTGCTAATTTTCTTATCTACAGCTGAACTAAGATGACTCTGAAGCAAAAAAACCAAATCATTTTCTTTTATAACATATTTACCTCCTTGTGTTTTATTGTATTTTTCATTTCTTTTTCTAATGTTTTCTTTTCTACGAAAATCAGCCATTATGAGTCTATTTTCCCAATTCAGAGGTTCATTTTCATCATATTCATCATTTATAACTATTCCAAAATGCCGAAACACAGAATATTGCGGTTTTACATTGAGATGAAGACTTGCTGGACTTACTCCTAAACTGCTACATACAGAATAGTTTAGTAAAATTACAATTTGGGGAATATACTTCTCCCATGTAACATGGTTATCATTGCACAACAATTTAAACAAACGATTAGTTTCTCTATGGATTCTCTCCACAACAGAACTCTTTGGATGGTACGGACTAACATAATGGATTTTAATCCCATATTCTTTCATTTTTTCTTTGAATTTATTAGAAACAAAACAACTCCCATTATCTACTAAGACTGACAATGGAACACCCAAAAGTGGAAAATAATATTGTTCTAAACATTTCAAAACACATCTTGCGGTTGCATTTCTCATAGGAAACATTACATAATATCTACTGAAAACATCTAAAACTGACAAAGCAAACTTGTTTCCATTTTGAGAAGCTGGATACGGCCCTAGAATATCAATAGAAAGCATATCTCGTATGTTTTTTACTGCTACAGTCTGCAAAGGTTTAGCCGGAGGTGATGTTTCAGCTTTTGTCAATTTACAATCCATACAATCGCTTATAAAATCAACAACATCTCTTCTCAATGACTTCCAATAACACACTTCTTTAATAAATGCAATTGTTTTTTCAGCACCAAAATGACCTTGTTCATGAAAGTACTTAACAATTTCGGGGACCATGGAAGGAGGTATACAAATTTTCCAAGAGTCTAGAAAATGATAATTTCTATTCAACAAAACATCATTGCTTAACTTATAAAAACTTTCAATATTTCTATTTTTCACTTTTACATACGGGTCATTAGGATTACGCAAGAACTGAATTATTTTTTTATACTCTGGATGTTCTTGTTGTTTGACTTTCAATTCTTCAACAGTAAGATTTCCAAAACATGACGGCAAAACCTCAAATTTATTAATTTCATGTTGTTCAACTTTTGTTTGTAATATTATCCGTGAGAGAGCATCACTCGCCTGATTATCTTTAGCTTTGATATAAATTATTTCTACCTCAAATCCTTGAATTTCAATACTCCATCTCGCTAAACGTGAATTCCAATTTCTTATATTATGGAGGTATACTAAAGAATGGTGATCAGTATAAATTTTTATATGTCTACCATACAACAATTGACCCCATTTTCTTAAAGCAACAACAATCGATAAAGCCTCTTTTTCTGTCGTTGTGTAATTTTTTTCAGCTTGTTTTAAAGTTCTACTATGAAACCCAAGAATATGGCGTTCGCCATCAATTTCCTGAAACAAAATATTTCCTAAAGCTACTGAACTACAATCTGTAATGATACAAAAGTCATGATCTAAACGAGGATGAGCTAACAACACTTCTTGAGCTAAATCATGTTTCAATTGTTGAAAACTACTTTCACACTCATCATCCCATACCCATTTTTTTCTTTCTCAAAAGAGCAAACAAAGGTTCAGCTTTGTGTGCAAAATTACTAACAAATTTAGAACACCATTGAAACAAACCAAGTACTCGTTGTAATTCTTTCAAAAGTACTACTACCAGAATCATAATACATTGAAGTACCTCTACGCGTATCTTTGATGGTGTGATTGTCTATTTTTTCTTTTTTAACTCGAACGTTCGGAAAAACGTGATTAGAATGTGGGAAGTTTTTTACCTGACTTTCTACAAGAGATTGTTTTATTTGTTCTACATCGTTAACAATGGCCTCAACTTTGCTACTAATGTCAATCTGCGTTTCTTCCACTGATTTCTGCGATATTACCGTAGTTTCGCATGCAGTAATACTAGATTGAACTACCTCCTGAAGTTTTGACATCCAATTTTCACATTTATCCGTCTTTTCAACGAGTTCACTACGCACACGATCTACTTGACTTTCTAAAGACTCTAGTTGACCATTCAATGTACCTATTCTGATTTCACACTTATTTTGTCTTTGACTAAGCGTAATTAAAGAGTCATCAAAAGCGTTTATACTTTTTGAAAATTCTTCGTTTCGTTGTTCCGTAACGTTTAACTTTTCGACAACAGACTCTAATTCTACGTTACATTTATTGATTTCATATTGTATTTGTTCTGTGTATTTCGCAAAATTTTCTTCGCAAGAACGTTTTACTTTACCTACCTCAATTTGCAACTTTTCCTCAAAGTCGGAACGTAAATTCTCTATCTCTTCCGTAACTTTCTTATTAATAGAAATGAAACCAACTTTATTTTCTTCTGTAATTCTATCTAACCTATCGTGTAATTCCGCGTTAGATCTCTCAAATTTTTCTGTCAAATCTGTGTTTGATTTTTCAAATTTTTGGTCTACATTCACTGACAATTCTTTAATTGCCTGAAGCAATGTTTGTAAATTGAGGTTTTCGCTCTCAGACATGTTAATAATTTAAATATACACAATTATGAAAAAAAATAACACAAATACTAAAAATACCGTTAGTGCATACTAAATCAACTCAATATTTAACCCACACGAAGTCACACATAAACACAATATATGTAACTAAAGGTTAAATTAGTCCCTGTTCGGGCGCCATTTTGTAACGGTATTGGATTCAATGCTTGTTCATTCGTGTTCGGAAAAAACATTTTGTAGCGGTATTTCGTTTATAACACACTGATGCATTCCACTACATTGTAGTTAAAATACAAGTGGATATGCATGTGATAATTCAATGTTTTTATTTTAGTGTTTAAAAACTTTACCGTCTTAACAGCCTTGCACTGTTGTTTACCCTGCGGGTTCCCCCAGCTACACCTGCCCGGATCCACCATGCAATACTACCGTATTTATTGCATACCGGACCCGTGCACGGATACACCTAGTGGCCCCCACAAAGTTAATCTATCACAACCATCACTTCCAACCCACTTTCCCAGAATTCGGAGACTAATACATGCTTGTGTAACTTAGCGTGAGGGCACTATATTGAGTTGTAATTACCACCTTAACACTAAATATTTAAATATACTGATGAGCTAAACTTATAGCATTCAGTTTATTTAGAACACTTCGTTTTTATGCATACGGATAATCAAAGAAAATGCGAGATTTCATACGAGTATAGAAATTTATGTATATAATTCAACTGAACATATAGATGTTTATATAATTATTAATATTCTAATCATATGATTAAATTTTTGTTATAGGCCCTGTAACTACCACGATACGCGATTTGATTAATGTCTTAGTGACGGGAATATCCCTTTAACTTCAAACTTATCTGTACATGAAAGTTCCTGTAATCTTCATGTCACTTTAATCTTCCAAATTTTCTGTCTTTTAGCTGTTCACTGCAAATATCTTGACTTTTTGTAGTAACTAACATATAATTTCCACATTTTAAGATACGGGATGTCTTTTTCCGCTCTCCTTCAGTTGTTGAATGCCAGCACTGTTGCCAGTCCCCTCCTCACCAGGGTCTTCCAACCACCAACGCCAAACAATGAATAATGTAATAGTTAAAAATAACCATGAAGCACTGTGGTTAGGAATGCAGAGGGAATGAATTTTATAGCCATATTTGTAGAAGCAAAAGGAGTTTCTGCGTCGCAAAGACGCACACATACATATACACTTTTATCTGTTTGCGAAGAGAAATTTCTCAAAACTGCCTTTATACGAGGTTTACTTAAAAAGATTTTTTTTTTATTAACAATAAATGAGTTATCCTTTAAATATTCTGGTGTGGGGAAAACGACAACCACATGAGCTGCGTGAATGGAATCGCTATATTGGTGCAGGCTTCGGGGTTCTAGAGTCCACAGATTCGATCATTATGGACAAAGAGCGTAACGTAGACACCAGGAAATGTCTAAAGAAAAGTCCTTTGTATCTGAACGTTCTTCCTTACGTAATCATGTTGCACGTAGCCTCGGCAATCAAAGAACACAATCAACATTGGTTTGATTTTGCTACGTACCTGGCAATCTTCTGTGAGGCTTCTCGAATTTTGTCAGTCCTTTGCGAGATTGGATGTATCCACGGAGTCGATTGTGACTTTGTTCTCACATCCTATCTGTATACCCATGTCTTTACCATTTTAGCCGCATCGAGACCACAGAAGAGCACCAAACATAACCTGTAACCCCCCCTCTACAACAAAAGATGCAATAACGCCACCTGTAGGCTAAAGGTATTTAAACCTCTCTTCCATGATGCAAAATTTGGCCAACCTACGCCATGTACTTTTCCCAAAAACAAAGAAGGTCGATACTTTTACGACAGATCTCGTATTTTGAATGGCATATCGTACCTATTGGAGCTTAGTTCTCTAAAGCTTTATTAGTACTTTCAATTAAAATAATTAATCCATAAACCAAAAACAGTAAAATATAACGGAAAATAACTTTTTGATACAGATTCAGTGTCCAAGAATAAGGTTTCTCCTTGACCTTTATCCATCTATTGTATATACAAGAAGTAGTGAAAACAATTTCCAGTTTCAACACTGGCCAGGATAGTGTCAAAACGGTAACAGATAGCGAGAAGGATGTTTTTGATAGAGATTTGGTACCGCAAAAATAGATTCCGTTTCCGACTTTATTGCTTTATTCTAACCGAAAATGGTTGATATTTAGCACCACTCCCAGGAGACGTGATTTTAATAGCCTTTTCGGGCTATCAACCAGTGAAAGTATTGACATCCGACGTTTCGAATGCTGACATTGCATTCGTCTTCAGGAACTGTAATGAAGAAACCGGAGATGTGGACATGTACACTCATGTCCAAAATTATTGTCGCATGTCTATAAATATGTTGTAGGAATATAATTTTATAACGAATTTGCCCGGTATTTCTTATAATATTAGTATGTGTAAAATCGGCAAAGACATGTATGTGGCAAATTTTATGTCAAAAGAGCAGTAAATAAGAACCATAAAACGAAAATAAAATTTTCTTGTCCATTTAGCAATATTTTGCTTTATTCATTCTAATTTTCGTATTTATAATTCTTTTCTTATGAAGTTTACCAAAATATACATTTCCCGATTATACACATAGTATCAGTAAGCATTATCAAATTATATTCCTATAAGAAGACGATTATGTATATATATATATATATGCGACAATCATTTTGGACATGAGTGTACCTAGAAATATATGATGACTATTTAGGAGTAGAACTATAAATAGGGGATTGTGATTAGCTGAGGAAAATGCTGGCTTCTGATTGGCTGTTGTTGTGGCTACGAGAAATGGCTTTGTTGAGTATCTGTTTTATTTATTTATTTATTTATTTATTTTTGTTGTTGTTGTTTCCGAAGGGTCTGATCTGGTCGGTCCTTTTCAGAAACAAAAAATAGACATTCAACAAAACCATTTCTTGTAGCCTAGCCACAACAACAGTCAATTAGGAGCCAGCATCCCTCAGCCAATCAAAAGCCAGCATTTCCCTCAGCCAATCACAATCCCCTATTCATTCTGCTTCCAAATTGTCACCATATATACGTGGCTACATTTCCGGTCTCTTCATTACAGTCTTTAAAGATGAATGTAATGTCTGTACTCGAAATGTCGGATATCGATACCTCCACCTAGCTGATAGTCCGGGAAGACTTACTAAAATAGCACCACTTCCGATTCCAATATGATTGTCATAGAGCGAAAACGGTAAGAAAAAACAAAAATGTTTATTTATGGATTCTGGATCCCAGTTCTTATTCTTTTGAAATCAGAAGTAGTAAGAACTAGTAAATTTTTTTAGTTTCAATATTGATTTATGTTTGGCATAATTGCAAAAGATCATCATCATCGTCATCATAAGTATTCTGCCATTATTGGCAGTCACTTGCCTTCCATGCTCCATGGTTTTCCGCTAATCTCTTCGTCTTCAAATACGATTTTTCTGTTTTGATATGGCCGATTAATTATAGTCTCCTTCGCCTCCTCCCTCTCTTTTCTGCCACCATACCCTATAGCACATCCGTCATGATACAATTCCTTCCTATCCAATGTTTCAACCAGTTTCTCTTCCTCTTCTTAATAATATCTAAAATTGTTCTTTTCTCTCTCACCATTTATATCACTTCCTCATTCATTTTCCGCTTCGTTTAGCTAATGTTGGTATTCATTTTATTGTTCTAAATTCAGCGTCTAAGGAAGAAGTTCCATTTCCGGTGTTATTTCCCTATTGTAACCGGAATTTATAGATTTCTTCCGGTTTCGTTATTGAATTTGCATAGGTGTATCGTAGTGTAATAGTGTGAAATCAAACGCGTTCATTTCTAGAAGAAGTATTGAGTGAATTGTTTATGAAAAATTTGTAGTTCCATATTTTGTGCTTATTCTCAGTAAGCTATGGAATAGTTATGGATTAACTAGTGGTATGAGAGTGTTGGAGGAAATAAAAGAATCATCATGAAGTTTAACTCTTTCTGGTTTTCGATACTATATTTAAATTATGAATTATATATCTTTTAAATGCAAGGTGGACCAAAAGTAGGTATACAATCCCGTACTGATCAGCTCACTGTATTTCACTGAAGCATTTCTTATTATTATCCATCAATTTCTTTATTATCTGTTCTTAAAACCTTTTTACTTATACCTTAAGCTCGGAACAGCCGAAGCAAATCTATATATATAAAAGAGAACGTACAAAATCCTTTGTCCGCTCATCACGCTAATACGGCTGAACCAATTTCTTTCATTTTTGGGGGGTTATTAGGATTTGGACCCTAGATGGTTTTTATCATATCACTTTAATTTTTAATTACCAGTGTCTTGAGATAATTGACCATTCAAGTGTCCATAACGTACAGCGGGGGACACTTCTAAATGGTACACTTTAGCCGTAAATCTCCATATGGCTGTACCATTTAGAAGTGTCCCCCGCTGTACAAATCCTTTGTTATTAGTTCATCATAGGTAAAAATAAACGTATTTATATGCAACCCGCATGACCGTGTCACTCGGCGGGTTAACATAAATGACAGGCGATATACAGCGGAAAATAGCTTGAATCTTCTGTTTAAAATTTTTTAATTGATTTGCTTATTTTTACAGACACTTTTACAATATGCCAGCACCGGGATGACCGCAGCGAAGCGGGGCGGGTTAACATAAATGACAGGCGATATAATGTTAAGATTTACTGCAATCTTCTATGGTTTTTATCATATCACTTGAAAGCGAAAAAGTAAAAATTATCTAAGTAACAAAGTTTATTGCGTTCCGGGGTGACCGCAGCGAAGCGGGGTGAACGCTGCTAGTAAATCATAAGCAAGAATGTTGTACTTGATCAATGCAGGGGTATATACCTTCTTTTGGGCAACCCTGTATTTTCTATTATTGGTAAGTATTTTCTGCCTCTTGGTAGGTCCTGAGATCAATGAGTTTTTTTAAATTTTTTTTTTTTATTTGGGGCCTGGAAATCATTCTTCCGCGTTTCTCAATTTTCATTTTGCTCTTTTCCACGCAGACTGCCATGAGTATGGAATTCCATACACATGGCTCTCCCATGCAGCGTTGCGTATATGATTTTCCATTTTCCAAACAATATGTAGCAGTTTTGTCGCCTTCGTTCTATAGGTGTGTGTGCCATTACATACACATGGCGTAGAAGGCAAAATTTAACGTCCACACCATGTATAAGCAAAACCATACACAAAGAAAATTATACATTTATGCGATAAAACAAAGGCTAAATCAAAGTACTACTGGCAGACTGTTGCCCGTGGCGCATAGGTGATAACGGTCAACAGATATGGTGGCAGTCAAGGTGTTAATTCCCAATACTTTCTTCTATTTTTCAAATCATTGATCAGTTGTGTTCTTCCTATTCCTCACTTTCCTTCTATGCGGTATGAAGAAGACAATTTCTTCGCAAGATGTGTCCAATTCAATTGACCTTTCTACGATGGATGCTGGCTGAAAGTGTCTCTTCTTTCCTATCTGTTTTAAAACATCTTCGTTTGTTACTCTCTCCGTCCATTTTATCTTCTCCATCTTCCTCCAACACCACATTTCGAAGCTCTGTAAATATGCCTTTCCTTGATCAACTTCTTCCTTAGTCAAATATTAAGCCTACTAGTTAAGAGTGATCTTTTCTTGTTGAATGCTTCTTTAGCTATGGCAATTCTTGACCTGATCTCTTTGGTGCAGTAAGCGTCTCTCGTCAAAATACTTCCCAGATATTTGAAATGATCAACCTCTTCAAGTTTTCTTTGTTCTACTCTGACCCGCAAGGGCGCGTTTTCATGGGATATTCTCATGCCTTTTGACTCTATGATGTTGATTTTTCCATTCCATACAGTTTCCTAGTGTCAAGCATTTTTTTTCATCATCTCCTGTAGTCCTTCTTCGGTTCTAGCTATAATAACCCTATCATCTTCACACCTGATCTTGTTAACGATCTTCCCTGCAATTTTGAAATCTTCAATTCCTAGTAGTGCTTCCTTCATTAAACATTCACTGTAAATGTTGAATAATTTCGGAGACATCACATCCTTGTCTGACTCCTCTTCCAATCTCCATACTATTGGTTTCTCCTTGATTCAAACGCAACCTCACTCGTTGCCCTTTCACAGGTTGGAAACTAATATTTAATACATATGATTTCAGACCTTTGTTAGTAGCATAGAGAAGAGTAACTGAACATTGCATTATTAACTTACATTGATTTACTGAGTGCAGCTATTTATGGAAATGGGATAGAGCCTGCGCTTATGTATGAGACTGAAAACATGCAGTATATTTATTTAAATTTACTTGTTTATTTAAATATTAAAATCTTGACCGTTATTGTACTATAAGTAGACAGCAATTAAATTTAAACAAGGAATTACAAGTTTTTTGATTTGAATATTTGAAGGAGAATGAGAAATTCTGAAAGGAGGCCGGATTCCTCACTTAAGCACAAAAAAAAAAAAAAAAAAGTAATATGCAGAGTGAACCTGAAAGATGTTCACAAACACCGGGAGGTGATTCGTGATATCAAAAGGAGACAAAATGTCCCCTTTCACATTGTCGAATTCCAAGTCGTGTAAGAGTGACAGGGGTGCCAACTTGGAATCGAAAGTCAAATCCTGATAATTGGAACGGAATAGAAAGATGTGCACAGCGTACACGAACGTAGAATTCGACAACATGCATAACGACCTTTTGTCTTCTTTTGATGTTACGAATCACCTCCCGAATTATGTATTGTCTGCGAAACAAATAAATAAATGTTTTCTGTTTGTATGAAATGTTAGTATCTTGCCCCTTGTTGCTATGAAAATAAAATACTACACATTACCCCATATCATTTCGCCAGCAGCTTTCTATTTGCTGATCAGTTAAAACAGTATTCCTGGGCATCGTGGCGAAAGTGTATTTGCTTTTTTTGTGCATTGTATGGTACTAATACAACATCTAGTGCCTGAGGGACCATGATAGCGGGCATTTTACTGAAATGAACCAAGTTCACATTTTTTACTTCAATTATGAGATTTGTTTTATACGTCTGTTTTTTGGAATGTGGTAAACTTAGTTCAAGCTTTATTTACACATCACATTATACAGAATAAGAAAAGATTTATCTTCAAGTCCGGAGATCTTAAAGGGGAGGCCAGTTGCCCCTGTCTCTCACAAGTTACGACCCTGATATACTGGTACAGTTTAAGTATGTTATTGTAAGATTTGACGTTTTAATTTGTGTTCTTATAAACATCATTGGTACTTATCCAAGGTTTTAGAGGTTCTTAACTTATCATGTACATAGGTATTGAAATTTTTTTCTGTTTCATTAACCGTTTTGGAATTTTGGGATCTTTAAGTCATATTTTAGACTTTGAGTTAAGCAGCTGCTGCATCATCACAATTTGTTCTAGAATCATGGCTCATACCTTATTCTGTTAAGAATAAAGCAACATTCCAAACAGTACCATTCATATATCCGTATCGTATACGTGAAGGTATTCTAAAAAGTCCTTTTTCCAAGGCCTCTCTACACCGAACCTGTGTTAAAGTAAACAATAATAAGGAAATTGTAGAGGAGAAGGGGAGAGAAGAAGGAGGAAAGAAGCGATAACACGTGTGCTCTGTCTGATGGTCATGTCGATGGCAAATATACGTGTTCTTGGATAACATGAAAGTTTTTAGACACCATTTGCAAGAGTAAAGATAAGCCTTTTTCATTGTACTCTTGAAAGTCAAACAGATGACGTCATGACCCCGGCGTCTTGACGAGCTTCTCAAAACACATCTGACCTGTTTTGCAACGCATGTACGACTGAATAATACAAATACTTCAAAAATAGTAGATGTTATATGAGCGTTTTAAAACTACCATAAATCCCGAAAAGGTTAAACACAATTGTGTAAAGAAATCATGGCGGAATATACATATATCAAATACAGAAAATACAGTGAAGTGATGATCTACCTGGTTTGGTTTCTAGTCGCACACAACGAAATGTTATTATATAGTGTGTTTTGTTATGAATATGTGATTGGACCTTGAATTATTCATGATTTTATGCGGATCAAAACATTAATTTTACAACATATATTCATGAATTAAATTTTAATTTTAAAAAACGATGTTTTTGAGTGTATGCAAATTACAAGTTGATGTTTGTTATGAAATGGGTAAATCAAATGTATATCTCAACTGTTATGTTTATATCATAATACGGACTAAACGTATCTTGCTTGATTATATTGTGTAAATGGAATTATAATTGAAAATATACAGTGTGTTTCAAAACAACACCGACAGCGTTTGGGAGGTGATTCTTCACACCAAGTTAAGACAAAAAGTGTTGACTAATCTGGGTGCACAAATGCTTCCTTTCGGAGTTATAGGTTGCCGGAAACATGAAAAAAAAAATGAACTTTAAAGGTCCATAGCTGCAAAACTATGGGACCTACCGTAGTCGGGTCAAGACTTCACTTAGCAATTAATATGTCCCCTATGCAAATATCCAAGTTTCAGAATCCTGCGGTACTTCTGCAATAAGTTTTATAGAGATAGTTGCGAGTACTTCAAGTTAATGCCCACGGGCGCCTCTGGCGGGAAGACAAGGGGGACGCATCCCGCTCAAATATTTTGAGTGCGAGATAAATGGATCAATGCTGAAAGTATTTAGATCTATGTGGAAGAATATAAACATAGACAGAACAAATTAAAGTTATGTCTGTTCTTAAATATTGGGTTAATGTGATTAGAATGTCCGTCTGACGTGTGTCACTTTCAAAAAAGGATTTTTTTTTTTTTTTTAAAGTTACGCTTCTTGGTGAGTCAAAGTAGTCTCGGCTGCTTGGTTTCCAGGACGAAGAGAGACTGGAGAGGGGAAGGAAAGGATGTATATAAAGTTTATCTGCGAATTAAGAAGGGAAATCTACAAAGACAGGGAAATATACAATAGAAGCGAAGGTGACAAGAGGACTTTAAAAAGATAGAGAAATTTGAATATTATATATGAGAGTAAATTTCATGCAAATACTATAGAAGAGCAGCAAGGGCCAACTACTATGACAATATAGAAACTAAAGATAGAAATGAGTGTTTAATGAGCGAATTGAGTTGAGGAAGATGGAAAGAATACGTTGAAGAACAGGGTGACAGCAAGATTAAACTGTACATTTTAGATATTAAAACGGAAAACGAAGTAATCGAGGATGGTTCATTGGACAAGTTCAAAAACATACAGCGAAATGAAGAACAAAATGGTAGATAATATACCTTTTGAGTTTATTAAGAATTCAGAAGAAGAATGAAATGAAAAATTCTAAATTCGCAATCAAATCAAGTGTCATTTTAAGACTTGTTTCAGAGAGTTAAGATATTGTTAGCTGACCAATCGAAATATTTGAGGACTATAGGAATGTCCAGGTGAAGAAATTATTTAAGAACCATATTATATATAAACTTAATTTTTTTCGACAAGTAGTCTACCAATGATGAAAGAAAATTATGATGAATTGTGTTGATAAAGGTAGAAAGAGCGGATGGCATTAGTAAATTAGATTCCAGTTTACTCATAATTTTCAGATAACTAGTTGGGGTCTACTAGCATTCTAGCCCTCCCCGTCCCCCTAATTTTAACATGCCAGAGACGCCCATGTATATGCCCGTACCGAACTCCCTCTATAAAATTTGCTTCGTGAGTACCTTAGGATTTTGAAACATATTATTTTTGAATTGCACATGTTAGTTCCGAAGTGAAGTTTGGACCCGACTACGGTAGGTCCAATAGTTTTGGAGCTATGGACCTTAAAAGTTTTTTTTCATCATTTCGGCAGCCTATAACTCCGAAAGGAAACATTTGTGCACCCACATTGGTCTATACTTTTTGTTTTATCTTGGTGCCAAGAGTCACCTCCCAAACGTTGTCGATGTTGTTTTGAAACATCTTGTATATAACGTGGCAGTTAATTGACACTGATTAATGAAAATAATTCCATATAAAGAATTAGGTCTTATTTTATTTAGATACAGTATGGAACAAAAGTAATGGGACAAAACACTCGTTCTGTCACAGTGGATAGCATACAAGTATTTTTTAAAATTAATGTATATACAATAGTCTTGAGTTTGACCGATGTACTGAGATAATATTGAATAATATATTTTACGAATCTAATTACATTTAATCAACAAATATCACAAATGAGGTACTTGATTTCTCATTTATTTTTATTTTCTAAATAATTCTTTCAATAAATTGAACTTTTTCAAATATCTACGATCAATGTTAAGAAACGAAAATCATATTCACGAAGAAACTAAATGTCGACTTAAAGCAGAGAATTCGTGTTATTATTCAACTCAAAATCTTTTGTCGTCTCAAATTTTGTCGACGATATATGAGTCATTCAGTTGCAAAATGGCTCTTGTCCATTTATACCAAATCCCCAAAAAACCGATAAAAACTATATCTCCGAAGTATTTTGTAGAACTGGAAATATTTGAGGATGTTCAAATTTTTCACATGAACACACTGAAGTATTCCCAGTTCTCCAAAACGTGCAGATCCTACATTTTTTTCTAAGTAAAACGATATAAAACGATAATCATGCATGTTATTCTGTATGATTGTGAAACATGGTCACTTACTTTGAGGGAACAACGTAGATTGAAAGCATTTGAGATCTAGAGCCTGAGACGAATATTCGGACCCAAGAGAAACTGGAATGGGGAATGGCGGAAACTTCACAACGAGGAACTACATAATTTATACCGTTTACCAAACATTGCTAGGGTCATCGAATCTAGGAGCCTCAGGTGGGCAGATCATGTAGCTAGAATGGACGAAAGTAGGAACGCTTTCAAAGTTTTAACTGAAAGTGAAATCGGAAAATGACCATTAGGAAGATCTTTGTACAGATGGGAGGACAATATTAAGATGGATCTTGCAGAAATAGGACTACAAAGTAGAAACTGGATCCAGTTGGCTAAGGACAGAAGTCTGTGGAGAGCTTTTGTGAACGCGGCATTGAATCTCCGAGTTCTATAGGCCATAGAGTTAGTTACTTAGTTAATGATTAAAAATGACTTAATATTGTTATAATAGGTATTAAAATAAATTATTTTTTATTAATTTCGTTTTACAATAAATTTAAAGAAAAATTATCTTCACTTTGTACACTGTTGTTTTAAGAGATATGCAAAATGTTTGTGTTAGAATTTCCCAGTTAAACATTAAAATGTTTTGATTTATGTTCAGGCCGGTAGCCAGCCCAAAAATGTAGAGGGGGGGGGGAATGAAGTTAGGGGGCCCGATCCAACAATATTATAGTTCATCACCATATTGTAGTTCATTTGCCTACTGTGAAAATTTTAGAGGAGGCAGAAAAAATTTAGGGGGTCGGCTCCCTAGACCCCTCTGGATATGGGCCTGTTTAGGTTTAAAATAAGACGTTTGTATTCAGGAAACCCGAGCGATTTTGAGAATGGAAGTAGATATTGGGTGAAAATTACAGTCAATTACAGTAGACTTTTGATTTTTCGAGCTACTCTAAAAGAAATGTAAGTTACAGTTGCTGTAAAAGATGGCGCGCATACTAGTTCGTTTTCGCATGACACGGTACAAATGATCTATAATTAATTTTTAAAGTCTCCTTTGAGTTGAATTGAATTGAACAAAAGTAAATAGTAAAAACAAAATATAATGGTATTTAAAAATTTGAAGGAGAAAATTAAGAAAGAAATACGAAATTTTCTTTTCAAAAACATTATTTTTTTCTTACATTCAGACTTTTGCGGTGAAATAACTATTAATCTTTTGTATTTGGAATTTGATGGAATTGTTTAAATACCAAGTTCAAGTAAATCATTTAAAAACGAGCCAAAGTGATCAACAGTTTCTGATGAAGTTGACATTCCGCGCAGACGAACAGAGTGCATAACCACTCTTGCATAGCAAGAATTCCGAGAAACAGTCTTTGCTTATGTCCACACACATATAGACACAAATGCATGTTAGATGTCTGATGAAAATGCAACGTCAAAGAGAGTCTGCACCGCTGTTATGTTGTTTGAAGATAATAGCGGCCAGAGACATGGAAACAAACAGTGAAAGATGATACGTGCGAATGAATGACAGCGTACTTATGTCAACACACTAGCTTGCACAAAGGTATCAGATGTATTTACGAAAAAAAAAAAAGTGGAGAAACATACGCGGTATGATATTTATAACGTTAAGATCTAAATATAAAATTTTAAGCATATCAGTGATATTATGATAATGAGAATGCAAGCAGTGTCATGTAGACAATACAGTGGCGTATTTTGTGTATAGGCTCTATATAAAGCGGAGAATTATAGTCTACCAGGTTATAACGATAACATATAATTTTAATTAGCAGAACGTAATTTAAACTGTATCCTATCCTAGAAGAAGAAGAAAAGATTTGCTTCAAACGTTGTTATAGTAATGTCTGTTGTTAATCAAATATTAATACTGGTACACAAAATAGCTTCTACGTAAGTTACATTAATGTGGATGTAGTCTAACTAACTATCTTTATGACCTATGGAGCCCGGAGTTTAAATGCCGCATTCACAAAAGCTCTCCACAGTCGTCCTCCCATCTGCGCCTGGGTCTTCCTAATGGTCGTTTTCCGATTGGGCTTCCAGTTAAAACTAAAAGCGTTCCTACTTTCTTCCATTCTGGCTACACAACCTGACCACCTAGACTTGATGACCTTAACAATGTTTGGTAAACGGTAAAAATTATGCAGTTCCTCGTTATGAAGTTTCAAACATTCTTCACTTCAGTTCCTCTTGGGTCCGAATATTCATTTCAGGATTTTATTCTCAAATACTGTCAGTCTGTTTTCTTCTCTCATCCTAAGCGACCATGTTTCGCAACCATACAGCACAACATGCATTATGATTGTTTTATATATTTTTAGCTCCAAATTCCTGGACAGTATTCACTACGATATAAAAGATTTTGAACTGATTAAAACATGAATTTCCTGCTTTTAATTGAATAATAAAATGACGAGCAAGAAACTCATAAGCAAACTGTTTTTTTGATAGAAATTTGGAAGCTAACCTAACTTTTCAAACAGCGAACATTGAAATTGAATATTCTAATTCAAGTACCTTCAAGTTACATGAAGTAACGGCATATTATAAGTAGCCGTCTAAAAAGTAATGTAACACGAGGCGCGATGTTAGAGGCGTACCGCAGGGTATCGTACTAAATGGCAAGAACCAAATGAAAAATGAAAATGAAATCTTTGAGTTTTACGTCCCACGGTTATGCCGGTTAGGCTAAAGGAGACGATGATGATGAGTAATGAATGAAATGGTGGAATGAAGAAAGTGGGAGAATTCCGGGAAAAACCCACGCACACGGTGTTTGCCCACCACAAAGTTTACTTGGCGGGGGTTGGGATCGAACCCGGGACCCCTACCACCAGAGGTGAACGCTCTACCACTGAGCCACCAAGCCCCCAAGAACCAAATGAGTGAAGTCCATCCATGTATAATATGGCAGGCTATATTTCATACTTCTACTACCTTAGACGTATCAGTCCATTAGTATCCACTCAATTAAAGTTAATTTCAAGTTAATTTCAGTTAAGTCCTTTAGGGTAGAGCAGATGGATGATTGATGGCGGATGTCTTAAAATTGTACGATGATGGACTTATTTATTTAGTGTGTCATGAATTCTGTGAACTATGTAGTCATATAAATCTTCTTTGGACTGCTGGAGACAACGAATTGGTCTATTCAATGACTGCACCTGTGTTCAGTGTTGTCAACTTATATCTGAGTTACAACAAATTACAAACAAGGAGTTACAGTTGGCTTATCGTTAGATTTGTTATTTCACTAATATTTGTTATAGCTACTAGATGTGGAACTGAATCCTGGGGTCCATGAATCATGCACGATGTTTTTGTGAAACTACAACAAACGGAAAAGATATTTACTGATGTGTGCAAAGTGAATGATGACTTTTGAAAACAAGTCCAAAGTGTTGTTATTGGGTTAAGTGAAGTTATAGAAGAAAACAAACGACTCCAGCAGGAAGATTTATTAAATAGACAGTCAGGGGCGGATCCAGGACCGACTTGTATGGGGGGGGGGGCGGTGGGTTCTCATACTGTTACTTAGAGCTACTTTTAAGAGCTTCAAACTCTGGGATGGTTTTTATTTATATATATACATTATACAACGTTCTTACAGAACTTGGAATACCGAGAAAGCTATTTAGATTAATTAAGATATGTTTAAGTGAATCCCAAAGTAAAGTCCGGGTAGGAAAATTTTTGTCCACGAGCTTCCACGTCGAAAATGGCCTGAAACAAGGAGATGCGTTGTCGCCATTATTATTTAACTTTGTGCTGGAATACGCCATAGGGAAAATCAAGATAGCAACCAGGGCCTAGAGTTGAACGGCATTCACCAGGTTGTGGCATATGCTGATGATGTAAATTTAATAGGGGAACAGTAGAAATAAATGCAGAGATCTTATTAAACGCTTGCAGGGACATGGGTTTAGAAGTAAATGCAGAGAAAACTAAATACATGGAAGTGTGTCGGGACCGTAATACGGCAAATTGTGGAGGCGTTAAAATATTAAATAATGCTTTTGATAAAGTGGATACTTTCAAATATTTAGGATCAATATTAACAGACGAAAATCATATTCACGAAGAAATTAAATGTCGACTAAAAGCAGGGAATTCGTGTTACTATTCGGTTCAAAATCTCTTGTCGTCGCGAATTCTGTCGAGGAATTTGAAGCTTAAAATATATAAAACGATAATCATGCCTGTTGTTCTGTATGGTTGTGAAACATGGTCGCTTACTCTGAGGGAAGAACATAGACTGAAAGTATTTGAAAACAGGATCCTGAGAAGAATATTCGGACCCAAGAGGAACGAGAATGGGGAATGGCGGAAGCTTCATAACGAGGAACTACATAGTTTATACGGTTTACCCAACATTGTTAGGGTCGTCAAGTTTAGGAGGCTTAGGTGGGCAGGTCATGTAGCTAGAATGGAAGAAAGTAGAAACGCTTTCAAAGTCTTGACTGGTAGACCCATAGGAAAACGACCATTAGGAAGACCTAGGAGCAGATGGGAGGACAATATTAAGATGGATCTCGCAGAGATAGGAATACAAAGTAGAAACTGGATCCAATTAGCTAAGGATAGAAGTCAGTGGAGAGCTTTTGTGAACGCGGCACTGAACCTCCGGGTTCCATAGGCCATAGAATTAGTTAGTTAGTTAGTTATATACAATAAGAAAGTTTCTTCCTCTGGCGAGGGCGATCGCCCCCTGGATCCGTCACTGTAGACAGTTTATTGATAAGATCGGGAATCAATCGAGAAGAAATAATCTTATCTTGAAAAATATAAGCGTGAAAGCCAATGAAATGTGTTAAGTCTCTGAAAATAGTGTTCGTAAATTGATTGCTGAACAGTTACGAATATATTTAAGACTACAAGATATCGAAAGGGCAAACAGACTAACTAAAAGAAAAGACAATCTGATCGTAATAAAATTTTCTTTCTATAGAAGGAAAACCAAAGTACAGGGTGCTCGGTAGTTCAATTCTTATGGGGCTAGCAAGGTGTTGAACTACCGGAAATGTTGAACTACTGGATATATTTGTAAAAAAAAAAAAAAAAAAAAAAAAAAAAAAAACCGTAGGAACAGTTAGATTGAGTGTAAATACGTAATAAAACGGCATTACTGTATGTACTGTACTTAAAAACGCATTTACTGGCAAAAATTTAAGTCAAATTTTGAATCACATTTTTCAATCAAAATCATATACAGTACAGTTGTAACAAAGGAATTCAACAATGCACGCTTTAAATTGCTCGCTTGCGTCTCGTCGTCAGGCTCGGCGGTGAAACAGAGGAGTGAAGAGAGGGAGGTTGTTTACATGTACAGTACAATGCTGCGGTAGCGCCTTCTGAAAGGTCTGTTTGTCAACAGCGCGTCGAACTACTGGGCGCCTAAACCTGAAAACCGTTGAGGTACAGAACAATCTGCTAGCCATTTTGCCAAGTGTTGAACTACCGAACATGGTGGCTGCAAAACTGTTGAACTGAAGAATACAAGAAAATGTAGAAATACTGGGCCTGTTGAAGTATCGAATGTTGAACTACCGAACGCTGCCCTGTACTAAGAAAAGCGTTCATGGCTAAGGACAGTAGCGTACGCAGAAATTTATTTCGGGAGGGGTCCAAACTCAATATGAGAGTATTTTATATTAACATTTGTAAAATTATTCCTAAAATTAGGCTAAATTTACACAAAAGTCGAAATTTTTTTGGGGGGGGGGGCGTACGGATCCCCTGGACTTACCCCCTGCGCACGTCCCTGGCTAAGATTACACATAGTTGTTCAAGAAGACTTCTCATTTATATTGATATTTATATTCATATTCGTATTAATGTTCATATTCAGTGGATAGCATACAAGTATTTTTTAAAATTATATGTACAGTCGAGATTTGAACGATGTACTGAGGTAATATTGAATAATATATTTTACGAATCTAGTTACATTTAATTGAAAAAATCAGAAATGAGCTACTTGGTTGAGCTACGTCGACTAAAAGCAGGAAATTCATGTTATTATTCAGTTCAAAATCTTTTGTTCTTGCGAATTCTATCGAGGAATCTGAAGCTTAAAATATGTAAAACGATAATCATGAATGTTGTTCTGTATGGTTGCGAAACATGGTCGCTTATTCTGAGGGAAGAACATACACTGAAAGTATTGAAAATAAGCTCCTGAGATGAATATTCGGACCCAAGAGGAACGGGAATGGGAAATGGCGGAAAGTTCATAACGAGGAACTGCATAATTTATACCGTTTACAAAACATTGTTAGGGTCATCAAGTCCAGGAGCGTGTGTAGTCTTGCCCCCTCCCCTACCATCACGTAATCCTTCGTAAACAATTTCAGTCGTTTGTACTTCATTTGCTCCCATTTGCTCCGCAGTAGCTCCGTTTGCTCCCTTATCGTTCCCGAGAAAATGGAACATTAAAGTGGGGGGGTACCAGAACAACGTCGTTCCAGTCCCCCCACCCAACTAAAAATAATCGCTGAGGGGAACAGATTGTGGCATTCGTTTGCTCCCATTTGCTCCCATTTGCTCCGCAGTAGGTCCGTTTGTTTCCTTACGGATCCCGACAAAATGCAACATTAAAGCGGGGAGCCAGAACAATGTGTTTGCTTGAGTAACATTCCCAAGAAAATGGAATTTTAAAGTTGGGAGCCACAACAACAAATTCCCACTCCCCACCCAACTATAAATAATGGCAGAGAGAAACTGATGGTGGCATTCATTTGTACTTAGTTTACTCTAATCTGTTCTACAGTTTCCACGTTTGGAGCAAACGAAGTACAAACAAATGCCAACATCTGTTTCCCTCTGATTCTATTTTTAGTGTGAGTAGTCTTTAATGTTTCATTTTTTCGCGAACAGTAAGGGAGCAAATTGGAGAACCTGCGGAGCAAATGGGAGCGAACAAAGTACCAACGAATGCCACCATCCGTTCCTCTCTGCGATTATTTTCAGCTGGGAGAGTTGCTAGGATCAGTTTGTTCTGCCCCCCTTACTTTAAAGTTCAATTTTCTCGCGAACGATAGTTGAGCAAACGTGAAAAACTGCGGAGCAAATGGGAGCAAACGAAGTACTAATGAATACCACCATCCGTTTCTCTCTGCCACTAAGTGGAGGGGGTACGGAAGATGTCCTGGCCCCCACATTAAAATTCCATTTTCTTGGGAATGGTAGGGAAGCAAACGGTGAAATTGCGTAGTAAATGGGAGCAAACGAAGTACAAACGAACGCCACCATCCGTTCTTCTGTGACATTATTTTTAGTTGGGTGGAGAACTGGGACTATGTTGTTGTGGCTCCCCAATTTAAAATTTTATTTTCTCAGGAACAGTATGGGAGCAAACGGAGAAACTGCGAAGCAAATGGGAGCAAACGAAGTACAAACGAATGCCACTATCCGTTTCCCTCAGCGATTATTTTTAGTTGGGTGGGGTAGGGTGGGGAGCTGGGACGACGTTGTTTTTTCCCCCCATTTTAATGTTCCATTTTCTCGGGAACGGTAAGGGAGCAAATGGAGTAAACGAAGTACAAAGGACTGAAATTGTTTCCGAAGGATTACGTGATAGTGGTAGGAGGGTTAGAACTACACACGCAGTCTAGGAGGCTCAGGTGGACAGGTCATGTAGCCACAATGGAAGAAAGTAGGAACGCTTTTAAAGATTTTAACTAGAAATCCAATCGGAAAACGTCCATTAGGAAGATCTAGGCACAGGTGGGAGGACAATATTAAGATGGATCTCGCAGAAATAAGTATAGAAAGTTGAAACTCGATCCAGTTGGCTAAGGACACAAATCAATGGATAGCATTTTTGTGAACGCGGCATTGAACCACCCGGTTTCGTAGACTATAGCGTTGGTTATTTATTTAGTAAATGATTACTTTAGTTAACTACTAATGAAAAATGTTTTGCGCTGAAATCTCTTACATTACATTGATTTTTCGTAACATTAACTAAGCGCTTAAGAGTAGGGATGTGCACGAGACAAGTCGAGACAGGATTTTCCTGATAAAATTCGAGTCGAAACACGGCTCTTCCAATAGAGGAATATACATTTTTCGAGTCGAGACATCACTTTTACAGCACATTTTCGAGACGAGACAGCCACAAATCTTGTCTCTTTCGCATCCCTAGTTAAGCGTAATAACTGCGAAATTAAAATACCGCTAATTGTACAGTAATTATGACGTATCTTTAAATAGATAAAAGATAATTGAAATATGAAACAAGAACTTCCTAGACAATATTATTTTAAATGAGACCGTTATCACGACTCACTTATCTGCTTTCGATTTCCAGCCATTTAGAAAATCGACATTTATTTTCTCGTTTATAAATGGCTGCAAACGGAAAGCTACTGGGTGACTCGTGATAATGGTATCACGTGCAAAATAATATTGTCTAGGGCGCTCTTGTTCCACATTTCGATTAACGTTTGTCTATTTGAAGATATTACATAATTACTGCAATATTAACAATATTTTAATTTCGGTTATTACGCCTCTTAATTAAAGAAGAGATGGTTAAATATCTTGTTGTTATCGAATATTCCAATACAAAGCATAACTGCATCGTTTGTTTCATTTTTTTAAAATCATATTAATGTCACTCCATTCCTTTTCATTATTAGAAATAAAAAACATATATTAATTTTGGGTTTCCATAAACAATTGTAAATACATTAAACACATTTATATCTGCTTCAAGGCTATAGTTCAATAAAACTTGTTATTTATTTTTCTCGTTTAATCACAGTTGAATTTTATACTTTTAGTATCCGATTCATACATAGCGATGTCGAATATCTCTATATATCTAATTTCAAATCCATACATTGTTTCTTAGTTATATGTGTCCGCCATGTTGGATCCGCCATTTTGATTTGTATACATTTGATGTCAGATTCGTATTCAGCCACCTTTTAAATCTATATACAACACGTCTCAAAATAATTATATCATAGCCTCTTACTTTATCCGCGTTTGCTGGTGTTTCAGAGCGTGCCTTGTTCTGATTTTTCAAATGGTCGTCACAGTCCCTACAAGCAGCATTCAAGCGAGATATTTCACATGTAAGGTGTAATTTGTGTGGTGTTGCCATATTACCCGATTTCAGCGGGTACCACCCGATTTGAGGTCCTGTATTCGTCGCCCGCTTAATCATCTCTTAATCACGAAAAACTACCCGTTTTTTGGTCTTAAGATTTTATGCAATAGAGATTTGTTTAAAGAAAGTTAAAGGGAGTGAAAATACTTTAAAAAAAAAGTGGCATAATCATACACATTTTGGTTCAACCCATGAATACTAATGTATGATCTCATGGGTGCGTTTTCCTTTGATGACCATTCTGTCCAATTCAGCTGAACAAGTCTATGTTTTTACCTAGTCTATGTGTTCATCTAGTCTTAATATATTCAGAAAGCATAAGCATTCAACATAAGCATCAAAATGCATCGTTTATGGGAGCAAATATCAGCATTAAAAAAGGAACACCCACATAACACACAGACATCCACGGAACGTCCGACACTGATCCGCAATGGACAATGGGACATCCCGGGATCGTCCAAATTTGCTCCCGGGACATCTATAGGACCTCCGCGGGATATTCGGATGTCCGCTAATATCCCGGAAAACGGGATATTCAACAGGACCTCAAAGGGATGTCCACTGGTAAGTCGTGGGATAATATGGTTCTAGGTATGTCCGGTGTGGGATTTCCCTGGGATGTCCTGTTCCATCCGGGACGTCCCGTGGACATCCTACGTGGAAATTCTTTAGGATGTCTCATGCAAGACACCCATGAGATGTTTACTCATTGTCCCGATAAACACGGGACCTATATGGAATAATTGAAATCAAAGTGGGACGTCTTGTGCTATGGGGACCGATTTTTGAATTCTTAAAAAAATATTAATCCATTTAGCCGTATTGTAACACACGCGATTTTGTAGTGCGTGATCCTGGTTCTACTCCCAATTTCACCACTAACACTTTCCGGTGTTGACTTATCATGAACAGCCACGGTGGCTCAGTGGTACAGCGGTCCGCTCTGGTAAATGGGGTTTCTGGTTTGATCCTAGAGCACACCAAGCAAGTTTTGTTGTGGACAACCACAATTCCGTGAGTTTTCTCGTGTTTTCCCGTTTCTTTCAATTTCTTCATTCGCCCATTTCGTTCATAATTGCCCTTAGCCTTCAAGGCATAATCATGGGTAGTAAAACTTAAAGATTTAATTTAATATTTTTCATCATCATCAGGCAATTGGAGATCTACGTCAATTAAGAAGTAGCGAACTCATGCCCAGAAAGTTAGAAGTAATGCCATTTGACAGCTGGTGCACTGACCACACATCACAACGTTGAACATACCACATACCGGTAGCCATAGCCTGTATACTGAAATAAAATGCTAAACGTTGTGACAAAAGCATACGAAAGCCTGTCCGGCTACGCTAACATTTCAGCAGGTTCCGCATGATCTGTACATCGGCTTGTGGCGCTGAGTCTCTGGGGATTTTTTTTAAAATAGGCTGAAAACGGGAAATTCTGGCATTCTCAACTTTTCTAGGCGTACAACAACCTAGCCTGCAACATTGAGCTCTTTCTTGGTAAAAGCAGGGATAAAAGTGCGGAGAATGCGGGTTGATGCCGTCCCCCCATCTCGAAAAAATATATACGACGTCCCCTCAATTCCTAAAAAAAATTACAATGGGCAAAGATAGACAGGAGGGACGGCGTGACGTCATGCCGCTACCGTCCCCCACCTTTTCAGATCCACTTACAATTTGAAAAGAGAGGTACAGGAGACGGCTTTACTTAATGTGTCCCCCTACCTTCTGAGATCTACTTTATCCCTGCGTAAAAGTGAACATTACAAACACACAAAAGACTTGAAACATCAAGCTAATGTAAACTGTTGGAAAATACCCTACTTATCGCTGCATTTTAAAACATTTTAAATAATTATTTATTTATTTTTGTGGTAAGGAACAAGCGGTGTGCAAGCAACACCAGAATCGTGTTAAGGCTAATACAATTTAATTAAGTGTTGCTTTGCTGAACATAACATATCTTCCAAACCACAAAAAACACCATATTGTTCGTAAAAATGGTGTACATTCTTTTTTTTTAATTTTGGCTTGCTATAGATATTGTAAATTTTATCTACTGAGGTTGAGGGTAAATTTTGTATCTAATCCGGAAATTTATGGTTTCGGACGGGAATTTTGCTGTTACAAAACTGGCATCACTGCACTGTGGGCCAGAAGCAGAATCTGACTGGAAAAAAGTACTTTTGGCAACTATGTCTAATCTACATTCGAATAGCACAGTTGTTTTAAGTGATAACCAAAGTTTCTTGTTACATATCAATAAACACAAATAACAGCTTGTAGTGGTGGTCGCAGCACGTCAAAGTTGATAGGTCATTATCTGCTTTGTGGCGTGCTGAATTCAGGTTATATGAACGTAAAGTTTGTAGTTTAATTATCTATGTGAAAAAGCAAGGAACGTTCGCGAAATAAGCTGTGAGTAAAGGTATGTATATGTACTAGCTTACTTACGTTTTGCTTGATCGGTTTATGTTGCTTTTCTGTAGAAGTATCTCTAGAGAGTGCAAGTAATTACGTAGTAAAGAACTGCTATTGGAAATTCAAATTGACATTTAAAAATGTACGTCCATGTCTGTAGCGAGGTTTTTTGTCATGGTGTAGTTTGATGTGTGTATTTTGAAATACAGTTGTGATCTACTGCCCATTTTTGCCCGATTTTTATATTTATCTTATTTTCAAAGATAGGTGTAGAGAGCCGGACATGCGCAAGGACTTGTACGAGGTGCTGCGTTCTAAACCATGAAACGAAGCACTTTATAATTACGTTACGAACAAATGTGGAATGGAAAGCCTTTCTGTGCATGTTCTTCGCAGTGTGAAAGTGACTTTAGGTGCCTTCAAAGGTGATTTCGAGAAGCGTTGGCAGCTGTGTAATAAAATGACTGATAGATTTTTATCGAAATATAACGATTGGTTGGAAGTACATATTAAGTTCTCTGATAAAGTGGTTACTGCTTTCAAAACGATCTCTCGAAGGCAAGAGCATAGGCCTTCGACGAGCAAATCAGGTAGACCTAGTAAACCCCTCGAAGATTCAGGAGTGAAGTCGAAGAAAAACCTTGTACAGCCACTCGTTACAAAGCATTATGAGCAAGAGCTGGTGTTGGCTACCCAAAGGTCATTGAGAGCTGCTGGAAAAAGAGATGCCGCAGTTGTACTAGGAGAAATCACTCAAACGACACCTAAGAGAGCAACAAAATACAAGAAGGCTTATCATTCGCCAAAACTATCCAAACACCTATTCTCCGGATGAAGCCGTGACACTTATTGTAGATAACAATTTATCTAAAAGCCAGTATACCAATTTGAGACTAAGCGCAAAGGTAAAACATTGTGACATATATCTTTCGTATAATGTGGTGCGGGAAGCAAAATTAAAGTGTTATTCCAGAGAAGAGAATATTATAGTAACTGACATGTCAGGCGAAGTTCATTTACAAGCAATACTTGATCAGACAATTAAGCGCATCGTGACTTTACAGAAATATGTTATTAAACAGTGTATTAGAGATGGAGGCATAAAGAAATTAGTGTGTAAGTGGGGTTGCGATGGAAGCAGTTGTCATAGTGTATATGAGCAGAAAGTTCAAACAGAAGATGAATCGAAGAGTGTATATAGTGACTCAGATATTTTTGGTATTTCTTTCGTTCCCTTATAGTTGTATTCAACATCAGATGGGGAGGTTGACAAAGCAATTTTGTGACAAAATCCCAGACCATCATCGCCTAGATTTTGTCGACCCGTTAAATTGTTGTACGAAAAAGAGACAACTAAACTGTCGAGAAAGGAGGTTCGTTTGATGGAAACGCAAATATGTAATTTGAAGCCTACTAATGTACTGATTCAGGAGAAGGAAGTAAATGTTGTCCCTGAACTTGTAGTCACAATGGTGGATGGGAAGATATGCAACTCTGTCACAGAAACGTCCTCTCAAACGTACTATATATGTGGATGTACTCCTAAGATTATGAACAATATTGAATTACGAACAAAAGCGATAGATAGTAGAATATATGGATTTGGAATCTCCCCCTTATATGCTTGGATACGATTTTCTGAATATCTAATTCATATAGCTTATCGGTTGGACATTCACAAATGGCAGGCTACGGACCCCGAAGACAAAGTCAAATTCTCTGCACGGAAGGAGCAAATTATTCAAGAGTTCCGAACGAAAATCGGATTAATTGTAGATCAGCCTAAACCTGGAGGAGTAGGAAATTCTAATGATGGAAAAACAGCGCGACGTTTGTTCCAAGATACATCGCAATCCGCTGAAATTACAGGAATCAATGAAGAACTTATTCGGCGATTTGGTATTATATTGCGAACTATATCATGTGGTTTTCCAGTTAATGTAGAAAGATTTGATGAATTCACATTATAAACTACCAAACTGTATCTTAGTCTATATCCATGGTTCTTCATGCCGGTTTCTGTTCATAAAATTCTAATTCATGGAGGAAGAATTATTGAGGCAGCCATCTTGCCTATCGGAATGCTCTCCGAGGAAGCTCAAGAAGCAACACATAAGTACATTAGAGCAGATAGGGCAACTCATGCAAGAAAAATTTCTTGAAAAGAGAACATTCGCGATGTATTACACATGCTCCTCCTCAGGTCCAAGTCAATCTCCTTCCCGAAACAAAAACAAAAACTCTTCCTCCCTGATGTCAGGAAGTTGCTTACAGAACCTGCTATTAAATGTGCAGCATCTCAGGAAGGTGAAGTAAGACATCGCTATAGTGATAACTGTGATGATGGTGACCATGATGTCGATGATGATGATAATGATGATCATAATAACTATGCAGACGGCGACGACGAAGACTACAGTGATGAGTTCTAGAACTCTGGAAGAAGATTAGATGCTTTCTATCTTCAATCTTTGCAGGTAAAGTACATTATTATTTTATTTGGCTAATTTACTTTTGTATTTTTTTCTTTTATTTTTTAGCTCATTATTTCTCTCTTATTTATCGTTTCTCAGTTGTTCGGAATATATCGTGGTCACTTATGGCGCCGAGTAATAATTTTACTGGTATAGTGATCATATATTGCATGTATAGGTGGAATACTAATTTTTTCCAGTCAGATTCTGCATCTGGCCCACTGTGCACTGGGTCAGTTGCAATGGAGCGTTGGAGCACAGAACATTGTGTCACCTCAGTTCATAGCTATTACAAAACTAAGTCTGTGCCAGAAGTGCAACTTTTTGTTGTTGTTGTTGTTGTTTAGACGAAATTTCAGTGTTTGTGGACATGGTATTTTTTTGTCTCGTTCCCGTACCATATTGGCTTGGGCGAAGAAGTTTGAAGAGACTGGTAGTGTGTTGGATGTAAAACATGACGCTCCAAGAATAGTGCGAACTCCTGAGAACGTGAAAAGACCAACATCAAAGCTTCGTCTTAAAAAATGTTGCACTTCTGACATAGACTTAGTTTCGTAATCGCTATGAACTGAGGTAACACGATATTCTGTGCCTCAATGCACCATTGCGACTGACAATAGAACGTGTCGTTCTTTCCTCTTTCGGTTCCCTCAGCCAATTTAAGTTATTACGCCTGCGCAATAGTCAAGTTTGAAATGTATCAGTCGGCTTGGCGTCACCTTATATACTGTGTTTTTTCGTTATTGCAGTTTACTGGCTTCACGATATTTTTTCTAGCTCCACCACTGCTGCAGATGTAATAAATTAATGTTTTTATACTGTATATTATTCTTTAAATTCTATTTTTGTATGGGAAAATTAAGTTTGCAGCCATCTACATGATTTAGTGTTTGATTTAGTACATGTTAAATAGTTTTACATTTTCAGCGCATAAAGACTTAAAATATGTACACGACTGCTTCCATTAAATTTGACTCACTTCACCATATCCTTTGGTTTTCTTATTAAAACTGCATATGAGAGAAATCTCAAATAAATCCAGTACATTTTGCAACTCTGCAGTGTAACTGACGTTATTTGTAAACCAGGAAATTATTTCGCAACTTTGCCACACAAAAAGATAAATTAAACAAGATATACAAATGTAAATAGAAAAACTAATTAACGAATGTCACTTCGTATCTCTCTTATTTTATATTTTTGGTAGAGATATTTTCCACAAATATTCTATCTCAAAAATAGAAATAGATTTTCAGATTTCTTTTCCTGTTTAAATATTCCACATAAAACAACTAATATTTTCGGTAGTTACGTAACTTAATATAGGTAAATTTAGCAATAGGCAGTAGTTCAATTACACGATACCAAAAATTATTTCTGTGTGTTTCACAAATTTAAAAATTGAAGAAAACTCAGTGCAGAGGCATTGTATATCTTCTCTTACAAATATTGATATTCAGTTATATTGTAAAAGTACGTACCTTGATAAGGTATAGGAATTTAGCACACGGGATTCGGTTATCTCTTATAAACTTTTATTATAAAATTCGTTATATACGTACAATATAACACACAACGTCACTTAAAGTGTGGTCCTAAGACCAATACAAAGTTCTCTATGTAGTTTGGGTAAATAAACGTCCCAAGGCACAGGCAGCCAAGGGAATGAATCCCTTAAAGGTCCAGGCAAGCTAAGTGCAAGTGGTTTATGAATTCTCAGTGCTCCAGGCAAACAAAGAGAGATTGGTGTCGTGCAGAGCTCGGCAAGGTAAGTGGGCAGAAACCACAGAGCTCCTGGCAAGCCAGGTGATTACAGCTTAACATCTCGCAGAACTCCAGGTAAGCTAAGAGAATGGTTGAGTTCTCACAGAGCTCCAGGTAAGCTAAGTGGGTGATACCTCAGAACTTTAGGCAAGCTGAATGGCTTGAGTTAGGTTAGAACTCTCACAGCTTCAGGCAAGTTAAGAGAGCAGGAGTGACCAGCCGAAACTAATATCGATAAAGACATGGTATTTTATATCCTCTTCTGGATAGCGGTGGCGCTAGTGTTCCTCTTCTGTCACATGACCTGATGATGATGAAAATTCCTGTCGTCTGCTTCTTGTAGTAGTTGTAGTAAAAGAACACGTGATTTTGTTTATAAATAAGAAGCACAGATTGTTATTTACAAATATAGATCATGTTGAGGATATTACAGTATTGTCTTTCCTTGTGTCTTCTTTTAGCCTACCTACTGTAATACGAGACAGTTGTCTAAGAAAAAAAAAAAAAACGCTGCACTTCTGGCACAGACTTAGTTTCGTAAAAACTACGAACTAAGGATGGCTAATTCCGGAATTTGTACTATCTGAAATCCAAAAAAAAAAAATTGGAAAAATTCCGATTTCGGAAAATTTCGGAAAGATTCCGATGTAAAAATTCCGGAATTCAGAAAAATTCGAAATTTAGAAGATTCCGATTTCGGAAAAATTCTGGAATTTTTCTGAATTCTGGATTTTTCCGAATACTGGAATTTTTCAGAAATCCGGAAAGCGAAATTTCCGATTCCGGAAAATAAGTTTTCAGGAATCCGGATTCCGGAATATATTGGCCATCCATACTACGAACTGAGGTAATACGATGTTCCGTGCTCCATTGCGAGTGACCATGTCACATGGCGATCTTTCTTCTTTCGGTTCTCACTCCGCAAACCAATATAAGTTATTACTAGGGACGTGAAGTTTTCGTTTTATTTTATCCTTGAAATAGGTGTTATTTTTTGCCCAAAATCGGGTTATTCGCCATTTAATACAAGCAAATAGTGGTTATTTGCTTTATTTTCTAATGGTTTTGAAAGGCAAGTATATTGTGAACATAGAGAAAGTGGTTTGTGAAAGCTAATTAAAATATAATATAATTTTAAAATTAAGCGGATAGTTTCAAATTTTGACATCTTAAATGTAAAAGAATAAATCATATTTTTGGACCTACCATCGAAGTAAAAAATGACTCGATATCTTTCCTAAACTTGGATTTATTTTAACTTGAATGCATATATCGACTAAAACCCACACTGAAGCGTTTCTTGTAAAAATCAATTCATAATATACTTATCTGAAACGCAATTCATAACATAATGTTTCTTAACGTTTTCTTCACTTCAAAAAAATCAGTTCACAATATACTTATTTAAAACATATTCGTATCATTATCGACACACATTTTCACTTAGCGAATTTATAGTTTCTTCAATGTTTCTTATTTTTCAAATCACAAAATTGTCAATATTTCCACATTTTCTTCTTTAAGGTTTTGATTCCTCACCGTAACTACCAGCGCCGTAACTTGGATTTTTTTCTGGGGGGATATTAATACGCTTATTTGGGCCCCATAGAAAAGTTGTTTTTCTAATTCTTGGGTTTTTCTAATAGTTGTAATTCTAATTCTTGGGTCTCTTTCCATTTTTCTCTTACTTTTTATGGGTCCCCGGAACTTGTGAGCCTTCCTGCGCCGCAATGTCTACGAGGCCATTAGTTCAATTCCTGGGTTCGTACCATACATAACAAATTAATTAAGGGAACAATATTGATAAATCTGAAAGCCGTACGAATAAATATTATTTCTAGGGCCCCTAATAGTAGACTTTTTTTTTTTTTTTTTACTGAAATAGGCTCACTAGTCATTTTTGTTTTATTGACCTTTGGTGTGCTGTTTTGTTGATGTAATGTAGTGAACCTGTTTGATGCTTCATTTATAATTTCACATTCGATCGTATATGGAGTAAGAAAATTTTGTCTTAAAATATGTCCCCTCGAACGGTGGTGAATTTCCCTGGAGGGGCAGTTCTCCCCTGCCCCCCACAAGTTACGGCCCTGGTAACTACGGAGTTGTATTCTGAAAAATATCTTTCAGAATCAATGTTGGAGAGGTGGCAAAGATATTGTTTCAAGAGCCCATTCAGCAAAATTTCAGGGACACACTTTCACTAACCAACTGGTCTAAAAAAAATAACAGGGCTGATGGTCTTCTGTGAATCACATTTTGTTGCAACGGAACTTGTGTTATTTTATTAGTATTACCGGCCAACATGGCGATTTCGCGAGTCTATCGCTTTATGCAGTGCATTTCGTTGTTATTTTGAAAAAAAAAGTACCAAATTCACGTTATTTCACGATTTAGAAACACCAAAGACGGCTTTCCATCATATATTTAAGTACATCTATATACTTTATTTTGCCCTTATCAAGTTTTCGATGTTATCGTTAAAACGAAAACTTTACGCCCTTGTTATTACACCTGCGCAATATTCAAATTTGAAATGTGTCAGTCAACTCAGCGCCACCCTGTATATACTTGAATCAAAGTTTAATTGCAGCTATTAGATGTCAGCGTAAGATTTCAAACACATTTATAAAAATTTTTATTCAACGTATCAGCGAAGTTGAAGTAGTTTTTGCTAATTATACTTCTTTTAAAACACTGATTTAGAATTATTAAGGTACACAAATGAAAATGATAAGTTTCATTACCATAGTACATATATATTGTAATACATGATATCTATGGAATAGAGAATCTTAATAAATAAATGAAATTGTATATGTTAATCAGTTTGAAATGTCACATACATTGTTTTTCTTTGTTTCTGGAAGGCACACGCGGTAATTTATGCCGTGCCTGCAATAGTGGGATATAATATTAATTATATATCGATTGACTAGATACGATAATACTTCAGTTGTTCACTACAAAGAGGAGCTTATATTCTAGTAAATGTAGCCATGAACTACAACCAGTGACTATGATAGCTATATTATTAGAAGACAGAAACAGCTTTTTTTAAAATTTTTTTAACCCTTTTGAGATCCACTTTTTGAGGTAAGTTTTAAACTATCAATCAAATACCTATTGCTTCCTTACTGTTTATCGTAGGATTATGGTTCATACATAATTTTTCTCAGAACAAAGCATCCTTTCCAACGGTACCATTTGTCCATATTGTACAATTGTACATCAGAAACGGAAAAATCGAAAAAAACGGGAGTTTTTTCTTTAAAAAAAAAATCAAATTTTTGGCGCCGCTGTAGTCTAGGCCTGGATTCATGTAGGGATTTGAAACTTTCTTGAAAAATACGTTGTTATGTGCACAATGCATGTGTAAAATTTCAACCTTATATCTTGAAAACAAAGGACGGAAAAAAGTTTTGTAAATCTAAAAGGTGATCCATTTTATATATATTCTAAAAATTTACTGCATCATTACTATTTGGCCTAGGGTCATGGTTAAAACACCATTTTCTTCAGTATAACGACTTTTCCAACGGTACCACTCACATGTCGGTATCATACACCTGAACCGGCAAATTCGGGAAAAAGCGGATTTTTTTCTGAAACATCATCCCCTCGGAATATTTTCGGCCCACGGGCCCGGCTCCGGGTTCACGTAGGGATCTAAAAAAAAAAAAAAAAAAAAAAATGAGAAATACTCAAAGGTGACACAATCCATATGCAAAATTTCAATCTGATATCTTGAAAACCAAGACGGTGATTTTTTTTTTTTGAAATTTACCTTAAGAAAAAAGAAAATGTCACGCCCCTGCGCCCACGCTTGGCGCCGCCAAATTGACCATCCCGTTCCAAAGCTGATTTAGGGTGTTCTTTGGTCCATGTTTGAATTGACCGTAGGACCAAGAAAATACCGGCCCTAATGCCTGTTATAGGGCCTAAATAAGCGATCAAAGACAACATTACACTATGATAACAAAATTTACCATGAATTCTAAAAGGTTGAATAAGGATAACTTCTTGGAAGCGAAGTTTTATTTTCAAAAAAGTCCAAAAATTAAAAAGAAAGAGAGAAATTTAGTCCTTATAGAAAATAATTTATTAACAGTGAAATGACAAATGGTCCTGCTGCACACGTCATATTAAGTACCCGACAATATATCAGTTTTTATTTATTCTACCGATTATTCCCCAGCTTTTACCTAATGCCAATACTGAAGCGAAGGTAACCTTAGATTTATGTTTTTCCTTATAAATTAAAGGAGTGCATCATCTTCTCTCTCTCTCTCTCTCTCTCTCTCTCTCTCTCTCTCTCTCTATATATATATATATATATATATATATATATATATATATATATATATATATATATATATATGTATATATATATATATGTATGGTATATGCCAGCTATTCAGTGTCAACTGTACTATGATGCTTAGCCAATGGGATCAGAACTTATAATTAAATTCGGTTAATTACTATGTTTGATAAACACGTGCTTGACAGGTGTTCCGTCGGCTGAGATTCGAATGCATTTTTGTGACACATGTGCTGCTGCTATGCTCATAACGCAATCATTTACTTACACAGTTTGTGAGTATAATGACAGGAAAGTGGAGCACGAATTTGAGAAAATCAGAAAAAATGTGAACATTTAGGCAACAAAATCAAAATTTATGATATATATTATAGATTTTAAGAAGTTATACGAAAATTAATTTATCATTGAAGAACATATGTTTGACTAAAAGAATGTTATTCAATGTAAATTAACCCATTTAAGTTCAGGTACTGGACAATTATTTACAGATATTATTTCCTAATCAAACAAAGCATGAAGCTCAGAGATGTCTTCAAGGATGACAGCATTTTTTTGTAAATACTAAGGTTTTGAGATATTATTTTACAGAACGTCGTAACAACATCACATCCAGGATTGTAACTTTCTGAAGATTTGTTATGGTAATCGAAAATGAGTTGAAACACAGGCATACATTGTCCTGTACTCTTTCAAAAACAATTCCTCATGAAATTATGGAAATCACTCACACTCTGTTTTCCTTATAGAATGATCTTGACTTTGTGCTGAATCAATGTAGGTTATTGCATTCATCCTGCTGTCACTGGCTACTAAGTACCAAAGATTTTTTTTTTTTTTTTTGACTAGCGAGTACGAATTACAAACATTCTCACCTCCGTCAGTTGACGTGATAATGGCGTCGTACTTGTGCAGTTTTTATGCTCAGAATCAGAAGATTCACTTTCTGGTTACCTCGAGTATGAAGACGAAACCCCCAAAGTCACCAACAATATTTGTGGAGTTGTCATAGAGCCTCTCGTGACATCTGAACATTTTTGAATGATTAAATGTAATCTTTTCGTGCCTTATGATATTCCGAGAGGTATTTCTTTGTCACCTCTAGCGGATCCAGAGGGGTACGATGCTACGGCCCTACCTCCAGTTGTTTCACATACACCAGAGAGACATGACAGCAGAACATAGGCTATTATTATTTGTAATTTATTTACTATCTTATATTAAAATAATTTTTTTATTATTATAATTTTTTAAAAATAGTTTAATGACGATCGGTATTTCGGTATCCGTCACGTATGAGGGATAACGTCCATCAGGAGGAGCGGGGCGACGGCCCTGGGCGCCGAAGTAAGGGGGCGCAAAATTCAGAAGGAAAAAAGAAAAGAAGGAAAATGAAAAGAGAAAGGAAGAATTACTTGGAATATTACTAATATGTACTTAAATCCTCTTCCTATTGTAAGAAGTGGTCCTATAATGTTACTCATGTTAGGAAAATGCAGGTGGACATATATAAAATGGAAGGAAAAATTTAATAAAAAGTGCTCAAAATCAAGGAAAAGCTCGGTTTATTTTTGGCAATTTTCTTACGCTTCGTGCCAACCATGGTCGCGCTTCGCGGCTGGTTTGTCGACCTCAGTCAAATGTACGGGGACGCCGTACTATACTCTCGCCCCAAGCGCTAATTTTCCACGGCATGCACTGACTGGTTAAGTGCACGGCTATTCGTTGCGTTCACAACGTGTTTTTGTTGCTAATGCGTACGCTTGGAACACGACGATCTTGTATTTAAATGTGGATGACTAATCATAATGCGCTTCAAACGTGAAAACAAGAAAAACGCACAGAAAACGTCAGCTCGAGCGTATGTGATGCGTTTCGGAACAATAGACTGCCTGCTGTTTAAAAGATGTCTAAGTGTACGGCTATTCGAGGATCATTTCCGAAGCGTTACTCCCTGCAGCGAAAGCGACCTCGGTGGCTACTCGGTAATTTTACTTTCGCCGGAGTTATAAATCATATTGTGAGCCAGTCATTGTTTCTAGGTCTTTTCTCCCAGGTCCAGGTCTATAATAGCAGAGCTCCAATACTCTGCACAAAGCATCTTCGAAGCAGCTGTTTCTTGTTAATATCCCCTTGCTTGGCAACACGTCTTTCCTTTTTGTCCTTCCTTTAGACATCTTTTAAACAGCAGGCGGTCGTCTATTGTTCCGAAACGCACTAAATACACTCGAGCCGACGTTTTCTGCGCGTTTTTATTGCTTTCGCGTTTGCAGCGCATTGTGATTAGCCATCCATATTTAAATACATGGTCAGCGTATTTCAGACGTACGCATGAACAATAAAAACGCATTGCAAACGCGTCGAATAGCCATGCAATAAAAGAAGGGTAAAAAGGAAAGACGTGTTGACATGCAAGGGGATTTTAGCAAGAAACAGCTGCTTGGAAGATGCTTTGTGCAGAGTATTGGAAGTCTGCTATTATAAACTATGTGCGGTAGGACAAAAGAAAATTCACAAAAATACAAGGAAATTCCGAAAAATTAGCTAATCACAGAAAAATCTATGTAACACAATAGGGTTATTTCTTGTGATTCGCCTAAATGGGAATAAGGGTGTGTCAGTAAGGACTGGGAATCATGACTGGCTCACAGTATGATTTATAACTCTGGCGAAAGTAAAATTACTACAAAGTAGCTACCTTGGTCGCGTAACGCACCGGAAACGCTTCCTTGATCCATACACTAAGAGAGAGAGAGTGGATGAATTGCGTAGAAAAAAGAACTAAACAAATAATTGTTCGCAAAAGTTGGGAAGTATTAAAAAATTGAACGTTGAGAAGGCCCTTCCATGTTTGTCTACATTCTCTGCTCCCGAAAGCTTTTTTCAGTAGTATATTGTTAATTGTGCTCAAAGTTGCTAAAGGTAATAACGTTGAAGAAGCTGAGCCAGTTGAAGCCTTCGACCGTCTCTCGAGATAGAGGAAACATCTGTTTTCATGGCTTCTGAGTTTAATACTTCGCTAATGATGTACTTCTGTCCAACGTAGACACGGAGATACATAATCTTATTATAAACAAGTAGGCCCCTACGTATAATAAGTCTTCAAAAATGTTTGCTAACTTCTCAGTTTTAGTTCAAATGCAGTTTCTTCACTCCTCTTTAACGTATTATTATCTACTTAAATAAAATTGAAACTTACCATGTTTGGCTGCGAACTTTTCCTAGATTGTTGCACTGATTTTGATGATTTGTGGTCCATAAGTGGGCTACTATAGTCTAACTTAGGTATTTAGGACATCAGTTTTCACGGAAGGGGCAAGTGTATAGAGAACACTCTCCTACCAATAGCATTCAATGCTAACACACAGGGTAAAATTTAACGACAACAGGTTGCTTTTCTTAATTGTTTGAATCAGGGGCGTCATTTCAGACTTCGCTTGAGGGGGGCAAGAGCGCCACCGACATAAGATTTTCACGTTTTGTACTAGTATATTAGTAGACAATCGATTAAAGTGTAAGCATTACTTAAACTCTTGGGGGTGGGGGCAATTACCCCCTCCTGCCCCCCTAAATGACGCCCTTGGTTTGAATTACTTTGCAGCCAGTTTTCTTTCTGCTTTTAAATATGTCTGAAATGCAGCAACAATGAAAACATTTGCTCAACAGAAGTTCTCACGTTAAAATACCTCCTTTACGGCGATATAGATTGGTGAGGATTGGTTTTGAAATATTGTCCGTAAACATATTCTCCCCGTGCGGAGAACGGACATTTTACCGAGTTGAATGATAAGAATTACAAAGTATGTGCATCATTGTCAGTAAAAATCAAGCGATATATACAAGTGCTACTTAAAGTAAGTATATACGAGAGTGGACCAAAATATAAACAGTACTCCTGCGCATCGTGTACTTGTAGTACGAGATGGTGGTCCTCTCCTGAGTCAGTGTGCCAAGTGACAACTGAAAACGATGAGTGTGGTTTCTCTGGCTGTTCTGTATGTGTGCAGTCGTGACACGAAGGAATTTTTCTTTTAAAAATGTCCTTTTTGGAAGTTTGCGCGCCGCTAGAGTGGCCCCAGGTAGAGAGTACGCTACCGTAATGTACCCTGAAATAATACAAAGGGTTGTGGTGATCTCTTTGCCTAATATTGGAATATCTTGTATAATGACATGAGAAGAAAAATATTTTCTAATCCTGTTAGAAAGTAGAAAATTTACACTAATAGAGAAAATTTCGATATAAAATTTCTGGATAAGTTAATATTCCAACGAATTTCGTGGCTAGTACGTCATTTTCTTTAAAATGATACAATTTCACAATTTGCAATACTGTCCATGTCCCTGTGAGCACGGGTGCCCGAAGAAAATTTTCTAGTGGGGGTGGCATCTCCGTACTTGCTATATTACGTCTGGTAGGGTTTAGGCCCACCGTGCCCTTCTCTTCGGGCGTCCATTCCTGTGGGGTATAGGAAAAGGGAAATTTGGGGAAAATCGGGAAATATATCTGAAAACCTTTCTTTAAAAATGTTTCTTGCTCCGAGAATGATCCTAGGTGAAAGCACGTGACCTTGATTATATGTTGAAAAATGCATTGGGGTATTGGTAATGTTTCTGCCAAATACCATTCCGATATCATACATAGTAACGTTGTGAAAAATAATTCACCAATTTGGTTTGCAAGGACAAAATACCACTTTTTAGCAGTATTTTATGAGCTAACTCTGATGTTAGTAATCCCTTTGTCGACACATTCATACAACGTTATTAACACATTCGTACAACTTGCAGCATCGAAACCATCCATTTCCACTTCATGTGTCAGTGTGTGAACAACAACGAAAAATTAAGGAATCGGATCATTTGCAGTACTTTTCGAAATTTTTATTTAAAAACTACGTATTTGAACTAGGGATGGACAAAACCGGTTTTTATAAAAACCGAAAACCGGTTTCTATAAAAACCGAAATCCGAAAAACCGACATTTCGGTTTTCTCCAAAACCGGTTCGGTTTTTCACCGAAACCGGTTTCGGTTTTCTTCAAAACCGGTTCGGTTTTCTCCAAAACCGGTTCAGTTTTTCACCGAAACCGGTTTCGGTTTTCTCCAAAACCGGTTCGGTTTTCACCGAAACTGGTTTCGGTGAAAACTTTTCGAAAACACATAAGACTATTTCTGTGGAAACGGATTCGGTTTCCGGAGAACAACGAAACACCATTCTGGTCAGAAATAGAACAAATTTTGAAAAAAAAACCGAATCGGTTTTGAAGAAAATCGAAACCGGATCTGGGAAAAACCAAACCGGTTTTGGAGAAAACCGATAACCGGTTTCGAAGAAAACCGAACCGGTTTTGAAGAAAACCGAAACCGGTTTTGGAGAAAACCGAACCGGTTTTGAAGATGTTCAAAAACCGGTTTCGGTTTTTCTAAAAACCGAAAACCGAAAAACCGGTTTTTGTGCCCACCACTAATTTGAACATAGATCAATAGTGTCTTTATTTTTCAGTCTTTACTTTTCAAACATGTAAAGACTTTGAAAAACACTATTGAAGATTTAGGCAACCGATTTGAAGATAGCAGCCAAAACTTGGGGAATATGCATAATAAAGTCATTGTTTCTCAAAGTAGAATTTTAAATTTAACAGAACTAAGAGACCTTGAAATGCCTCAATTTACAGAATTTGTCAACAACAGACTTGAGTAGCAAGTAGTATCAATGAGAAACCGATCAAATGCAATCAAGTGAAGTTGTTCAAAACAAACAAACAAACAAAAAATAACTTCCAACCAAGAGCTAATCCCAATTGCTGATGAGAACGTCAAGAAGTGATGTCGGCCTCTTTTCAAAATTGAAGACTTTGGGCAAAAACCCGTCAAGTCCAAAAAGTGAAAGTGAAAAGGAGATAGCCTCCCAAGGGTTTCTCGTCAAACCTGGAACATATATACTAGACCAAAAATTAATCGACACATATCTTGTTTTTTTTTTTCGGAAAATAGGGGAGGGGAGGTAAAGGGCCCATTTTCAGAAAAAGTCCCCTTGATTAAAAGGACCACATTTAAGAAATAAAACTCTGCCGATGCAAAGATAACTTTAAAGTAGGAAATACAGTGTTTTATCGTTTTTGCGAGAAGAGGATTGCAGGAGGCAATGCCCCGTTCGAAATGACAAAGGATCCCGCACAATTCTTATGAAAATTGGATTTCGATGGAATTGCTTGAAACCGTGAAATGTGGTAGATACTGTGTTGCTGAGAAAAAGTCTCAATGGGCACAACCACAAATCATTGACCGTTTTGTCACTACAGGACAATTTAAAAAAAAAAAAAAACAGCTGAAGATAACAATATTCTGGATTTCGGTAAAAATGACTGAAACCGTGATATGTTGTAGATATTGTGATCCCGAGAAAAAGTCGCAATAGGCACAATCACCAATCACTGACCGTTTGGCAACCACAGGGATACTTTTTTTTTTAAAAAAAATCAGAAAGTAATGGCATTCTTGATTTCGGTGTAACTGCTTGAAACCGTGATATATTGTAGATCAGGGAGCAAAATTTCCGACCACCAGGTCGCCATTGGCGACTAAATATTTAGAGCTGGCGACCAGCGTTCAGTAGCTCACTGGATGATTTGCTGACAATTTCCATCAATAGTCCTTGACTTAAGGACTTTGATCCGAAAACTGCAATCGACAACCGATACTTCAGTGCAGAGAGAAAGAGAACGTTACACAAACGTGAACTCTTAAGGTAAGATTTTCTTTGTAACATGTATATGAATTGTTCAATTCAAAATTTATTATCCTGAATCTAATAATCTGTTTTTGAAATTTTATGCCCTAATGTAGTATCTCTCTTTGTCAAACCAAAGACCTATGGGAAGAGGGGAGGACCTCTTATAATTTGTACGTGAGAGATACTGGCGACCATCAGTTTCGGATAGGCGAGTTCGTCTGATTTTGAAATTTTGCGCCCTGTATGTAGATATTGTCACCCTGAGAAAATGTCTCAAAGGCCACAACCACAAATCACTAATCTGTCTTCAACATTGGGGGGAACAAGTAAGACCGTTTCCTTTATTTATTTATTTATTTATTTATTTATTATTATTATATTATTATTATTATTATTATTATTATTATTATTATTATTATTATTATTATTATTATTATTATTATTATGCGCTGCTCAAAATATTTATGAAATTGAAAAAAATGCTGTAAAGGATTAGGAGAGCAGAGTTATTTTCAACATTGGGAGGATGGCAGATTTGAGGCTTATACTGGGGGGAACATCACTTTCATCTCACTTTCCTTTGTGGCAATCAGACACAAATCATCACATTCCCCTCCCCCCCAAAAAAAACACAATTCAAATCGGATTATTGGAGGGGGACAGTCCAGTTCCAAGATTGGAGGGGACATGTCCCTCTCATCCTCCCGGGATTTGCGCCAGTGGTGTTAACTGAAGTTACTATTCACTGATGTGTAATTTTAAGAACATTATAATCACACCACTTTTGTCCACAATTTCTTCTAATATAGTTGAAATGAAAATGCTTACAGCCTAACAGCCTAACCTTTACTTCTCCGCATTATGTTATATTTATATCTTAAAGGACAGACACGTTGAGAATAATATATGACTTTTTCTATTTTTTAATTGTATGATAACAACATAAATTATTCCGTTCCCCTGAGACGCTTAATATAACTCTACAATTCCTTCGTACTGTTTAATTATACTCTGAAGGTTACAATTAAATTCTACATATTCTCTGTACTTTTGTGTGTTTTCAGAGAGAGAGAGAGAGAGAGAGAGAGAGAGAGAGAGAGAGAGAAAGAGAGAGAGAGAGAATATGAAATTAATGAAGTTTGTTTTTAATTAGATTTACCTTTGCGTGAAGTTCTGTTGGCCACGCTTTGGGAACTTAATTACTTTTTCTTGCTATTTGAGGGAGGTGGTGGTGGGGAATTCCTGACGCTACGTCTCGCCACGTTTATCTTTAAGGTCTCTTATTAGGACCACGCAAGGCGGGACTTATAGGATTGTAATTTTTGTCCGTCCGTCCGTTACTTCGTACAATAATTACACAGCCCCACAAACAAAAATAAAAGTTTTTTTTGCACTGGATCTCACGGTATAGATTCAATATATTTTGTTACATAGAATCCAAATTTCGAAACCCCAAGACAATCGATCGTGTCAATTTTGTATTATGGGCGAAAAACTTCAGCGATTTTGATAGGGATTACACACGTTTTCCGCCCATAAAAGAAAATTGACACATCCGATCGTCCTGGGGTTTCGAAATTTGGATTGACAAAATACATCGAACCCATCCTGTGTAACAAAATACATCGAATCCATACTTTCGGGTCCGCTACACAGATTTTTTTTTTTATGGCTGTGCTACGTGTATCCTACCGATCCAAAAATCGTTAACTTTTTTCGCCCATAAAAATTGATACGGTCGATCGTCCTGGGGTTTCGAAATTTGGATCGTGTGTAACAAAATAATTGAATTCATACCCTGGGGTCCGCTACATAGATTTCTTTTGTTGCTATCCAAAATCGCTAAAGTTTTTCGCCCATAAAAGGAAATTGCCACATCCGATCGTCCTTGGGTTTCGAAATTTGGATCATGTGCAACAAAATACATGGAATCCATACTTTCGGGTCCGCTACACAGATTTTTTTTTTTTTTTTTTTTTACTGTGATACTTGTATCATCCCGATCCAAAAATCGTTAACTTTTTTCGCCTATAAAAAATTGATACTACAACAGTACATTGTATATTTATAATTTTGGGCCATAAGATATTTCAAATTTGTACTAGGATGGCTGATTTTTACTATCAGAAGAAGAGAAAGAAATGTTTTAAATAATATGATTGTCAATATATAAAGATATTCAAATGTTTCAAAAATAATAAGTCTTTGGAACGTCGTAGTCAGGACAACCAGATATAAATAAATGGAATCAAACTACGGAATGGAATGTTTATTATTTAATGGCTCAAATTTATTGTAGAAAAAAGAACCAGAGTGATATTAAATCGTCGTATATGGTGCCGAAACCCGGGAGTAGAAAGTATTGTTTTTGAAGTATAGTAGAAAACGATTAAGATTGAGCCATGTTGGTAGCTTTAAAGGAAATATCACGGCAACTCAAGGACCTAGCTCGAAGTAGCGAGGAACTATCTCGACAGATTAAGAACCAAGCTCAGGTCCAAGCTTAACAGTTCGTTAAGGTGGCTCAGGACCAAGCTGAACAGTTCGCTAAGGTGAACCAGCAATTGGAAAGGTTTTATCAAAAGGCGAATCAGCAAGCCCAACATTTTGATGAGCGATTAGAGCAATTGTAACATTGTAATGATGGCTTACAACAGCAACTACAACAAATGAACCAACAAATTGCTGCCCAATTTGAGACAACGGTAAAGGAACATACCAATCAAATTAAAGAAGATTTGTCAGTTCCCGAAACTTCATCCTCAGTCAGCAGGAATACGTTAAATGAACCTGAACCTTCTGCGGATCCAATGTTGGCATCGACGAAGAAATATGACATTATTGATTTGAATGTTCGTATGAAATTAGCTGAATGTTTGTATAAGCCTACTGCCGTACTGATTGGATCAGATCATCCTAACTTTTCTCTTAGTTCAAATGTTTTTAATTGTCTTACTGATGTTGTGTATAATGAAGATTTTGGTATGTATCAATGTGCGAGAAGTTATTATCATTTTTGTCTCATGAATGCTCTTGATCATTTGTATTCACGATGTATTCTACATGATAGTGATGCTGGAAATGAGGTAATGGTAATAGAACCGTTAGGTGATATGTACACGACATTGGTTCATGTAGCAGGAAGAAAGTTGATTCCAATATTTGTGAAATTCAGAAGGAAAGCGTGCGTTCCCACCAATGCTTGTAGTTATTGTTCAACTGAATTGGAGGTGTTGAACTGTGTATTCAACGAAAAGACCAGAATGATGTTGGCGAACGGTCTGATGGTGTCTTCGCAGAACGTAATGCAGTGCGTTAATTTCAGTCATCCTGGTGTGATGTTGCCAAGTTTTGAAAATCCATCAGTGATGCAATACATTGCTAGCTTGAGTCAAACTAACATTAATCGAGACCAACTTCGATGTATTCATGTGCGATTGAAGTGTGATCCCAATGTGCAGGAAGATGTTAAATTCATGTGTACCGGTGATACAACTGAACACACACAGAAGAAACAAAACCCGTGGTAAGACAAAGTACCGTGAGCATTGTGGAAAGAATAGGTACAGATATATTAAGAGACACGATATCTCGATATCAGTAAAACGAATGAGAACTGAACCTAATTTTACTGGTGATGTAAATGAACCTAATCCTGGTAGTAACAGTGGTAGTGATTGTGTAACTCAACCTAATCCTAGTATAGTACGATCACGTACACCTAAGAAGCATGTAAGCATTAGATCTAACTTCGTTCGATGTGGACTTCGTAAAAATCTCGTAGATGACGAAAATTCTCAACGTAAGAAACGAAGAAGTGAAGAAGTAAATAATGCGCAATATTGTGTTTCTATTTTTGGCTCTCAATGTGACTTGAATGAACTTGTTGGCCATGTAACTTAGACTGGAATTCCGATGTTCGAAAAGATCGTATTCAATTGATTTTGCTTTAAGTATCATTATGATTTCGAGTGTTGTTCGTACCTTGAGTTCATGTCTATGATCGCAGTTACTCAATTTATGTCAGCATATGCCTTAATGTTATGTGTATTACTTAATATTTGTGTTTCATACTATTTATGTGCTTTTCTTATGATTGCCAAAATGCAATATTAATCACATTATTCATGTTATGATGTTAATAAGACGTTAGTTATTATGTTTTGTCCTGATTATTATCGATATTTCAATCTTAATCTATATTTTGTTTAACTATATCTTATATTCGATCATGTTGTGTTCAAAGAATAACTATATAAATATCACATACATCTTTCTCGAAATATTCTTCATGAAGCCTAAGTAAATAATAGCTTGTAACCAACATTTAATGGACCCGTAAAAGGACTTAAAATCAAACAACTTGCAAATTAAATTTCGAATGTGCCTTATCGTCTTGAAATGTATAAATAAATGAAAATGATGATAAAGTTTAAAATAAATATGATGATAAATATGATAATAATATTGTTATAAAATTAAATATGATATATATGTATAATTATATGAATTGTAATTTCTAAGTATACGAGGTGCATTCGAAAACTCGAATGATTAACATGTATTTGTAAACGGTCCAGAATTCTTTTCCTTTTTATGAAGTTAATGAACAAAAAGAAAAGTCCGTCGGGCGCCATAATATACAACAGTACATTGTATATTTATAATTTTGGGCCATAAGATATTTCAAATTTGTACTAGGCTGGCTGATATTTACTATCAGAAGAAGAGAAAGAAATGTTTTAAATAATATGATTGTCAATATATAAAGATATTCAAATGTTTCAAAAATAATAAGTCTTCGGAACGTCGTAGTCAGGACAACCAGATATAAATAAATGGAATCAAACTACGGAATGGAATGTTTATTATTTAATGGCTCAAATTTATTATAGAAAAAAGAACCAGAGTGATATTAAATCGTTGTAATAGGTCCATCGTCCTGGGGTTTCGAAATTTGGATCCTGTGTAACAAAATACATGGAATCCATACTTTCGGATCCGCTACACAGATTTTGTTTTATGATTGTGCTACGTGTATCCTACCGATCCAAAAATCGTTAACTTTTTTCGCCCTTAAAAATTGATACGGTCGATCGTCCTGGGGTTTCGAAATTTGGATCGTGTGTAACAAAATAATTGAATTCATACCCTGGGGTCCGCTACATAGATTTCTTTTGTTGCTATCCAAAATCGCTAAAGTTTTTCGCCCATAAAAGGAAATTGCCACATCCGATCGTCCTTGGGCTTCGAAATTTGGATCCTGTATAACAAAATACATTGAATTCATACCCTGGGGTCCGCTACATATTTTTATTTTGTGGCTATCCAAAATCGCTGAAGTTTTTCGTCCATAAAAGAAAATTGACACATCCGATCGTCCTGAGTTTCTAAATTTTTATTCCGTGTATCAAAATACATGGAATTCAAACCTTAATGATATTTTAAATGCCGTTTTTGCAATAGATAGCTAGACTGATTATCTCGTTAGATTTCGTTAATTAAGACAAGCCGTTAACATTTTAGGGGTAACGGCGACTTTAACGATCTCTATCCATATCTCATTTTCTACTAATGAAACAAAAGTAGTAGAAGTTACACATTGCCTATTACATGACAGCACACATTCCTTCCAACGACTGACATCTGGCGGACGACATTGTAACTTCTAGTACGTTTATTCTCACTGTCTTCCAGAGTTTAATATTGCTGTGTGTTCTATACAAAGGTTTTATTTGGAAGAATGGTTAGTGCGCACCCAAAAATTCTTATTGCAGGGGTTGAAGTTTTTTTTTTTTTTTTGGGGGGGGGTGTGTGTGTGTGCTGTACTACAAGCTGCTACGTCTATGTAGCATTGAACGGGTATTATTCTGCGCCCGAAAAGACAATAACTAATTAAAATATTTCCACCTGTATTTTCAGAACAGAATTATAGAACTAGAACGTTTTTAGAAGAGAAAGAGTACAGATAAAGTATATATATATATATTGCTACTTCAATCATTTCCCAGTTGAACAAGTATATTTTTATAGTGAAAGTGTACAAATGTGTGTTAAGTTGGAAAAATTTTTGGGGGGGTTTCGGACCCGTTGTACGAGTGTTTCTTTCAGATGTGTTTTTTTTGGGGGGCACTGCCCCCCCGGAGCTCTGAGAGTGCCCCCCGGAGAAGACCAAAATAATACGTGTATAATATATTCATAAATATAATAGTGCCAGCAGTGTCCCCACGGAATACTAAGTTTGTGCCCCTCCGGAACATTTTTTCTGAAAGAACGACTGGGACTCCCCTGTGGGTGCGCTACTACCAGTGCGTATTGCTTTGATACGGTGGTTTCGTTTCCGGTGAATGCACAAATCATTTGATGCGGATCATTCATCGTGAGGCAGGATGAAAGTTACATAAAAGTTGCCAACTTCGATCTAAAATGGCCTCCTCCTTGGTCTAGTGACAAGAGCGTGTGCCTTTGGTGTACGAGGTCCTGGGTTTGATTTCTGATGGGAGAACATCCAACGTACCACAGTTCCTTACAGAAGCTTGGATGTTCAAGTGTTGCCCTACACATGATATATAAAAAATCCGGGTCCATATGCTAACTCCATTATAAGTAAAGATACGAAGGAGGGGGAGAGAAGTGGTTTTCAATCTAAAATGGCGGAATCTTTCCAACCACACCATCCGTTTGAGAGTTTCATTTACAAAGGTCGGTCAAAAAGTAACGCACAACTCGCATTGTAGGTGGATAATGGCAAGCATAGCCATACAAACTTTTCTAGGTAGAAACACTGGTTCTTTATTATCCCATCTATATCTAAAATTTTATTTCCTGTTGTTGTAAGTTAGCCACCAAGGATCACCAACATGATATCCTTCTACTCCAACGTGTGGTGACGAGTTCTACAACTCCGGGGATAACGCAGCAATATCAATTCACAGTAAACAGTTGCTATTATTCTACGAAGACAACACAAGAATTCAAAGTAATGTGTGTCTATAGTTTCAAAGAGTTTGGCGTGGAGATCCAGCCACGGTCAAATAAATATATCGTCAATTGTGACAACCAATGTAAAATTATCAGCAGTGGCATATTTAAGGGGGTGGCTATCGGTCTCAAATCCCCAGCCGAAATTCCACGTACAACAATAATTCTTCCTACCAATTCTAATGAAAAATATAAGTGCTTCTTTATATGTTGTGCATAGTCCCCCGAAAGCAAATCCTACCCCATCAGGACGTTGCGGTCGGAAAGAGGGATTGCCGCCGTCGACGGTGGCGGGCCGCCGGAGGCAGCCGGCACCCGTCCGCGGCGGCACGACGATCTACTTGTTCAAAGTTGCCGACCTTTTGCCGAGGCGGCAAGCGGTCGAAAATCGTCAAGTAAAATTCCCTTTGCCGACTCTTTGCCGACTGTTGCCGACCGTCAGAGCCGGCAAAACAATCGGAAAGGCCTCTTTCCGACCCTCTGCCGACTCCTTATGCCGGCCTCTTTTCGACGGCGGCGCCGGTGCATTTACTGCGCTTTTACGGTTGTTTGCCGACTGCTCGGCAAGACAACTTTCCGACGGCGGTGCCTGCGCATTTAATGCTCATTTCCGGCTGTTTGCCGACCGCTCGCCAAGGCAACTATTCGTCGCGGTCGAAAATCGCGCTGAAAGATGCCGGCGTCCGGCGCCGGCAATCCGACCGCGGCATCTGGTCGGCATGGACAAATTGTCCGACTATAGGCGGCAGAATCCTGATGGGGTAAATACGCCACTGACCATCAGTCATTGAGAAACTTACCCAAAAGGAAATTTCTATCAGCATGAGACAGATCATCGCAAAATGATCTATGTTGACGCTAATCCAATGATGAGCTCCTTCGTGGCTAAGCGGTTAGCGTACGCGCCTTTGGCGTGGGAGACCCGGGTTCGATTCCCGGCGGGAGCTCTTGTGGCTCGGATTCCACGTTAATCAATAGGTCCACGTCTCATATAGCCTCGCTGCTGAACGGGACGTTAAACTCAAAATCAACTCAAATTAAGCTAATCCAATGATTGGAATACACCAAGATTTGTGCTTGTTCGGTTCCATGGCTCTTGATAAGGGAGATGGTGTACGAGGGCAATTCAAATAAAAAAAACTCCGTTTGGTTGTCAATGACATGCTTGCAAATACAGAACTTTTATTATACACATTGAAAAGTACAACATTACATTATTTTTCAAAATATTCACAATTCAAATTGAGGCTCTTGTCATAACGTTTCACAAGGTTTGAAATTCCTGCTGCAAAAAATCACGACGGACCGAGAATCTTGAGCCGACGGACTTCACGGACAGTTTTGTCAATTTTCTGCACGAATTCATTGCTAACTACAGTTGAGCGCCCACTTCTTGCCCCATCGTACACGTTAGTTTGACCATCTTGAAACATGCGACATCATTCACGTACGACATCTTCACTCATTACGCTTGTTCCGTAAATACCACACAGTTTGCGATGAATTGCAGCTGCCGAAAGGTTTTCGAGCTCGTATTATCGCACGCACTTCACATTTGACGGGTTTCATTCAAGCGTTAATTTTCAATTGTTATATCGGACGAGTGAACTGTAACGCAATCTTCTCCTTCCACTGCGTACTGTCTACTGCACACAACGCCACAGGACTGTACGTTGCTCTTCCCGGCCATTTCTCACAATGCAAAAATGAATCTCTTGTTTCTAATGACCCTCGTATATGAGGAAGAACGTGTGTGTGATGATTCTCAAAGTTTCTCTGGAGATTGTCCAGAATACTTTCATAGACTCATCAAATGTAATAAGACCTGGGTGTTTTATTTGTTTGGGTGAGCTCTATCGTCGCTATGCAGATACTGTGTGCGCCTTTAGCGTGGGAGACTTGGGTTCCATTCCTGGCGGAAGCTCATGTGGTTTGGTTCTACGTTAAGCCATAGGCCCACGTCTCATATACTCTCGCTGCTGAGCGGATTGCTAAACTCAAATCTATAGAATCTGATCGTTTACTTGGACAACTGAAGGCACGTTTGCGTGGGTAACTGTTTGGAAACGACGAGGAGCTCATTGCGTGTTAGAAAAAGTGCTGAAATGAGTTATAATGAGTTTTACGAATGTGCATTCGTGTCATGGAAACTAAAATGTCTACAGTGCTGTGAAGCAAATGGATTATATATTAAGTGACATTTATAAAACACTAATGCTTCTAAATATAAAAATTAATTTATCTAATGCTTATACTATTTTGTTGGACCTTGAATAAAGAATTGAGAAAAAAATACTTATAAACTGCTTCGTGTGGAGTATTGTTAGGATTTAGATTTCTGGGCTTTCGGCATCTGTGGCCATTTAGCCCGTCACGTTTTTGAGGGATGACGTCCCTCGGCGAGCACACTATTCGAGGAAAGGGCAGGAAGAAAGGATTAGGGAAGGAAGGAAGCGTCCTGGGACCTATAAGTTAGGTACCACCCCAGCATTTGCCTGGTGTGAATGAGAAAAACCTCATTCTGGGCGGCTGGCCTGAAAAAGCGTTTACAATTTTTCGAGCGAGTGTCCCCACCGGGAATCTAACCCGGGGCCGCGCGCATCGAAGGCGAGAACGTTAACGACTACGCTATACGGGGTACTGGAGTATTGTTCTGTGTGGGGTCAGAAACATGAACATTACGCCAAAATAATGAAAACGACTGGAAGCTTTCGAAATGTGTGTGTGGAGAAGAATGGAAAGAATTATCTGAATCCAGCGGAAAACGAATGAGAAGGTGTTAGAAATAGGAGATAAAAGAACAATTTTAGACATTATTAACAAGAGGAAAAGAAACTTGTTGGGACATTGGCTAAGAAGGAACTGTATCATGAGGGACATGCTAGAGGATATGGTGGCAGGAAAGAGAGAGAGAGGGCGAAAAAGACTGCAATTAATGAACGATATCAAAACAGAAAAATCGTACTTGAAGACGAAATGGTTAACGGAAGACCGTGGAGCATTGAAGCTTCTAATTGCGTCAAGTGTCCTGCAAATAGTACAGAAGACCTTTGATGAGGATGATACCATTACCGAACTACAGAGGATTGTGCGTTACTTTTCGACCAACCTTCATACTTACAAAGGACAAAATACATAATTCATTCTAACATGTAAAATAATATTGTCGAATAATTATTATTGCAGAATAACATGAAATGTTTGAATTTATAAAACGATACAAATGCAGTGTCTAGGTAGAGAATTGTAAAGTAAAATATATGTATCCTCTTCGGTGAGGGTTTTGTGGACAAAATAAGAACAAGAAGACAAAAGAAGTTCCAGTCTTTTATTTCATTGCAGCCGTTTTTCCCGTGATAATAAAATATTCAAAGGATATAAAATATTCATTCTTCGTCTATTGCGCATTCGTGCTTCGAAAGGTTCATAATAAAATTGTGTTGAACGAAATTACAGAGACGTCGCAAGAGAGAGAGAAAGAGAGAAAAAGAGTCCTTCGCCTGAATTGTTGGACTAAGACGATCTTCCAAACGACATCACATCACAAATGTATAACGGCCTTGTTTATTTGGTTTTCATCTTCGAATGTCTTCAGCTGGATGTGAAATAAGACAATACGGAGAAACCTGGAACACTGCGTTGTTTTCGTTTTGATTAGCTATATAACAACTTTTATGAAGTTCGATGTTCATTACAAATACTGTATGTACAAATGTTTTTCGGTTTTTAAACAGAACATTTGAATTTTTACTCAGTTGACATGTTAGGTTGAGTAAAACAATAAAACTCTTAGCATTGAAAGCCTCTCATAAACCATAACAATTGGAAATGTACGAGGAATGATCGAAAAAAGGATACAAAGCATAAAAGTTGTATGTTATTCACTGTAACTTAACGAAAATTTATTTGTAGATTAATAACATGTCCGTCTTGGTGCAGGTTTTGAAGACCTCGGATTCTGATCATATACCCGAGAAGCGGACTCGACTGGAATATTGGTCGAGAGTAGAAGTGAGGTTAGTGGTGCGGTTCCTGTGAGCCAAAAACACTACACCTGCTAGCATTCATAGGCAGATTATAGAGATGTATGGGGAGGGCTAAATTTCAAAGTAACATATAGGGAAGTGAGTCGTGCCTTCAAAGAAAGATGGACCAACATTGTTAATGACAACACAGCGGTACACCAAGTGCTTTAACTACTAACGTTACGCTTCGATCGACTAGAGCACCCGTTCTACAGCTCTGATCTAGCCCCAGTGACTTTCATCCTTTCCCTGTTCTAAAGCAAAAAATAGCTGACCATCATTATCTGGCATGTCAAAACCGTTGCCTCATGGTGGATTTGAGAACTTGACGCAGATTTCTGTGCAAATGGTATAGAAAACTATATCTGCCGTTGAGATAAGCGTTTGAACAAAAACTGTGATTACATCGAAAACTATCGTTTAGTGCCCTCTACCATCAGGTATGTTGATCTTAAAGCTGTGTCTCACACATAAGTCATAATAGGCTTTGTAACCTTGTTTTCCGATCATCCCTCGTAGCAAACACTAATGTGAAGCAAAATGAATTGAAATTTTTAGTTTTACACTTATATCCTGTCTGCTAACCGAGAAGGATGGTTAATGAAAGTGAAGGATTGTGAGAGGAACTGATAGAATGAAAATGTTGGAGGAAAGAGGAGAACCCCCGAGAAAATGATACGATACATGGATACGATGTTGTGCAATACGAACGCATATCGTCTGGGATCGAACCAAGGTCCTCTCGCACATAACCATCATGCACCCTAGTTTCCATTACGTTTCCAACATTGATAGAAGATAAGTCTAAAATTTAAGAAATAGCATCTTTTCGCTTTTCCCTATAAATACACCCCCTTATACTGCTACTCTTACTAAAACAGGTATTATTACTTCTAAGTAACTAATTCTATGGTCTATGGAACTCGGAGGTTCAATGCCGCGTTCACAAAAGCTCTCCACAGACTTCTGTCCTTAGCCAACTGGATCCAGTTTCTATTTTGTACTCCTATTTCTTCAAGATCCATCTTAACACTATTCTCCCATTTGCGCCTAGATTGTTGTTTCCCTAATGGTTGTTTTCCGATTGGACTTCTAGTTAAAACTTTGAAAGCGTTCCTACATTTTTTTCCATTCTGACTACTTGGTCTGGCCCACCGACTTAATAACTCTAACAATAAATTATGCAATTCCTCGTTATGCAGTTTCTGCCATTTCCCATTCCCGTTCTTCTTGGATCCGAATATTCATCTCAGGATCTTGTTCCTCAAATACTTTCGGTCTACGTTCTTCCCTTAAAGTAAGTGATCATGTTTAGGAACCATACATGACAACAAACATGATCATCGTTTTATCTATCTTTTATATAAGTAACAATGAAAGTGACTATGTTTCTTACTTAATAACTCTTGAATCACCAGACCGATCTTGATCAAATTTTCAACATAGATGAGGTTCGGGCCTGGCGTGGTTTTTATCATTTCGACTTGACGGTGAAACTTAGGGGAGGAGAGGGGTAGATATATATATAAACATGATTGAAAATGACCTATATTAGTGCCGAATCCATAGTTTTCGGTGTGGCTGAGATGAACGGTGTTACTTCCGATGCCGTTTAAATCCAAAATTCAGCCCACAATAGTAATATTCAATTTTTATTTATATCAGGGGTTTTCAAACTGTGCGTCGTGCCACCCTGGGGAGGCGCTAAAGGTTGTAAGGGGAGGCGCGAGGAGTTTTAAAAAAAAATATCCTACAAAGGAGCATATTTATATGCAACACGCATATTTGAGTTTGCACCCTTTTTCTTTAGTAACACATACTGGACTAAGCCTTTGTATCACTTCTGTTCCACATATGATCAGGGATACCCCTTCCACCTTTGGCTTAAACGTGTATAATGCTTGTTAGATTACTGGGGATGCGCACGAGACAAGATTTGTAACTGTCTCGTCTCGAAAAGGTGCTGTAAAAGTGATGTCTCGACTCGAAAAATGTATTTTTCTGTATTGAAAGAGCTGTGTCTCGACTCGAGTTTTGTCAGGAAAATCCTGTCTCGACTCGTCTTGTGCGCATCCCTATAGATGACCACTAACGATTTTCTCCAATTTGTGAAGTACTTTCCAGAGAACAAAGAGCACAACTGGGTCGTGAACCCACTCAACGCAGAGAATCCACCAAATTTCACCACCCGAGAAGAGAAGCAGGTCATTGGTATCTCTTCAGACAGCATATTGAAGACAGCGTGTTTCTCTCTACATAGTTGCCTGTATTTTGGAGCTCAGTGAGTAATGAGTACCTGGAATTTTTAAGAATTCCTTGCGAGTGTTCCTTCCTGTTGGAACTTCTTATCTCTGCGAAACCGGATTTTCAGCCATAGTGGTAATCAAATCCAAATATAGGTCAAAACTAAATCTCCAGAAAGAGATGCGTCTTGTCATTTCAAATATCTGCCGAGATTTAATAAATTGTGTGACTCAAAGCTCATACATCCTATTGACTTTGCTCAACATTTAAATGTGATGGTTTTTGTTATGTAAATTCCCTCTCTACTCGTATATATTTCAATTTTAAAATAAATATCTGGCTTATCGCAATTTATAATTATTAACACCGGCTATTAACATTAAAAGGTGTAGTCAGTGTGTACAATGTACATCACCTGTGTTAGTGAGATATTTCCATTAGTGATTAATAAATGAAACATAGTTTATCATAGTGATAGTCTTTCTTTTGGGAACACATGTCATTTTTGACAGGGGAGGGGCGTTCAGACTTTGGTGGTTTAGGGGAGCCTTAATTGCAAAAAGTTTGAAAACCCCTGATTTATATACATTACTAATTATTTTATGATTTTTTCATTACATTTTCTTTGTTTCTATCGATCTCATTTTTTTTTTTAATTCAGCGAAGTAGCTAATTGACGCTAATATATTTTAAGCTTTAAATTCCTCGACAGAGTTCGTGATGACTATTATTTCTACTACAAATAATAATCTATGTATATAAAAGAAATTCTGAATGTGATTCCAGTGCCGTGCCGTGGAAAATCAGCGTCCGGGGCGAGAATATACGACAGCGCCCCCATACATATATTCCAAGTAATTTTTCCTTTCTTTTGCCCCCTTTTCTCCCGATTTTTTCGACCCCTTACTTCGGCGCCCGGGGCCGTCGCCCCGCTAGCTCTTCCCCCCACGGCACGACCCTGTGTGTGAATGACTACTGAGTGATCAAGACCCAGGCAAAACCAGTTAAGCTAGAAACTTGAAATTTGGACAGAGTATAGAAATTGTGACGTAAGGTATCGCTAAGGAATAATTTTTGGAAATTCGATCGGCATAAAGGGAAATATGAAGTAACAACTATTAAAATGTCCGTATCTCCAAATTTTTGCAGGTTAGAGATATGAAATTCGATATATGGCTTCTTTTTTAAAATGATAAGCCACTTGTTTAAGTATTCTTTTATATTTGACCTAGAAGGGAAGAAAACGGATAAGCTGAAAAAAAGTGTCAAGAATTAAAATTATTATAATAAGATGTCCAATATCTCGGAATCTAATTTGGTATTAAGACTTATTTAAAATACTAGACACATGTATCAGCAGTTTTTGATATTTCACCCATAAGGGAAAAAAGGAGCGAGAAGGTAAAGTGGACGGGGATTACAATTATGATATAATAAGTCCTAACTCGGAATCTCGGAATTTCTTTTACGAAGTACCATTGCATTTTACTATTGTTTGTGTATATATAATGAATGTATTGGTTTTTAAAACTGAATAAAGATAAGAGGGGTCAAGGTGGTTCCTAAGATGCTTAAATTTTTACCAGCTCTGGGAATACCCCTTTGGGCCTTTATGTTAGAGATATAAAATTTAGAATATGAACTTGTCATTTAAAATAATAAGATATGTCTATCAGCAAGCTCAGTGGTAGAGCGTTCATCTCAGGTGCGTGGGGTCCCTGGTTCAATCCCAGCTCGTGCTAAGTGAGCTTTGTGTGTTTCTCGGGGTTCTTCCGTTCCCTCCCACTTTAATAGTTCCACCATTGCATTCATTTCTAATCATCTCCTCTCCTTTTGCCTCGCCGGCATAACCGTGGGACGTAAAGTTGGAATATCTTATTTTATTTTCAGTTTTGCCTATCAGCAAGTCTAGCTCCGCATTGGAAGGTAGTCGGTAACGCTCTCGCTTTGGTACGAGTAGTCCTGGGATCGATTCCCGGTGGGTACACTCGGTCGAAAAGGTGTAAAAGCCTTTTCAGGCCAGATTCCTAACGGAGGTTATCCTGGGTTTTCGTCATTCACACCAGACAAATGCCGAGATGGTACCTCATATAATGGTCTGAGGATTCTTTCTTTTCTTCCCCATCTCTTTTTTCCCTCCCAAATTCATGTGGCGGATCGCGGCGGGACGTCATCCCTCGTACGTGACGCGAAAACGCGACCATAGATGCCAAAAAAGCTCACAAATCTAGTTTCTAACCCTAAAGTCTATCAGCGTTTTCTGATGTTTGAGCTAGAAGGAAAGTAAAGCGTGTGGGCAGGAAAAACAGGTTACAATTACAATTGCTATAAAATGACCCTGTCTCGGAATCCTTTAAAGTTAGGAACATGACATTTTATATTTAGATTTTTATTTAAAATAATTTAATTCTTGTTTCAGCGTTTTTTTTTTTTGTTTTTTACATCTTTGATCTAGAATGAAAAAAAAATGGCGGGGTTGCTTCTTTAAGAAACCCATACTAGAGAGCTTGGTAATAATGTAGGATATAATGTATGCAATTTTCTCATTTTTTGGACTTCATTCTCATCTTATAACTGACCGTTCAATTTCTGCTCGCTTTGTTCCAACTCCAGAGACACGGTGGCTCAGTGGTAGAACGCTTATCTCTGGTGCGTGAGGTCCTTAGTTCGATCCATGTTTAAGTAAGTTTGTGGTGAACAACATCGTGCCCGTAAGTTTTCTCGGGGTACTCCCTTTTCCTTTACATTCTCATTCCACTGACTCTCCCATCATCATTCACTTATCTTATTCATCCGTCTCCCTTAGCCTAACGGAAATAATCGTGGGACGTTAAACTACAAGATATCATTTCATTTTTGTTCCAACTCTGTTTTCTGTTTGTTTTAGGGGGTCTAAGTGGGTCTAATGATGAAAACAATGTAAATTCGAACAATTTTATTTACGAGTTCAAATTGGAACATAAAGCTACATAAGGGACGCGGTGGCTTAGTGGTAGAGTGTTCACCTCTTCTGCTTCGGGTCCCTGGTTAGATCCCAGCTCCCGCCAAGTGAATTTTGTGGTGACCAAACACTATGTGCGTGGGTTTTCTCGGAGTTCTCTCGATTCCTCCCACTTTCTTCAGTCCACCATTTCACTCATTTAAAATCATCACCGTCTGCTTTACAGGGGAAGAGACATGGGCGGATCCAGGTCAAACTTCTGAGGGGAGCGGTGGATTGTAATACTGCTACTTAGAGCTACTTTTAAGAGATCCAAACTCTGGTATGAGTTTTATTTATATATAAACTAAGAAAGTTTTCTCTCCTGTTGGGGAGGGAGCGATTGCCCCGATCGTCCCCTTGAATTCGCCCCTGGGAAGAGATATGGAAGTGGAAGATGGTTTATACACCAATGGAAAGCACTAATGGCGACTAATAAGAAACTATAGTAAAAATTTTCTGAATGCATATACTGTGCGTGTTATATGAACATACCGGGTGTCCAGAAACTCCTTTTCCACTCCTATAAATCGCAAACGGTTAGACAGATTACAAAACAGAAAAACACGTGTTTGCTCATTTTAAAAGTACAACGTATCAAAGCAAAAAATGTCCCAGGGCCACCCGCAGAGTCTCAGGCAGGATCCAACTCAGAAATGGCAAGTGGTAACGGAGTTAAGTAACATATCGTTGGAAAACTTTTGGGAAATGAAAGAAGACCGAGTAAATCTCGACTCTCTAAAATTACCTTGTGCGAAATAGCAGCCAGACAGATGTCAAAACATGAATATACTCAAAAGTACATCATTTCAAAAGTACAATGATAGAAAGTGAAAATATTTGTTCCAGGTTCATCCACAGGTTCCCAGACCGGACCCTACTCAAAATTATCAAATGGCAAGGGGGATCAAGTAGCTTATCGTTTGAAAGCTGTTGTTAAATGAAAGTAGATGGAACAAGTCTGGACACTCTACGATAACACTGGACAGATATCTTGCGTTTTAGTTCTTCTTTCTGTAGTCTGGTTTCGGTTTGTTTTCACTTTAATTCTTGTACCAAATTTCACAATATTAAATCCCCACGTTAACCGGGTTTGCATATTCAGGTTCCTAACTATGAAAACAGAGTTGGCGTGGGTCAATGAAAACTTGACCCACGACCCACTGACCCACCACCCACCATGACTCACTCTGACCCACGACCCACCATGACCCACTCTGACCCACGACCCACCATGACCCACTCTGAACCACCACCCACCGTGACCCACCACCCACCATGAATCACTCTCATCTACTGTGACCTACTCTCACTCACCAAAATTCATCGTCATCAACTCTGAACACGATTCACGGCCTCTTCTCAACTGACTAAAGAGTTTACATCTGTAATATAACAAGACTGTGAAATTGTCACTAATCGGAGTTTGAATTTCTAGTCAATCGCTCAAGCACCACTCTGTTAGAATAACGGTGGATCTGACCTTTACGATATAAAATGGTAAAGTGTTTGTCAGTGAGGAAATTGAAACAGTTATAGGTGGAGGTAAATTAGTGTGTGCCTAAAATATACTTGTACTAAGAGAGTATTCTTGCAAGTGTTAATTTCTGAACGCATTCCACAAGAAACTTCTATTCCCAAGGAAAATACCCCTGTACAATATGGAAAAGGTTATGGTTTCTCAGTTCACAGTATTTTTCTCAGAAAAGACTTGAAAAATCAGTTGTTCATAGAGTATAAAGGTGCTCGGGTACCCTATGTGACAGCATCTCCATAAAGTATGCTCATAATTGTAATCTGTGTAATCACTAAAACACCACGTTAAATTTAGGTTACAAATCTGCATATTTGCAATTATTATGAATATTTATTCAAAGTAGTTTCCCTAAAGGAAAGAAGAGACTTACTAAAAATTAGGTACAAAGTTGAATAACACAAATAAGCCATTAGTAATACAAGTATACTTTTTGGCGGTACATCATCCGCAGTGGAATGATGTCCATCCTTCAGCCAAGAAATAACTAGCTCGTCTACTTTGAGCTTGTCTAGCGGTGGGCCATTAACATTGATGAGCAACAAGTTAGACTATGTTTGAGCACTTAGTCTATTTCTAATATCAGTCATCTGTAAATTCATAGGGGGAAATCCCCGTTCGCACTCTGTCGTGGAAATTAATAATACTTCCACCCGATTTCTGCAACTTCTCCTCGACAATCTACTTGTTAGACTTAAGTCTAATAACGATTTTATTTGGTCAGGTTTGAAATACTCAGCAAGAAGTATCATTTCTCTATCACCATACAACATCTTTTCCATATCGACCATGTCAGTTGGCAATGTCGACCCATGTAGAACAGAAACTTCATCTACCACTCCTTTGATAGGGGATCTGATAAACTGATGATTTCTTATTTGTTTATAAATTTAATTTTTGTAATTACACATGAAGGTTTGATACCATTATCAAGTTTCCTCCCCCGTCTAGAAAGCGAAAGGGAACAAGGTTCCTGGAAAGTGTTCAGAGGTGAATGGGAATTTGCCTCCTTCTTCAACTTCAATTACCACACTGCTGTTTGCCATGTGCCACATTATGATGAATTTCAATTACATTATCATAGTATAATTATTTCCTTGTTGAATTATCAATACTTTTCATTGGAAAAAAGGATGAAATTTCAAAGTTCCAATTCAAAGTAAGTAGACCAACTTAAAGGGAAAAAAGTATAAAATTTTCCATAAATCATGTGTACAATCCAAACTTCAAATTTCCGTGTAATTAAGCTTACAGTACAAATTTTATGCCTATTTTTCTCACAACTTTATGGGTTGATTGCCCTGTGCTGTAGGCGCTCCATATAATAAACATAAGCTTCAGCAATTATTATAGCAGAAAGCAATGGATATATGAAGCCAAGCACTGTATTTTTTGTTTTTGATTTTTTTTTCTTAAACAACATCGATCGTTTTTACTATTTAATGTCGTATACACTTCATTTCCCAAAGCAAAACCTCGCAAATGTATAGTGGACTAGTGAATATTATCAAATAAATTATCATTTAGTTTACGTAAATACTGCATCGCCTGATTTGAAACTTCGTACTTTAACAACAACAACAACAACTACTACTACTACTACTACTACTACTACTACTAATAATAATAATAATAATAATAATAATAGTAAAATCATAGCCATATCTTATAAGAATTTCAGGCTTACTCAATAAATGAATTCAACGTGGTCTCTATTCGAAGTTCTATTTATTCGAATCCGATAGAAATACAAAGTGAAACTTCGAGAACAGGTAAAAGAAAAATGTTACTTTGGTGGGACTGGAACTAACCTTTAAGAGTTCCTTTCAATTTACAAATGCCTTAGACACTTTGTTCCTTGTCTTTAAATTAACTGATTCACTGAACGTATCTGAGTAAGTTGTCTTTATTTTCTACTCGGTTATACACGTTTTACAATCATTTCCTTTAAGCTTGAACGACAGGAACACGAACGCCAAAACATTTAGGTCAATTAAAATTCCCCCACCGGGAAGCGAACCAGGGACCCCGTACACCAAAGGCACACGTGCTAGCCACTAGACCAGCGGTAAGAACGAATGAAATCTGTTTTGAAGTGTTTGACATTTATGCCTATTTCGCCCTGATGTAATATGTCTATTGATGTTTTTATGTTTATCGTGTTCGCTACTTTGAGGAACGATATGTTATTCATATAGGTTCTATTACGTATTCGTCCATAAATACTATATAAATTATCAGAATTATTCATGATCTTTCATGGAAATTCGCTGGTGCATGCACAGTAGACGGACAGTGTAATTGGATGGTGAGTTCAACAGAGATTATGTATTTCGCCCACATTATTTAATAGCTATATAGAAGAGATAGCGAAAACGAGTCTACCTAATGAAGATGGAATTTCGGTAGGAGATGAAGTGATGAGGTGTATACGGTTTGGGGTTGATATAGTTGTTGTTGCAGAATCTAAAAAGAAAATTAATAAGATGTAGAAAACTTGAGAAAGGCTTCTGAAGAATATGGGATGGAAATAAATGTTAGAAAGACAAAACCCATTGTGATTGAAACGAAGCGATCGGTGTCAAATATAGAAGTAGGAGCGAGAGAAAAGAACAAATGACTAGTTTTCGATATCTGAGTAGTATTATTAGTGTTGATATAAAATGCGAACGTGAAATAAAAGCAAGGATAGAAATGGCGAAAGAAGCCTTTAGGATGAAGAAAATACTATTTTGTGGGACCTTGAATAGAGTTGAAGAAAGATTCATAAAATGCTTCGTGTACTGTATTTTACTGTATTCATAAGGTAGAATCATGAACATTAAGCAAAGATGATAAGAAACAATTGAAGGCTTTCAAAATATGTGCGTGGAGAAGAATGGAGAGAAATAGCTGGGTCGAGAGGAAAACGAATGAGAGGGTGTTAGAAATGGAAGGAGAAAAATATTATTAAGAAGAGGAAGAAAAACTGGTAGGGATATTGGTTAAGAAGGAACTGTATCACGAGGGATGTGCTAGAGGGTATGGTGGCAGGAAAGAGAGGAAGGGAATTAATTAAACTATATAGAAACAGAATTAGGCTATTAGCGATATCAAAACAGAAAAATCGTATGTGAAGATGGAAAGGTTAATACAAGATCGTGGAGCATGGCAGTTTCTCAGTCGCCGTAAGTGATCCGCTGGTAATGGCGGAATACTTGTAATATAATGATGCCGATAATGCACAGTAGAAACAGAAAAATCCAGGCGATGCAGTATTTACGTAAACTAAATGATAATTTATTTGATAATATTCACTAGCCCATTATACATTTGCAAGGTTTTGCTTTGGGAAATGAAGTGTATACGACATTAAATAGTAAAAATATTACAATAAAAATATATTATTAAAAATATTGATTAAGTAATTGGAGTTAAACATGCTTTCCAGTAAGAATTATATATAGAGAGGATTTACTTTAAAATGTGATGCAAACGAATATTCTAGTTTTAATCCGATTAGAAACCGATAACTTACACAATACTATTTACTTCATTAGTTCTATAAACCTTTATGCTTATCGTATTATAATTATCTTTAAAATTATGATTTTGTCACTTCAAAACGTAGAACGAGAAATAAATGTAATATTCTACCTAGGTATTTGTTAAGGAAACCTTTGAAACAGTGATGATTTCAGGGCATGACCTGTGGGAGAATTTGAGACCCTGTCGACATAAATTCGTGGCCATATCTTCGATCATGCTCAAAGTGGACTAATAATGTTCTATCAATTTCCTCTCATTCATATATTGACCATTACCCGGGGAGAATCTTCTGAAATCATCAATGCTTATAATTAGTTTTTCATTACAAATCAAAGGATAATAATGAAATATTGAACATACTTAATATTTTGTTTTCAGTTTTGGATTTTAGATTTGCAATTCATATAATGTTCCCTTCTAGTGGAATTTGAGAGAAAAGTAGTTGCCAAAGATTTATTCAAAGAAATGTTTTCAGTCCTCTGATGAAAATAAGGAACACACTTTTAAGAAAAAAAAACGAAACCAGTACTTCCTACGGGGTTTGAACACATAAACTTGTGATTGATAAACTATTGACCTAAACCGCTCGTCCAGTTTTTTTAACCTTCTTTATTGAGAAGAACAAACAAAGTACATGAACATATTAAGAATTAAAAAAAAAAGTGAATTAATACATTTGTAAAAAAATATGGTAAAATAAAAACAAAAAGAAGAAAAAACTGACAGAATGAACAAAGACAATGCATATATACATAGGTGTCTGCATGGGGCAGGCAGGTTACATTATTATTAGTAGATTTACCACGAGTTATTCCTACATTATAATGAGCTGATGTGACAAAAGTGTGTTACAGATTTGTCATCTTTGTTTTTTTTTTTTTAATAACATTACATACATGGACAAAGACTCTGTAATAACAGTTAAATAGTTAGCAAAAAATTTCCTTTTTCGTGCAGGTGAGAGAAGTCTGGCCTGATATTGCAATAATTCTATATGATAAGGCCGATTAGTATGCACAAGAACATAATTGTCTGTATAGTTATCCAGATAACAGCATTGTTTTTAAATGTCGGAAAATAATTAAAAGCAGGCCACAAAATAAGTTCTGTTACAGTAAAGCTATGAGGTGAAAGACGACAAATTTTACTAATTAAAATACAAAAATACGTCCAGATGATTGGTACGTTGGAACAGGCATGAAACTTATGTGCTAGTGTATCAAGATTGTTGTAGTATGGGCATATATTACTATTTACAATACCTATATTGTGAAGTTTTTACAATGTTTCGTATACATTACTGACTATGAAATACCAGGTTGTACGTTGGTTGTGGGTGAGAAAGGAAGCGTTGATGTTTTTCCATATAGCATTCCAATTTTTGTGTGGGTGCTTTAAGACAACATTAGGTATACTAGTAACCCACAAGCGAACATAGCGCCAGTAAAGGTTGTTGACCGAACCAGTTTCAATTCGATCTTTTGCTAGCAAGGCGTATATCATATCAAGTATGACATCATGTAAATGAGGAAATTTGTAGCTCCAAGGAAACACGTGTACTGGCACCTGAAGGTCTAAACAGTGGAAGCAGACATTGATAACAGCAGCCGTAATCGAAGTCTCGTGTTCACAGACCAGCTTACAACTTCTGTGCATAAGAAGGGCACTGCGTGCCTGTGCTTCTATGTGCAAAAAAGCCTATGCCTTCTTCACGTGAGGGGAGGTAGAGTTGATTCTTAGCCACGCGTAAGATTTTGGAATGCCATAAGAAAAACAAAGCTTGACTGGTTAACTGGTTAGATATTTTAACTGGCATTGGTAAAATCTGTGCAATGTGGCTGAAAATACTAAAAACAGATGTTTTGAGAAATAAGTTTCTACTAAAAATGTTCATGTTTCGCTGTCTATGTGTAATAAGAAGACTTCGGATTTTATTTGCTGTAAGATGATATGACTGTTGTACGGTTTGTTGATATTATTGTACCACCATACACCAAGTATTTTGACACTTTGAACCGTATCATAGTAGTTGCTATATGAAGCATTGTATTCTGGATGAATACATAATATTTTTGTTTTTCTCTGATCGAGTTGCGCTCCAGAAGCCTGTTGATATAAGGTTAATAAACGTTGTAGGCAATTCATGTCGGCCGGATTTTCTAAACAATAGTGGGAATCATCTATATAACTTTGTACAGTTAGTTGGTATTGTAGACAGATACACCAGGGAGTAAACGTTCAGTCGCGTACATAAGTGGTGCAAGGGACATACCAGTTCGTACGTCTTCAGGGAGTTTCTTTAGACTTTTGTATAAAGTAGTTTCCTGCTCCACACTTTTTTTGTTTATGTCGATACCACTCTAAGTTTGTGGTGAATATTTGGGCGTTACAGGTCTTGCAATGCATAAAGGTCTTTTTCGTATAAACTACATTCAATTTGACGTCCTAATAACTTATATGTAACAGGTTGAATCTGTGAAATGATTGGGGTTGGAGTGATCGTAAATGTTTTCATAGTTAGGAGGATATGCAAACCCGCTTAACGTGGGGATTTACTATTGTTAAATTTAGTACTCTACGTAAAGAAAGGAAATGCCTCTCCTGTGAGATTTTGCTCTTTGGGCCCACTAATGTCTAAATATAAAGCAATAAAGAAAAATAATAAAATTGACAGTCAAGCATAATTGATGTTCGCTTGTTCAGAGGACCCGACTGTCACACTGATCACTACCTGATAGCAGAGATAACTAGAGAAAGAGATTGTCGTTGAATAAAGGAAATATTCAACATCTAAAAACGAAGAGGTTTAGTTTAAAGAAATTATAGGAGAACCAGTCGAGAGAGGAATACCAAATTGAAGTGTAATAGATTCTCGTTTTTAGGTTTTGAGAGCACTAACGTTGAGGATACTTGGGTTCAAATTAGGGATAGCATTAAAATTTCAGCAAGAGAAAAATTCGGGCACGCGGAAATACGTAGGAACAAATCATTGTTCGACCAGTAATGTGCCAAACTAACGGAGGAAGGAAAATAGGCGAAACTGCGTTGGCTACAAAAATCGAACGATATAACTACACTAAATTTCGTTAACATCAGACGGGAAACTTCCAAAATGTTTAGAAGAGAGAAACGTGATTTTTGAAAGCTTAAATTAATAAACTTGAAGATAATAGTAAAAGTAAACAAATCGAGTCATGTTCAAGGGCATCTACGAATTTGAGAAAGGAAATCAACCTCGTGCGTATCGGGGGTGGAGTGGGTCAAATGGGTCAAGTTTTCTGGGTGGTTCAGTGGGTCGTGGATCAATAGCATATGACCCAATGTGACCCACCACTCACGGGGACCCACTGCGACCCACCATCCACCATGACGCACTGCAACTCACCGACTCAGTCTGAACTACCGACTCTGCTCACTGCATTGCAGACAGTATCTTCTAAAGACTGGTAAATTTGTCTGCGTTTTGCTTTCAAGACCTTCATTTCCCTTCCTTTTCCATTTGTTTGTCTACTTACCTGAGGTGAGTATATCTAAGTGAAAAAAGGAACTTCGGGCGCTTTTGGATATTGATATTTGTAATTGTAATAATAGCAATATGACTTATACTACTACTTGGCTTTCGAGGCCTGTGAGTTTTTAGAGGAGCTAACTACTGGAAAAATACATTTTTGAATCACTGTAATATATAAATTATTATATAAAAATTGAAAGTAACTATGTGTGCCTGATCATCACGGCCAAATTGCAAAGCCAAATAAAATGACTTTTGGTATATACAGTAGTTGGGCCTTAACCCAAACTGGGATATTATATTGCTTCCATTATAATACATATCCTCACGATCCGAATTTTTGCGAAAAAAAAAAATGAGTATCTCGCAAGCCGTTAAACTTAAGGAGCTGAAATTCAGTGTATTAACTCTTAATTAAAAATAAAGAGAATGTGTTCTAGCATTTTTTAAAATTCTTCTTTATGACGGAGGGGGCACTTTCTATATATGAAAAATTAGTAGTGAGTTGGTTTATAAAAATGATCAAAAACTATCGATATTAGTTAAGAAAAAATTCAGAGAAAAAAATACAGTGCTTGGCTTCATATATCCATTGCTTTCTACTATAATAATTGCTGAAACTTATGTTTATTATATGGAGCGCTTACAGCACAGGGCAATCAATCCATAATGTTGCGAGAAAAATAGACATAAAATTTGTACTTTAAGTTTAATTACACGGAAATTTTAAGTTTAGATTGTATGCATAATTATATGGAAAATTTTACTTTTTTTCCCTTTACGTTGGTCTACTTATCTTGATTTGGGACTTTCAAATTTCATCCCTTTTTCCACTGAAAAGTATCGATAATTCAACAAGGAAATAATTATACTATGATAATTTAATTGAAATTCATTGTAATTTGGTCAATGACAAATAGCAGTGTGGTAATTGAAGGGGAAGAAGGGGAAAATTCCCAGGCACCTCTGAACACTTCCCTGGAACCTCGTTCCCTTTTGCCTTCTAGTGGGGGAGGAACTTGGTAATGACATCAAACCGTCATTTGTAATTAGAAAAATTAATTTTATAAACAAATAAAAAATCACCAGTTTATGAGACTTTAATTGATAATTTATTCACAATATTCCCTATCGAAGATGTGGTAGATGAAGTCTCTGTTCTCCATGAGTCGACATTGCCAACTGACATGGTCGATATGGAAAAGATGTTGTGTGGTGATAGAGAGGTGATACTTCTTGCTGAGTATTTCAAAACTGACAGAGAAAAATCGTTATCAGACTTAAGTCTAACAAGCAGATTGTCGATGAGGAGTTGCAGAAATTTCTACGTCGGCTACTAGCATTACCAATTTCAACCTCAGGGTGCGAACGGGGATTTCCCCTTATGAATTTACAGATGACTGATATTAGAAATAGACTAAGTGCTCAAACATTGTCTAACTTATTATTCATCAATATCAATGGCCTACCGCTAGACAAGTTCAAAGTAGACGAGCTAGTTATTTCTTGGCTGAAGGATAGACATCATAACGCTGCGGATGATTTACCACGAAAAAGTCCTGGAGGCCAACAGGAAATAAACCTGATTTCAGATTTGTTTTAAGGTGGCAAATTACGAGTTATGGAAAATGTATACTTGTATTACTAATGGCTTATTTGTGTTATTCAACTTTGTACCTAATTTTTAATAAGTCTCTTCTTTTCTTTTTATAAACTAAATTGTAAACTACTTTGAATAAATATTTTTTCTGTTCATAATAATTGCAATTATGCATATTTGTAACAAATTTAACGTGGTGTTTTAGTGATTACACAAATTACAATTATGAGCATACTTTGTGGAGATGCTCTTACAGAGGGTACCCCGAGCACCTTTAAACGCTATGAAAAACTGATTTTTCAAGTCTTTTGGAGAAAAATACTGTGAACTGAGAAATCATAGCCTTTTCCATATTGTACAGGGGTATTTTCCTGCGAATAGAAGTTTCTTTTGGAATGCGTTGAGAAATTAACACTTGCACGCACTAATTAATGCTTTCCTTATACAAGTATATTTTAGGCACACACTAGTTTCCCCCCATCTCAAAGTGCTTCAATTTCCTCACTGACAAACACTTTACCATTTTATATTGTAAAGGTCAGATCCACCGTTATTGTAACAGAGTGGTGCTAGAGCGATTGACTAGAAATTCAAACTCCGATTAGTGAGCTTTTTTATTACAAGTATAAACTCTTAGTCAGTAGAGAAGAGACCGTGGATCATGTATCAGAGTTGTTGACGATAGATTTTGGTGAGCCAGAGTAGGTCATAGTGGATGAGAGTGGTTCATGGTGGGTGGTGGATCTGAGTGGGTCATGGTGGTTGGTGAGTCAGTGGGTCGTGAGTCACGATGGGTGGTGGGTCAGTGGGTCGTGGGTCAAGTTTTCATTGACCCACGTCAACTCTGACGCGTATATATTAAAGAGAGACGACGAGACAGTTCTCACTGATGCAGATGGCATCTTACATAGATGGAAAGATTTCTTTGACGAATTGCTTAACACGCAGCTGAAAACTAATGTTCATGGTGAAAAGGAAATGGACACAGCAGAACCATATATTCCAGAGCCTAGCCGAACAAAAGTAAAAATCACTATCAAGAAATTAAAGGAACACAAATCTGCGGGTGTAGACGAAATTCCGGCTGAGTTATTTTTAGCTGGGCAGGAAAATTGTGGAACAAGATACACAAACTGATTCTCTTTATCCGGAACAAGGAGGAATTACCACAAGAGTGAAAAGAACGAACTATTGTTCCAATTCACAAGAAAGTCGACAAAGCGGATTGTAATAATTATTGAGGCATTTCTCTTGTGTCAACATCCTATAAAATCCTCTCTAACATTTTATTAGCAAGATTGATCCCTTACGTATATGAAATTATTGGAGATTATCAGTGTGAATTTAGACAAAAATCAATCAACTATGGACCAGATATTTACCATTCGACAAATACTCGAAAAGAAATGGGAACACAATATTATACAAATATTATAATTATATAATAAATATTATACAATATTCTTGCAGAATTTGGTACACCGAAAAAGCTAGTTAGATTAATTAACATATGTTTAAACGAATCCCAAAGTAAAGTCCGAGTAGGAAAATTCTTGTCTACGAGCTTCATCGTCGAGAATGACCTAAAACAAGGAGACGCGTTGTCGACATTTTTATTCAACTTAATTGTGGAGTACGCCACAAGGAAAATCAAAAATAGCAGCCAAGACCTAGAGCTGAACGGTATTTACCAGGTTATGGCATATGCTGATGATGTAAATCTGATGGGAAATGATAGAAGACTAATTGAAAGGAATGCAGAGGTCTTATTAAACGTTTGCAGGGACATGGGTTTAGAAGTATATTCAGAGAAAACTAAATGCATTTGTAGTTCGTCGGGATCATAATGCTGCAAATTATGGATGCGTCAAAGTATCAAATGAAATTGTCGATAAAGTGGATACTTTCAAGTATCTAGGATCAATATTAACAGAACAAAGTCATATCCACGAAGAAATTAAATGTCAACTGAAAGCAGGGAATTCGTGTTATTATACAGTTCAAAATCTTTTGTTGTCGCGAATTCTCTCCAGGAATTTGAAGCTCAAAATATATAGAACGATAATAATTCCTGTTATTCTGTATTGTTGCGAAGCATAGTCACTTATTTTAAGGGAAAAATGCAAACTGAAAGTATTTGAGAATAACATCCTGAGACGAATATTCAGATTCAAGAGGTACTGCAATTGGGAATAGCATAAACTTCATAACGAGAAACTGCATAGTTTACATCCTTTACCAAACATTGTTAGAGTCATCAAAACTAGAAGACTCAGGTGGCAGATCATGTAGAAAGAATGAAAGAAAGTAGGAATGCTTTCAAAGTTTTGACTGGAAATCAAATCAGAAAACATCCATTAGGAAGACCTAGACGCAGATGGAAGGACAATACTAAGATGAATCTCACAGAAATAGGAATATAAAGTAGAAACTGGATCAGTTGAGTAAGGACAGAAGTCATTGGAATGGCTTTTTGAATGCGGCATTGAACCTCCGGGTTCTGTAGGCTATACAGTGTATATAGAATTAGTACTTTTACGTTAAAAAATATATTTTATGAAGTATAACGGAAGTTTAGAAGATATGTCTTACCTGTATGTAGATAGATAAAACAGAGCACAACTGATAAGTATGCATAGAAAACATATCCTGGCGATACAACTAGTTGATGGAAAAACGATCCCAATAAATTTCTTTAAATTGGAAGCATTTCATATATCAATGGAATAAAAAAAAAATCACTGGCTTTATTAGTCTTTGAAAAAGACGAAATTTGTTGGGTCCGATTTCGAATATGTTATTATTCCCTTTGTTTACCTATTTTTAATATTCCCGCGCAAGTAGCAGCTTGCGTGTGTTTTATCACTTCTCTCGTTTTCATACCTTCATTCTCACCATCGTGATTAATCCGAAAGCGTGATTAACTAAGCAAACTCTTCACCATCGCAACGCTGAACACGTATTTGGAACTTTGACCGTTTTTGATTTTGAAAACCCGCTCCTGCGTACACTATAAATCATTACTCGACACCTTGTATATCAAAACGTCATTAACAAATCGTACATAATTCTCTTTAAGTCATAAGTAAAGACTTTTTACTCTTGTTGAAAATTTTGGGTTGCGAGTGAAGCGAGTAAGAAAATTTTTAACAAATCTATTTCTTTGCAAACCGACAACAATATTGATTTAATAGAGCGCCAATTCTTTCACGGGGCGCAGCGTCGTTTAGTCTTTTCCGACACCTTTTCTTTTTTTCTCTGGCTCGTTCGGCGCCCCCTTGCTATCAGCGCCCAGGGCAACCGCCCCGCCGGCCCCTCCTATCTGCGACTCTGTCCAGGCCCGTATTCAGGGCGTCTAGGGGGCCGGCCCCCCTAAATTATTGCTGGCCCCCTAAAATTTTCACAGTATGCTTGCAAATGTAACTATAAACTATAATTTGGTTGGATCGCCCCCCCTAACTTCAGCCGGGCCCCCTACATTTTTGGGCTGGCTACAGGCCTGGCTCTGTCCCCGCCTAGTACAAGAAAGCAGAAGAGAGGAGTTTTCAGTCACAGAAAAGGTGCGATTACGTTGTATGTAAGGGTAGGCGTTTCAAGATCTACTGTGTTAGTCAGACGAACGGTCACGTAACCAGAGAGTTCGTGACTTCTGTACATTTATGTACATTATGTTGCAACATCTCTCGTAGACTGAATCAGGGTTGCAAACTCCATACTAAAATAACTAAGATTTTTGTTCGGTCGTTCCTCATTCGTATACAGAAACAAATGTCCATAATTGTCTTTAAGAATTTTTTTCGTACCATTGGGTAGGCACGTGACTTTGTGATTATATTACAGAACCACCTCTAAGTGAGATGAAAACTACTTCTCAAGTTTGTATCCGAAGTAAGCATTCTCATCCGGAATCGAATCCCCAATCACGGGGTTACCGTAAGGAGTTGCTTGGTTGGATTTGAGTGCATACTTTCTCACGAACGAGATTATATAAGACATGAACCTACAGCTTATACTGTGATCCGAACCACCTAAGCTCCCACAAGGAATCAAACCGGGGAGAATATGCTAGTAGTATACCCTTGCGAATCTCGGGCAAGCGTAATCTATATGATTCCCCTTATTCAAATTCTCACACATACAATGATTGATATTATTATATTATTTTGAAGCTGAGTGGTAGAGCGTTCACCTCCGATGTGTGATTTCCCGGGATCGATCCCAGCTCGCGCCACGTGGACTTTGCGGTGGACAAATACCATATGTATGGTTTTTCTCGATGTTCTCTCATTTCCTCCCACTTTATTCACTCCACCATTGTATTCATTTCTCATCATAACCGTCTCCTTTAGTCTAACCGGCGTAATAGTGGGTCTGAAGTTAAGCACAAGGATTTGAAGCAAAAAAAAAGAAAAGAAAAAAGAAAAAAAGAAAAAGAAGAAAGAAAGAAAAGAAAAAAGAAAAGGAAAAAGGTCACATGTTATACACATTTTCACATATGAAATAGTCAAATCATGAAGACAATAAAGCTGAACACAGGAGTTAGAAGATAAAAGAACCTCTTTCGCGTATATATGGTTTATTCACACACCCCTTCCCTAAAAAAGTAGCTCATTCTATTGTTAAACTAAGTCTAGGCAGCGAACGTCATGAAATCACTGTGTTTGCACATTAGCTTTTAGTGGAGGCAAATATTGAGAGAGTTCGAAATGACAAAGAGGAATATTCTCTTGGCTTAGGTTGATGTTAGGGAGGGTTGTTGAGGGGGAAGAGCTGAAAGAGATAATAGTGGGTTCCTGTGAAAGATAGGTAACGTCCGGATATTGTAACATTGATTATTGATTAGCCTTGAGCAAGGAACCAGAACGTAGCAAGATAAGAGAAACAAAAAGTAATGACTTCCATGTATCTTCACAGGGCGTAGGGAAGATGAACAGGATATCTTCGGAATGTGATTTATTGCAAAAATTAAATTTTAAATTAAAGTCGTTTAAAAAAAGGCTTTGAACGCACAGGGTAGATCACGTTTTAAACACGGAATAAACTGAGTTTGCGTTTTTATCAAAAGCAAAAGTTAAGGCGGGGTGGGGCACGGGTAAAAGTGAGGGGGAACGAGGGGGACGCCCTTACCCCACTTCCAAATATATCTATAGCGTCCCCCCATTTTCTAGAAAATTATAATGGGCAAAGATAGACACGGGGGACGGTGTGGCGTCATGCGTCCCCCTACCTTTCCAGATCCACTTTTACTCCTGGGGAGGTTGAATTAAATATTTTATATTTAGTTTTATGTCCTGTGCACTGACGACCCAGTATTTATTTCTTATGGGGGCAAGTGGAGGTAGCTATTACACTGTATATCGAAAAATAACAGATTTATATTAGGTTCACCTTCTTACAACACATGTCTGGGGAGCAATCGGAGGGCAGACGATGCCGCTACAGGGCACCGCTCCTTGCACCCTCATTGGCCCCATGGTTATGCAGTCTAATGAAAACGAAATATTAATGAAAGTGAATGATTGAGAAAGAGTTGGTGGGATAAGAATGTGGAAGGAAACAAAATAGCCTCGAGAATACTATACGACATGATGTTGTCAACTCTACTGGGTTCGATTCCCGGTGGGGACACTCGGTCGGAAAAGTGCACAGAGAAAAATCCGTTCTCCGGACAGCGGTATATGGTACAAATATACGTTATCCTCTTCCTTATTATAGAAATCAGTACGAAGCATACGTTATCCGTATGCTACTTAGGCACTGCCCTTAGATGTTACATCATGCCGTTGCAGGATGTCTGACATCTAACAGTTTTTTGTATATCACACGCATATACTTATGTTACCTTCGTCAGCTATATGTTATATACGTCCATTTTTATGTGAGATCCTGATCGCCTACATTGTTTCATACGGAAAGTACGTATAGATGGAACACTTATACAGAAAGTATTATAAAACATGCGTTTTCAGTTATACGTCTGCTGTACGTTAAGTCCAAAAACTACAGGAATTACGCACGTAATCTATCTTTTTAAGTACACCACCTACAATTTTTTTCTCAGTGTGTAAAACATTTTCAGGCCGATCATTCTGAGTAAGGTTTGTGTAGGTTTTCCTCCTTCACACCAGGAAAATGCTGGGTTGGTACCTAACATAAGGTCCCAGATCGCTTCCTTCCTTCCCTTTCCTCAGATAGTGTGCTCGCTGAGGGACGTCATATTTGACTGACCAATATGGCCATAGATGCCGAAAGCCTAGAAATCTAATTCCTAATCCTAATGCTAATGACGGACTAATATGGCCATAGATGCCGAAAGCCTAGAAATCTAATTCCTAATCCTAATGCTAATGACGGACTAATATGGCCATAGATGCCGAAAGCCTAGAAATCTAATTCCTAATCCTAATGCTAATAATGGACTAATATGGCCATAGATGCCGAAAGCCTAGAAATCTAATTCCTAATCCTAATGCTAATGACGGACTAATATGGCCATAGATGCCGAAAGCCTAGAAATCTAATTCCTAATCCTAATGCTAATGACGGACTAATATGGCCATAGATGCCGAAAGCCTAGAAATCTAATTCCTAATCCTAATGCTAATGACGGACTAATATGGCCATAGATGCCGAAAGCCTAGAAATCTAATTCCTAATCCTAATGCTAATGACGGACTAATATGGCCATAGATGCCGAAAGCCTAGAAATCTAATTCCTAATCCTAATGCTAATGACGGACTAATATGGCCATAGATGCCGAAAGCCTAGAAATCTAATTCCTAATCCTAATGCTAATGACGACTAATATGGCCATAGATGCCGAAAGCCTAGAAATCTAATTCCTAATCCTAATGCTAATGACGGACTAATATGGCCATAGATGCCGAAAGCCTAGAAATCTAATTCCTAATCCTAATGCTAATGACGGACTAATATGGCCATAGATGCCGAAAGCCTAGAAATCTAATTCCTAATCCTAATGCTAATGACGGACTAATATGGCCATAGATGCCGAAAGCCTAGAAATCTAATTCCTAATCCTAATGCTAATAATGGACTAATATGGCCATAGATGCCGAAAGCCTAGAAATCTAATTCCTAATCCTAATGCTAATGACGGACTAATATGGCCATAGATGCCGAAAGCCTAGAAATCTAATTCCTAATCCTAATGCTAATGACGGACTAATATGGCCATAGATGCCGAAAGCCTAGAAATCTAATTCCTAATCCTAATGCTAATGACGGACTAATATGGCCATAGATGCCGAAAGCCTAGAAATCTAATTCCTAATCCTAATGCTAATGACGGACTAATATGGCCATAGATGCCGAAAGCCTAGAAATCTAATTCCTAATCCTAATGCTAATGACGGACTAATATGGCCATAGATGCCGAAAGCCTAGAAATCTAATTCCTAATCCTAATGCTAATGACGACTAATATGGCCATAGATGCCGAAAGCCTAGAAATCTAATTCCTAATCCTAATGCTAATGACGGACTAATATGGCCATAGATGCCGAAAGCCTAGAAATCTAATTCCTAATCCTAATGCTAATGACGGACTAATATGGCCATAGATGCCGAAAGCCTAGAAATCTAATTCCTAATCCTAATGCTAATGACGGACTAATATGGCCATAGATGCCGAAAGCCTAGAAATCTAATTCCTAATCCTAATGCTAATGACGGACTAATATGGCCATAGATGCCGAAAGCCTAGAAATCTAATTCCTAACCCTAATGCTAATGACGGACTAATATGGCCATAGATGCCGAAAGCCTAGAAATCTAATTCCTAATCCTAATGCTAATGACGGACTAATATGGCCATAGATGCCGAAAGCCTAGAAATCTAATTCCTAATCCTAATCCTAACGATTTGTTTACCGAACTCACAAGTTGGTCTGGGATCAAACCATGGGCTCCTTGCACCAGTGCACAGAGCTCTACCACTGAGCTACCATGACCACCAGAATAATAATTTGAATGTAATGATCAACCTTAATATGACTGCACTACAACGCGTTTATTTACGGTATAATTTCAGATTAAACATACAAAGTTAACAAATGAAAATTTACATTTCACTTGAACTATGACGTTATATTATGAGATTGTTTACAAATACTTTTTGAAATTAATGTATACAGTTCTTGTACCATGATTCATACAAGAACTGTTCGCACAGTACAGTTAGTAATCATAGCAATTTTAAGCACAGCTAGCTTAACATTGTTCACAAAATCGTTCACGCATTGATCGAATAAATATTTATATTAACATTTACAACAAGAAATATCGCATAAACTGAGCGATATAATTAGATTCAGGAGTATATACAGGGTGTTTCGAGAGGAAACGATAATACTTTAGGAAATGGTACTGTAGGTAATTCTAAGCAAAAAAGATCATATGAACATAGGTCCTATTCTCAATGGTTTTAGAGCTACAGATTGCAAACTTTTTTTCTTGTTACTCACCCTGTAGTTTATTCTTGGACATGGCGCATTTAAAAGATGATGGAATTGTTCTTCCAACGGTATACAACATGTGGCAGTTGTGTCTTTGGTAGGAAAGTTATTGAAGGAAAATTATGGAAAGTTAAGATTATTTAAGGGAATTGGATGGCAACACTGATTCTCAAATTTCCCTCAATAATATCCTGTCGAAAGACACCACTGCCACATGCTGCATATCGTTGGCAAAACCATTGCATTACCAATCAAATGCGTTGTGTCTCATGTCTCTAGAATAAACTACACAGCGGGCGATGAGCAACATAAGGACTAAAAATATATATATCAAAATAAGAAATTCGCTTTGCAAAACCCATATATTCCTTTCGCAACCGCCCAGAGATCGCGACTCGCAGGTTGAGAATTCTGGCCTAGATTGAGAACCGTGGAAGAGCCGCGATGGGGTATTCGGTAATGCGTCTAACTACCAACTGGACCGTGAGAGTCCGATTCTCCGTGGGTTCTTTTCTCGTTCTATCCTAGTTTCATTGCGACTCTGGAGTTTGGGGGATGGGTTCAGGGGTTGTTGGGGTATAGGAGCTCTATCAGGGAAAACTCTGGGGTTAAAGATGTTGATGAGTACACCATCTACTGCAGACACACACCTAGAAATTTTTGTTGAAAGGTGTCCCAAGTTTGGAAGAATTGAATATTATAAGCCGAAAAGGCAATAAGTAATTATTAAGTACGGTCATCTAAATTCTCAGGAAAGAAAATAAATGAAATGAATTATTTGTCTTACGTTCCACTATTATGCCATGTAGGCTAAAGAAGACAGCGATGATGAGAATGAATCGAACGGCGGAATGAAGAAAGTGGGAGGAAACGGCAGAATCCCGACAAAGCTCACGCACATAGTAAAAATGAAATGAAATTTTTTCAATTTTACGTCCCACGGTTATGCCGGCTAAGCTAAAGGAGACGGTGATGATGAGTAATGAATGAAATGGTGGAATGAAGAAAGTGGGAGGAAACGGGAGAGCCCCAAGAAAATCCACGCACACGGTGTTTGTCCACCACAAAGTTCACTTGGCGGGAGCAAGGTTTGAACCCAGGACCCCATGCACCAGAGGTGAACGCTTTACCACTGAGCCACCGCGGCCCCTTTTACGCACATAGTGTTTGTCCACCACAAAGCCCACTTGTTGCGAGCTGGGATCGAACCAGAGACTCCACACGCCAGAGGTGAACGCTCTACTACTGAGCCATCGCACCCTCTTTATTCTCAGAAAAAAATGACAGAACTAGATTGTTTTTATCTCAAAAAAATGTGAGCAGATGAAGTGTAAAAACGAATGTTTATTTAACATCAATTATTCCTCTGCTAAACAAGTTACGTTTTATTAAGGATATATACTACTATATGTCAGTTACAAAGTTGGAGGAGTCCCGACCCGGTGTATCCTCCGGGTGGATGTTGCTGTGACCTCCGTCTATGTGCTGAAGTTGACTAAGTGTTGAGTATATTCTTTCCTCTACAGCACTCGTGGAAAATGAAATGAAATATTTGAGTTTTACGTCCCAAGGTTATGCAGGCCTGTAGCCAGCCCAAAAATGTAGGGGGGCAGTAGAATTTAGAGGGGGCCGATCGAACCATATTATATTTCATCAGCATATTATAGTTCATTTGCAAGCTTACGGTGAAATTTTTTAGGGGGCCCGCCCCCCTTAGACCCCCCTTGGATACGGGCCTGCAGTTATGCCTGCAGTTATGCTAAAAGAGAAGCTGGATTTCATAGGTAGAGTAAAAGTAAAGTATGTACGCTTCTCTTTCAGGACAGCTCCCACGTGTGGTACCATCTCTTTTAGCCTAGTATGCCGACTAGGCTAAAAGAGATGGTACCACACGTGGGAGCTGTCCTGAAAGAGAAGCGTACATACTTTACTTTTACTCTACCTATGAAATCCAGCTTCTCTTCTGGATACAGAGAGCCTAGAATGAGAAAGCGAGTATCACTCATTGATTCAGAACCATGGATGTCGCACTTAATAATAGCAATTATGTAACATTTAACGCGTTAACAACATCACTTTGTAGTTGGCTGTTAATAGATTGAAACATATGATGGCTGAAAATTGTTAACGCATTTTTTTTTAAACTTTCAATAGGTGATGCCAAAGTAGGTCTTCCATTGGTCAATTAAGGCTTTTAATTGCTACAAAGCGTAATTTGAAGTCAATCGAGCTATATATATATATATATATATATATATATATATATATATATATATATATATATATATATATATATATATATATATATATATATATATATATATATATATATATATATATATATATATATATATATATAAAGCACCTGTCGAGTAGACACAAAATAGTACACAGGAAGTAGTGAGAAGTGCTAATAGACACAACAATGAAGAGGAAAAAATGGTATAACAGATCCATTCGGCTTCTTTCGTATGACAATGAAATGAAATAAAATTTTTAGCTTTACGTCCCACGATTATGCCCTTTTAGGTAAGGATTGATTTGATTTGATTTTAGTGTGTTTAGCAGCGAGTTTATCAGTGACGTAACTAGGGGAAAGCAAAACTTGTGACCCGGGTGCCAGATTGTTGGGGCGAAAAACTGGGCATATATTTGTTTTCACTATAAGGCAGGAAAGGAGTTTTAGCAAACTAAAGGTCATAAAAATTGACTTTAGAAACTTAACAGGATAACAATGATTCACTAACCTTAGTATAATATCCATAGAGGCATAAGTTTGCTTTAAACAGTGGCGGATCTAGGTGGGCGATCGGAGCAATTGCCTCCCCCCAGGAGAGGAAAGTTTTTTTTTATTTTATATAAAAATAAAACCCATTCCAGAGTTTGGAGCTCTTAAAAGTAGCTCTAAGTAGCAGTATTACAACCTACCGCCCCTCCAGAAGTTCGTCCTGGATCAGCCCCTGGCTTTAAAACTATTTTTTGAGGAAATTGTAAAAACCTTTCTAGTCAAAATAGTTCGAAAAGTTAATTTTTAGTTCCAGTTTTTTGTGGTTTCTTTTAACTTACATCTATATAAAAGATTTGCAAAATGTCTAAGTATAATACTCTGAGACAACAGCTTTGTTGTTTGTCATAATTTATTTCATTCTAAAGACACAAACTGTGGATTTATTCTACACATATGCACATCCCAACATAATTCCATGAACATTGTGATTTGCAGTTATTATGATAAGACTTAAGAATATCTGAAGCATGCTAGTCTCAGATTATTTGGCGATCAAATACTAATTGATTCGGTGTTTTATCTTGTACTCAAAATTAAATTATGTACTGCAATTTTCAAATCAAAATTAACCACTTGAAGAAAAATGGAATAGGATAATTACTGTGTGATACCGATATCAAGTGTAGTGGGGGTTTGGTTGTTCAGAGGCTGGGGCGCTAGGGCCAGTTCTTGCCCAGGGCAACTAACCTAGTTGCGTCGCTGGAGATTGTATGAGACGTTAGCGTGGGCACCAAACCACATGAGCTTCCGCTGGAAATCGATTCCAGGTCTCCTACGCAGGGTTGCCAACCGTCCCTATTCTGTTGGAACTGTACCGATTTCTGGCTTATTTGTCCCGCGTCCCGACCAGACACTCGTCGGGACGCATATTGTCCCGATTTATCAATTTTCAAAGATAATTAATATTTCACTTGGCCATTTTTACAAAGGAATAAATTATTCTTTTACACCACAGTTTTATGTATAGTATCAATTTAACAAATTTGTATTTTAAATTGACTCATGAAAAAAATAGTTAGCAGCTTGTCTTTAATTTATAGTTATTCCCTAAATTGTTTTGAGTTAATAATCCAACCTATTATAATAGTATATTTGATGCAGCGCTAAAAATATTGTTTTTGCAACCTATACATAAAAGTGAATGCTACAACAGTGGTAGTAGCACTAGCAATCAAGTCAGGTATTTAAGTTTGCCAAAGGGAATAGCCAAAGAATAGACTTGTTTACTTAATAGTCAGTTTCAGTCATTCTCTAAAGGAACTCATTTGTTTCTGATGAAAAAAGCATTTTTCCTGTTCCAAATTTGAACTTTCGATAGATTTTGAAATAGAAACTGAAAATGATTATAAGTGACCTTTGAAGAAGAAAGAAAAATTTAGTATAAACAAGGGAGAAAATTCGTAACGATGGTCCATTCAGTGGAAGGAGTCAATTAGAAGAAGAGAAAAATGCAGAAGAGATTTCAAGAGACCGTTCAGTGGGTCACGAATCTCGTGTTCTTCAACATCTTCCGAGTTTAGTGGGCCAGTGACAAGCTTTACATCAAAACTGGTGATGCAGAGTGCTAGTTCTGTGAGGGGAAAGCACTCACCTAATACAATTGGATAATAATGGATCTGATGTGAAATATGTGAACTGTGGGCCCAGGATGAATGGGATTTGTCAGAAAATGACATTTAAATCTGTGACTTCGTCAATTGATAAACCGAGGTTAGAAAAAATACTTATGAAGTTAGAAATGTATGCCACTGATTTACTGCATTATTCTGCTTCGGTGTTTAATTGTCTAAAGTACTTATAAACTATATTTACTTATTTTATCATGATCAAGTATTCTTACGTATTATTGGATCAAGTGTTAAGTGCACATTCAATTAAGCCTACACACGTAATGTCTAACTCTGAGAAGTTTGGGTTTTATGAAAATGGGGAGTCAATTTTCCCCCCAAAATTTATATTTTATTATGCAAATTCGCGATCAGTAGGAGGAATTTCCAAGTCTGTTATGAGTACAGATACTTTGTGTTATATCAACAATTAAAAATTTTAGCCGGATTAATACGAGGGTAGATAGAAAAGTTCGTAGCCTGAAGTTCAAAGTTAGAAAATATTTCGGTAAGCTATGTTTTATTTTCCCACGTAATCCCCGTTGACCGAGATACATTTACGCCACCTCTCCGGTACCGCTTCTATACCACTTTTAAAATATGATTCCCCGAGTTCTACAAAATATTCCATTACAGCACTTTTCACCAGGTCCGTAACCAGCCCAAAAACTTAGGGGGGGCCCGGCTGAAGTTAGGGGGGCCCGATCCAACCGTATGATAGTTCATCACCATATTATAGTTCTTTTGCAAGCTTACTGTACAACTTTTAGGGGACCAGCAAAAATTTAGGGGGGCCAGGACCCCTAGACCCCCTCTGAATACGGGCCTGCTTTTTACCTCTGCATCCGAAGAAAATCGTTTAAGATTGTAAAATTATCAATTGTAAGATTTTGTAACTCATTTTTCGTCATTTAGATTTCGAATTTAATTAGTTCAATGTCGATAACTTCATTATTCTATAATTTAATACTTTTATTCTTACATTTTAAAATCAATTTTTTTTAAAAAAACAAAGATTGTCCCATAAAGAATGCAACTTTTGAAATGCTCGCCATTTCTGTTCTAGTAAGTTGGCTACACTGAGCGTTACACGATTTTCATCTGTTGGCTCTGTGGTGAGTAGTTACGAAGCTCCGAATAGCGCATGACCGGCACCTGTTTTCTGTACGGGTAGGAATGGGGCGCTTTACGACGTACCAGCGTGTTGACATAGTGAAAATATTACAAATGTGAGGAGAGACTGTTTGCAAAATCCACAGATAACGATCATACATCATTCGGCGCTTTGTGATTACCAAGGATATTATAAAAATAGAGGATCTGCCCATACGTATGTTCATCATATGAACTCAATGAAGCCGAAAAACAATCGAGCATCGCCTGAGCCGGCACGTCTGATTGGCTACTCTCGTTTCCGCCACGATTGTTGGCTCGAAACATTGCGATCTTAGTGGTGCAGAGTGGGCAGAGTAGGTGTGGCGAAGCTGTGACGTATGGCTTCAAGATTTTGTTGTATGAGCAGATCCTCTATTTTATAACATGTTTGGTAACTACTAACTAGAAAGACAACAGATGGAAATCGTGTAACGTTCAGTACTGCCAACTTACTAGAACAAAAATGATGGGCACTTCAAAAGTTGTTTTTTTTATGGAACACCCTTCATTACTTACTGTCTAACACCATTTGAATAAATTACTTAACAATGATTTTTCTTATAATAATAATGATAATAATAATAATAAATAAGAAAATAATAAAAAGAAGAACACTAATATAAAACACAATGTATATAAAAGTGAGTTAAGCAAAAATAATTCTTTGTCAACGCTGTAAAAGTTATCAAGCTCTCTACCTATCGAAAACAACGAAAAGCTGAGAACAGCAGTCTTAAAATTACATTTTAGCTTAATGTTTCTAAACGTCATTGCTTAAAAACTATCAGTCAGATCTCACAAAACATTCACTTGTTTAATACACTAAGTCTAAAATGTGCTTAAAGAATCTGTCATTTTTTTTTAAAAAAAAATTCACATTTTCAATTTAGAGGAACTAAAATCTTGCTGTTTTTTTATGTTATGATTGGGTATTTTAAAAGCTATGTTTCGTAAACTGTATTCACTGATATAAACATTATCTAGTATATGTTTTGTTTTGCGTACATACTCTGTCGAATTTTTTTCTTTTATTCATAAGACCCTCCAAACCTCAATAATTTTTCCAATGTTCATAGCTATGTATAGTAGCTTAGTTTCATCTTAAAACATAGCAGTCGAATAGAACATTTTTCTTCCAATAATAATAATAATAATAATAATAATAATAATAATAATAATAATAATAATAATAATAATAATAATAATAATAATAATAATAATAATAATAATAATAATAATAAGTTTTTCACATTTGGTAAATTTCTTTTGCTTACCTCGCAGTAACAAAATTTTTATCCCGCCACTGATAAAATGATAATATATCCAAACAACAAAACTGATCGTGACATTAATTTTGTGTTACATCAATGTCTGTAAAATGCTTCCATTTTTACCTGCAGCAACTGAGAGAAGAAAGAAAGAGCATGTATATATTTTTGAAAATTCTAATTAATGGTAAAAATTCAGAACGAAATGATGAAATGTAGATGAGATTTCCCTCATTCTGTTATGAAAAGATGCAAACGACATGCAAGAGCTGAACATATGTATCCTCTTTTTTCTGTGTGTTTATCTTTGTATTCAATATTGTGTTTTTCTTTTATTCTTAAAACAAACAAAAAAAAAAAAGAAAGGGGAGAAAGGCTTTTGTGTTTGTCATGTGAAAAATGTAGCTAAATATGCTCACCATTAATATTGTAAAACTTGCGTTTAGCCATGTGTCTGAGTTTGTATGCATTCCTGCCAGAGAAAGAGAGAATGTAGTTTAATATTATTTATCACTAGCAGAATACTCATTCTTTGCACGGGGAAACTGCATTTCATTTTGGACATAAAGAGCTGAATTTGGATTTAAACGGCATCGGAAGTGTCACTGTTCATCTCAGCGACCCCAAAAACTATGAATTCGACACTAATATCGGCCATTTTCGATCATTTTTAAATATCTCTCACCTCCCCATCCCCTAAGTTGCACCGTTAAAGTGAAATGATAAAACCCAACCGAGGCTCGAACCTCATCTATGTTGAAAATTCGATCGAGATCGGTCAGGTAGTTCAAGAGTTATGAAATCATAAACATAGTCACTTTTATATGTTGTTTGTATCATACTTTCAGAGAACGATCCATTGAAGTTTTACTGTATTTTCTATGAGTACATTACTCTGTCCTGATCATACCACCCTGTCTGGATTCCTCATTCTTTAGTGTACTGTCGGGTTCAATAATAGAAAACTGCTGAATTGAACCTAGAAAGTCACTTCTGAATAAAATCCAGACTACAGTAAGACGGAAGATTATCCTTGTTAGAACCTCCGACGTTTTTGTGATCCTTAAGTGAAAGACGTTCTACAAAAAGGAAAAGTGGTGGGCCCGGTATGGAGAGGAGAAGAGTCTCTCCAAGTATGATGTAACATTCATCTTAGGGTAATAGAATTATTTGTCATTAAGAAGGAAATAAATTCGTGTGTAAAAAGTATAAATTTGACCTTATTCATTTAATTCGATCAAATGTTAGTTCATGAGAGCATCCCCAATTACTCTCGTATAAGTCTTGTTACGACCCCAAATAAGTAATATATAGAAAAATGCTTTCGTAAATTTTATCTATATACTTTCCTTTTGTTGCCTACTTATAACGGTAGGTGAGTCATTATACCGTTGTTACTACGCAAGTGGAGGACAACACATTCGAATTGCGAGACTGGTCATTGCAACGAGTGTTTTTTCTAGTTTTGTTTCCAGTTTCAGAAGGCAAATGTCGAGATGGTACCCTTACGTACGGCCTGATCAACTTCTTTTCACTATATTCTTTTATACACTGCTCCACAAAACTTAAGCAACTCGAAGAAAGGGGCAGAAAATAAAACGACACGATCACTGCACTAAGTATAATGAACAAACAGACGGTCCAGATGCAGAGTGCAACACAAGTGAAGACGAACAATACAGTTAGGATGTACAGATTGACCAAAAAGTTTAGCAAAACGATACCTCAACAGGTGAAGCTGGATTGTGCGAGGGCATATGCAGTCAATATGGCGTGTGACCACCACGAACAGTTATACAGGCACGACACCTGGCCTCCATGCTGCAAATCAGTGTGTTGATCAAATCTTGTGGCAGATGGCGCCACTCCTCAAGGAGAGCTGTTTGCAGGTGAGAGAGAGTGCGTGCTGTGGACTGCGCTGCACTATTCGCCGCCCAAGAGCATCCCACACATGCTCGATGGGATTCCAGTCCGGCGAATTTGCACGCCATGCAATACGCGTAATGTCTTCGCTCTCCATATACTCGGACACAAGATGTGCACGGTGTGGGCGGGCATTGCCATCCATGAACAGGAAGTCTGGGCCAAATGCTTCGCGGAAATTGCGCACATGTGTATTGAGAATTTCATCCCAGTACCCTTGTGCTGTCAAAGTGCCATGTTGCAAAATATGGCTCCGTTTTCCCATCCAGCATGGTTCCACCCCACACCATAATGGAACCACCGCCATAGGACGGCCGTTCAGCAATGAAGTTTGGATGATAGCGTGTTCCTGGCTCTCTCCACACTAAAGTCCGACCAGAATCAGACGACAGGCTGAATCTCGACTCATCGGAGAACATGACACGCGCCCACTGGTGTTCCCCCCAAGAGCAAAAACGCTGGCAAGAGATCGTGAGAATCAGTATTGTATATACAATCGATTAAGCACCCGAAGAGTATATTCCGTCTCCGATTTCATTCCCGTAGTGTAACCAGAAGTTGAAGAAATCTACTGTCATTGTCGGTTTAAATATAAATCTTTATGTAGCAAAAACGATAACAAATTTCAAGGAATGGCTTTCTGATATGGCCTCAAGATCTCAACTATAAATTCCAACTCCGACCTTATTCCTGTATTACAGCTAGAAATTATTAATTTATTACAACCAGTTTCGGTATTATGTCTGCATAGTTACAAAGTCTATCATAGTTCCACAATTTGTTACAAACACTGAGAAAAACCTGTTATCGTGATAGCGGTACAGTGGCGTAGCAGCTGCCCCCGCAACCCCCGCAGTGCGGGGGGGCCCCGAGGTATAGGGGGCCCCGAAGTCTTGCTATGAATAAAGATTTAAAGAAGTAGAACTTCTATCGGCTTTACAACTAGGGCCCCTTCTCTATACTTTGCGGGGGGCCCCGCAAAAATGTGCTACGCCACTGTAGCGGTATATTGTATATACAAATGTATGGAATCTATATAACACGTGCTTGCGTTCACAAATACCCAACATGTGCTTCTTGTGTTTACTAACATTCTACACTTGCTTCTATTTATAAACAACAACCACGTGCACTTTACGATGGAGTACTACAGTTGCAGACACCACCAAGCACATGACGACGAGGGAACAGCAGCGCCATCGTCTCATTTGGAGCACTTGTACAGGGTGCGGCACGTAAAACCGGTCCGTAAAGTGAACACATAAAATGAAATGTAATGTATTGAATATGATTACCTACAGTACAACACATAAATGAAATGTAATGTATTGAATATGACTACTCACCTTCACAGCAGCCTTCACAGCAGGTGCTGAAAGTGTCATCCGCCCACTTCAACACACATGTGAGCACGATTGAGGAGATTCATATATACCCTTGTCAGTTCTTGTGTTGTAATGCTATTAGTGACATCCTGGATCCTGGTCTTGAGTTCTTCAATTGTGTGTGGATTTGTTTCGTATGCTCTTCCCTTTAACAGTCCCCATAAGCAAAAGTCACACGTGGACTAGTCTGGTGACCGAGGAGGCCACAAGCCTTTGCTGATTGTCCTCTCTGGTGTAAACATCTCATGCACAAGGGACAATGATGCAGCTGATGTGTGGCATGTTGCACAGCCCCCTTAAAACACGTCTGCAACTTCTCTCACTCGCATGAACCTGTTGACTCAATCTCCTGGTTGACTTTCGAGGACTTCTTGTCATTATCTCCTCTACCTGCATCTTTAATTCAGGTGTGCAGACAGATGGTCGTCTGTTCCTAGGAGCATTTTGAACCGATCCTGTACGCCGCCATTTTTCAATTAATTCCTGAATGGTGTTTTTTGCTGGCACAGAACGTCCTGGAAATTTCTCCCGAAACAAATTCTTTGTTTTCACAAAAGATCCAGTGAGAATGAACCCTTCAACAATAGCAACACGCTCGGGTATCGAATACGGCATTATCACACACTGACACTCACCCGGCTTAACACAACGAGGCCTTTTTCTCAACTGGTTTCGACAAGTTTCACTGGCTGCGGCTGCACCCGACCTCGACACGCCATCTCCTGGTAGGAAGGTAGATTATTTAAGTGTTGCCAAAAATACAATATACCAGAATATTACGACGGGCCGGTTTTACGTGCCGCACCCTGTATAATCGAGAGGATTCCATGGACAGCCATTAGTCTCGGCTGGTCAATCCCTCCTATAGCTTGCTTCGGAGCTCTAGGAGATACCCAACCCAAAGGCTCTAGTTTGCTTCCAAACTCTAGGGTTTCTTTCCTCCCGCTTAGCTTGCTCAAAGCTCTGTCGGGATTCCCAACCTCGTTCACTTAGCTTACTCGGAGTTCTGTGACTCTTAACCCTCTCTCTGCTTCGTTTGGAACATTGGGGATTCCTAATCCACTCCACCTAGCTTGCTTCAGAGCTCTGTGGAGATCCTGTTCTAGCTGCTCGGGCCTCGGGTTACCTTTCTCTACCATATATTAGAGGAGTTACATCATTGTAGTATTTCTGTAAAATGCTATTGTAAAGTACTATAAAATACTATTTCTGTATAGTAAAAAATGGTAGTGGGAGACGATTCCGGACTATAATTTGCTATACCAAGTTCTACCTACCACTACACAGGGAGAGCTTTACAATATGCTTACTACGGAAATCTGTACTGACCATATGCTATCTATAAACTACATACTACCGGTACCTCTTTTCCGCTTTGATGCTACATGATGCCTATGTAGGATGTCTGACATCTAACAGTCTTCTGTATATTACATATGTTATATTATATCTGTATATTACATCTGTATATTCTGTCTTCTGTATACGTATGTTACATACGTCAACTGTATGTTGTGTACGTCCATCTGTATGTGAGATCCGTACCGCCTGTTCTTTCTTTCATACGGAAAATACGTATAGATGAAACATTTATACGAAAAGTAGTATAAAATATACGTTTTTTTTAGTTATACGTTTGGTGCAGTATGTTATATAGTCGTACATTAAGTCCAAAAAGTACAGGATTTAGAAGCATGTAACCTACATTTTTACGTGCGCCACATACAGTTTTTTTTTCTTTGTATAAATGTTAATAGTAACGAGTTTCAAATAATTTTGGAGCCATAAGCTGCGTATTTATTGTAAAAAGAAAATATGTGAATTGAGTTCGTTATTCAGCCTCGTGCATATCCGTATTCAAGAGTCTTTTTCCTTCAAATGTACTCTATGTGCACTTCTCTACGTCTTTCCAAAAACTTGAAACATTTTTCTTCTGAAGTATTTCTTTTCTTGTCTTTAAGAGGCCTCATCCCGGCGAAATTAAAATATCGCTAATTTTACAGTAATTATGTGACATCTTCAAATAGATAAAAGATAATCAAAATGTGGAACAAGAGCGCACTAGACAATATCATTTTACATGAGATACCGTTATCACGACTCACTTATCTACTTTCGATTTCGAGTCATTTTGAAAATCGGCATTTATTTTAGCGTTTCTAAGTAGCTGAAAACTGAAAGCCACTAGGTGACTTGTGATAATGGCACCTCACGCAAAATAATATTGTCTAGGGCGCTCTTGTTCCACATTTCAATTATATTTTATCTATTTGAAGATATCACATAATTAGTGTGAAATTAGCGGTATTTTAATTTCGCCGGAATGAGGCCTCTTAAAAAGATGTCAACATAGCATAAAATGTTCTTACCGTTCATAATTCTTAAAAAAAAAAAGGTTGAAAAATCACATTGGCTAATATTATTAAAAAATAAAAAAGTGGAAAAGAATAAAAGTCTCTGAACGCATCTTCATTTCCCTTTCATTAGTAAAATGTTCCAATTAGTGAAACCACGAACCAATTAGTCTTTCATTTGGATAAATCAATGTTATTTTGTACGTACTTTAGTTCATTATTCATTTACTGTCAATTAATTAGCGGTAATGAAGACAGTCCAATCATTCATAAAGAATACATGGATTTCTGTCATATTCTCATCTACTTCCATGACCGTTTTTGTTAATATTTAAGAACGCTTAATTTCGAAACACACACACACACACACACACACACACACACACACACACACATATATATATATATATATATATATATATATATATATATATTTAACGAAAGAAAAGTAACGTTTAAAATGTAAAATCTTATCACAAAAATTCTATATCATTGTTGTTGGCGCTTAGCGAAAAAAATCTTGGCCAAAAATGAGGCGTGCAAAGGCCCTCATCAGGAGGGAGGCAAGGTGGGGTGCTCGCCCCTTCCTAGAGGAAGTTGTACTTGGGAATATCGAACACCTAATAAAATTTTTATATTAGTTACAGCAAAATTAGAAACAATATTTGAAACGTCGCTTATACTTGCCCCCCCCCCTCTTGGAAACCAAAACATGGGCACCCTTGTGTATAACAAATAGGAGTGTAACTATTGGAAGGCTGGACTGCCAAGTGTCCAACGGCCCTTTAGATAAAGACGTTACCGTGACCCAGTACAACTTTTATTATCTATTACCGTATTTATATCAGAAACGTTATTTGGGGAGGGCAGTAATACATATATTGGGTGTTACGTTCAAATCTCCCTAAATTCAATTAACGTGCAAAAGAAACTCCAGAGAGAAATAAATCGTATGTGGCGTACATAAAAACGTAGATTACATGCGTAAATCCTGTAGTTTTTGGACATAACGTACGACTACAGGTAACTACCTGATGTAAACGTATAACTGAAAACATAGGCCTATGTTTTATAATACTTTCTGTATAAGTGTTCTAACTATACGTACTTAACGTATGAAAGAAAGAATTGTATATAGGTGGTACGACTATATGTAACATCCTGCAGCAAAAGTATAACCGAAAACGTGTGTTTTACAATACTTTCCGTATAAGTGTTCCATCTATACGTACTTTCCGTATGAAAGAAAAAAATATATATATAGATAGTACGACTATATGTAACATCCTGCAGCAAACGTATAACTGAAAACATAAGTTTTATAATACTTTCCGTATAAGGTTTTCATTTATACGTACTTTCCGAATGAAAGAAAGAATTGTATATAGGTGGTACGACTATATGTAACATCCTGCAGCAAAAGTATAACCGAAAACGTGTGTTTTACAATACTTTCCGTATAAGTGTTCCATCTATACGTACTTTCCGTATGAAAGAAAAAAATATATATAGATAGTACGACTATATGTAACATCCTGCAGCAAACGTATAACTGAAAACATATGTTTTATAATACTTTCCGTATAAGGTTTTCATTTATACGTACTTTCCGAATGAAAGAAAGAATTGTATATAGGTGGTACGACTATATGTAACATCCTGCAGCAAAAGTATAACCGAAAACGTGTGTTTTACAATACTTTCCGTATAAGTGTTCCATCTATACGTACTTTCCGTATGAAAGAAAAAAATATATATAGATAGTACGACTATATGTAACATCCTGCAGCAAACGTATAACTGAAAACATATGTTTTATAATACTTTCCGTATAAGGTTTTCATTTATACGTACTTTCCGAATGAAAGAAAGAATTGTATATAGGTGGTACGACTATATGTAACATCCTGCAGCAAAAGTATAACCGAAAACTTGTGTTTTACAATACTTTCCGTATAAGTGTTCCATCTATACGTACTTTCCGTATGAAAGAAAAAAATATATATAGATAGTACGACTATATGTAACATCCTGCAGCAAACGTATAACTGAAAACATATGTTTTATAATACTTTCCGTATAAGGTTTTCATTTATACGTACTTTCCGAATGAAAGAAAGAATTGTATATAGGTGGTACGACTATATGTAACATCCTGCAGCAAAAGTATAACCGAAAACTTGTGTTTTACAATACTTTCCGTATAAGTGTTCCATCTATACGTACTTTCCGTATGAAAGAAAAAAATATATATAGATAGTACGACTATATGTAACATCCTGCAGCAAACGTATAACTGAAAACATATGTTTTATAATACTTTCCGTATAAGGTTTTCATTTATACGTACTTTCCGAATGAAAGAAAGAATTGTATATAGGTGGTACGACTATATGTAACATCCTGCAGCAAAAGTATAACCGAAAACGTGTGTTTTACAATACTTTCCGTATAAGTGTTCCATCTATACGTACTTTCCGTATGAAAGAAAAAAATATATATAGATAGTACGACTATATGTAACATCCTGCAGCAAACGTATAACTGAAAACATATGTTTTATAATACTTTCCGTATAAGGTTTTCATTTATACGTACTTTCCGAATGAAAGAAAGAATTGTATATAGGTGGTACGACTATATGTAACATCCTGCAGCAAAAGTATAACCGAAAACGTGTGTTTTACAATACTTTCCGTATAAGTGTTCCATCTATACGTACTTTCCGTATGAAAGAAAAAAATATATATAGATAGTACGACTATATGTAACATCCTGCAGCAAACGTATAACTGAAAACATATGTTTTATAATACTTTCCGTATAAGGTTTTCATTTATACGTACTTTCCGAATGAAAGAAAGAATTGTATATAGGTGGTACGACTATATGTAACATTCTGCAGCAAACGAATAACTGAAAACATATGTTTTATGATACTTTCCGTATAAGGTTTTCATCTATACGGACTTTCCGAATGAAAGAAAGAACAGTATATAGGCTCTAAGGTTCTCACATACAGATGGACGTATATACCATACAGCTGACGTATGCGTATGTAATAAATGGAAGACTCTTAGAAGTCAGACATCGTGCAGCGACATGATGTAACATCTAAGTCGGAAGAGGGCAGTATGTATGTAGGAAATGGATAACGTATGCTTTGAATAGCTTTTCGTAGTAAACATATGGATTCTGTATATTTCTACAATGTACCGCTGTACGAATAACGGATTTTTCTCAGTGTATGAGTGATAGGGCAATGAAGTTTCAGTGAATGCAACAAAAATTCAGATTTCATTTTCCACACACTAATACATCTCCACATGTGCAACATAGGTAGCACGAACAATGTCCAATATGTATTCAACTTATTGTCATGTTGTCTCCTGTTACTGTAGCAATAATATCACGGATTCAGGTTCGTTATTCTGAGGTGTTATTCACTGGAAGAAGGAGTTCAGCGGAGTGAAGTCTGATTTATTAGCATCTGTTTTTCTAGGTCTCCCCTGGGGTACCGATGGCTCAGGGTTACAGCGTTCTCTTCCTGGGTTCGATCCCACCTCGAGCCAAGTAACCTTTATGGTGAACAAACACCGTGTGTATGGATTTTCTCGGAAATCTCCCACTTTCTTCATTCCACCATTTCATTCATTTCTCATCATCACCTTCTCCTTTAGTCTAACCGGCATAACTGTGGAACGTAAAACTCAAAGATTTCATTTCATTACATAACTGTATCACCTAATACTACAGATTTTTAAAATAATTTTCGAAAAAGAATCTCTAATTGCTTATTAACAATCTCGTAGCAGGGGCGTCATTTTGGTAATGGCAAGGGGAATACTCCTCTGAGTTTGAGAAACACGTGCTTTTTAACACATTGATCGTTGGAGTATTTTTTGTAAAGTTTACTGTCAGCACCAAGTTGATATTTAGGACAATGTCCAGCTACAAAACAAATACCTATAAAAAATTCTGTATATCACTTACAGTTTATGATTTATTGCATAATTTATGGAGATAAAAGAGAACGTTCGGTTTGTATCAGGAATGATACACAAGGTGTGGGCTCAACATGCTGTACATGTGATACACATGACGATCAATATGTGTTAATAAATTGTATATTAATATACTAATAAAAGTCGTAAAACTCCTATGCCGGTAGACAACCTTGCCCCCTCCCCCATTGGCAAAATCTGAAATACTACTACAGTCTTGTAGAACTATAATACGAGGCACAAGCTCTATATGAAACGTTAATTTATAAAATAAAATGAAATGAAATCTTTGAGTTATACGTCTCACGGTTATGCCGGTGAGGCTAAAGGAGATGGTGAAGATGAGGAATGATTGAAATGGTGGAATGAAGAAAGTGGGAGGAAACGGTAGAACCCCGAGAAAACCCACGAGCACGGTGTTTGTCTACCACAAGGTCCACACAGCGCGAGTTGGGATCGAAGCACGGAATCCAAGTACCGGAGGCGAATGCTCTACCACTGAGGCACCACGCCACAACGTTAATTTTAAGTATAAAAGTAATTGATAATACAGTTGGTTAACTCTATTGCAGATGTGGACTTGTAATAAATATCAATGAAAAATGTATTTTTTTTCGCAATGGGAAATTTATTAGTTGTAGAAGACATTATTATCTGTGGCGGAAAATATCAATTTATGTGATTGGTTAATTCCTATAGGTATTACACGTAAAATAGACAAACACCAGCTAATTTCCCTTGTGTTGTTTCTACATAACCCTTATCACTAGGCTTCAACCTGCAAAAGTTCGCTTTATACATCAAAGTACTATAGATAAATTAACGCATAATCCCCAGGTGAGTCAAATCTTTATATGATTTTGTTTTATACATCAAAGTAAATCAATCGACACAAATAGGTGAGTCAAAATTGTTTGAAATTGTATTCTGCTAGTTTCTCTTTCTCGGTTTCCAGCTCCTTTGTTTAACCTCTGTAGTTGGTATGTCAACCATGTACAGCAATTACAAGAGGCATTCTCCTTGGTAATCTGCAGTAAGTCTCTCGGGATACCCACAGAGATATTTCCCTATGTCGGCTGAATAATTGTTGTCAACTTCATTAGAGAAGGTCTGAAAGCTCGAGATTGAACACATTTTCGTAAAAGTTATTTTTTTCCTAAATTCGTCACGGTTTTCTTCGTTTCTAAGGATGATTTTTATGCATGTGTTTCCATGTTCGATACCCGTGGGTGCCACATGAAGAACTGCTAGTTTTCGCTTTGCTTTAAGATGTTCTAACTTAAAATTCCACGGCTTTCCATCCTGACTGTAAACGTCGCTTGTCTTTTAATCCGAATTTCATATACTTTTTGACATACAGAACAAAATTTTATCCAAAATTTGATAATTTAAAGAATAAGTCGAGGCATTTTTTTTACTTTGTAACTTTGGAAACCTTCCTATATTACTATATTACATTACAAAATTTACTACAATAAATCTAATTCAAAATTTAACATTGACAGTTAAAGTGATATTCGGTTGACAATGGTGCTGAAGCAGGTTTCTGCAGAGGAAAGCATAAAATATGTCACAGTGGAGGAAAGTAAACAATGATTCACTGTGGATTACCTTATCAAGCAACAAATTTCACAACTAGAATACTTGAAATTATTCTTGCCCCATGAGACGAGAAATTTATTGTATTGCGAGTACATTTTCAAATTCGAGACGAGAATATAATAGAAATGTCTTGTCTCGTTTCGATTCTCGAAAAATTTTGTTCATTTTTTAAAGGAAGAAAATTACTGTGTAGACTAGATATAATACGAAAATGCTACTTTGTGTTTCGAAACTCATCGAATACCGAAGGAACAGAAGAAAAACATTGATAATTGTCTTGCTCTTTGCATACGTACCCTCTCTTTTTCTCTATCTTAGTATAATTGAATGTATTGCACTATGTAATCTACAATTTTTGTTGCTTCACATAAATACTCACTTTTTCAGTTCTGCAATACACTTATGATTATAGTCACTGCGTGTGTTACATCACGTCTGTATAACAAATATACACAAGGGCGCCGATCCTGGGGGCCCGGGCCCCCCAAAGCTCACGTGGGTCCCCTGTATTTTTATGAATAAGTATTTTTATATGTATTTTCTCTTGTTATATGTATTGTTTTATGCATTTTTTACGAATTCCCCGCCCCCAAAAAAAGTTACAGAGAAATCGGTGCCTTTGAATATACATGTTTTATTATGAGTAGAATGAAAGGTCGTCGCTTATGTATTAACAAAATGTTCTTAGTGTTTGTGTTGGAATATTAAGGTTATAACCTAGGGCTCCAAAACTCGCAGATGCCAGATCGCCATGGTAAGGAAAATACGAGTCCTGAATCTTCCTAATCTACGGCCAAAACATCTATTCCAATTTATCAAATTAGATTTGTATTATTATGACAGTTTTTGGAACTGGCACCTAGGCCAGAAGAAAATTTTTCGAACATACTTGAATTGCAAATCCAGGTTTAAAAATACTTAGAGAATTGGGTTAAATGTTCAGTGGACAAAGGAGAAAAGTAATCTGAATAATTGCATTGCAAAATTGATATAAATACGAGGTGTGATCACAAGGGACGTTGAATCATTTTACTACAAACAAAGTAGTAAGCTTACATCAAATATGAATCAACTGCGCCCGAACTAAACTTGTCGGGAATGGTATCTAAACGTCTTCCTTGTAGCATGGTTTTGATTTCTTGGAAGAGAGAGAAGTTACATGGTGCTGTATTTGGTGAGTACGGAGAATGTGGACAGACAGGAATTTTTTTTTCCGGCCGAGAACTACTGTTCATTAGTCAAAATTCGCGTAACGACTTTCGCACTCACTCCTCTTATTTGTAAATCAGCGGATAAAATGCTTTGCACGGACTCGTACAACATCTTTAGTTCTTCAGGAAGTTCTCGAATAGGCATTCTTCTGTTTGAACGAATCATTTGTGATACTTTTTGCAAGTTTTCATCTGTTTTTTGACGTCAAATGACATCCCGATCGTCTTTCGTCTTCAACCGCAAATCAGTGCCGCTTTTTAATCGCTCATACCACTTCTAAGCAGCCTTTAGTGTCACTGCTTCATTACCATAGGCCTACACAGATTTTAACATTTCGTGAGCTTCCTTGGCACTTGTCGGCAGCTTAAAACAAAACTTAATGTTTACACTTTGTTCGAAATTCACACTCTTAGAGGCAGATTTAGAAGGTAAAAACTCGGGTGGTCAACCAGAACCCAGACTATGATAGATAGACCCTATATCATGAGTTTACTATAAACTTTCAAAAATATATAAGTAATAGCTTCAATTATTTTTGTCACTCAAGAAACTGAGGGAACCTAGCCCCCCTCCCCCAGCCCCGGGCTACATCCGCTTCTGCTGTTAAAACGTCCGCACTGTTCTGCCCAAGGATGTTATAAAATAGAGGATCTGCCCATACGTATCTTCATCATATGAACTCAGTGAAGCCAAAAATCAACCGAGCATCGTCTGAGCCGGAACATCTGATTGGCTACTCTCGTTTCCGCCATGATTGTTGGCTCGAAACATTGCGATCTTAGTGGTGCGGAGTGGGCAGAGTAGGTGTGGCGAAGCTGTGACGTATGACTTCACGATGTTGTTGTATGGGCAGATCCTCTCTTTTATAACATCCTTGGTTCTACCTCTGGAAGCCAACTGGCATGTCAAAAGTCGATTAAAGTCGACAGTGAGTGTCGCAAAAGTTTAGGCTACCGGACTTAGTGTTTGAAACGGATAAAAGGTAGATAGATGGCGCTAGGCAAGTAAATTCACTATACGTTTTGATTATACGTCGTATATTTCTATAACTTGAAAAACATAACATGTACAGATTACAATGGTAGTATCTTGTCTAACAAGGTACATTCGCAAAGTGTCCCCTCGGGATTCATCTAAAATTAATTTAAATGCAAAGTTCTCCGGGCCCGAAGTGTATTGTACTAATTTTAGCTGCCCATACGGGTAATTTGCATATTTATGGGCCTTCATATATCCGGAATTCATACACTACTAAAACGCTTGGTCACAAAATTTCTTTTAGTTTCTTTAGATGTAATTGAACGTGAATGAGGGCATATGCAAAACAAATTGGATCAAGTACTGCTTCTCTGACACGTGTTATCCACACCAGCCGCCATCTTGATTCGCCATATTGGATTCAACTTTTGTTTTTTCAAATGGGAATAAGTGCATATGATACATCAAATTATCGGAAATTCATTGGTGTAGTGAAGTTTACGACAGCTTGTACCATTTGCAAGATATTGCATGTTAAATGTGAGGCACTTCACAAATTCAACCATTAAAAAGTTGTGCAGTGCCCCGTATGTATATGTGATCTTTACGTGATTTATTGTTGACTAAATGTTTTCTGAACGTACATATATACAGACACACAGACGTAAATAGGATATGGTAGATTTTCACCAAAAATCTGGTCATATCTAGATTTAAATTAGGCATTTTGTTCGTAATACAATACTTCCTTGTTATAGTATAACATGGAAGTAATAACAATCGCTCACAGAAATGTTGTAAGATTATGACACCAATGTTGTAGAGAGTTTTTTTGTACCGACAGTACTTTTCCAGTTAGAAATTGTTTTGATTTGTCAAAATCAAAAACGTAAGCGTAACTGATATTACTCTGCAATGTCTATTCGCGAAATGCCTAGAGCGATTTAACATGTATTATCTTGCAAATGGTACAAGCTACTGTAGAACTCACTACACCAATGAATTTCCGAGAAAATTTTATATGAATTTGATGTACCACATGCACATCACATGATGAATTCAAAATATTCGTCATATTAAGTTAAAATGGAATGTATGAAATATTTACTTTTGTTTTTCGCGTCACGTTTCATTACTAGCGGCTAATTCTTACGACAAAAGAACAAAGAAATATGTACTGTCCGTGTCAAATGGCAGAAATCCATTTTCATTTGCTTTAAGAGTTAGTTAATTGAAGTTATAAGGAACTAATACATAGACATAACTAGAGGGGAGCCAGGCTCATCATAGAACATGTCCTCGCCCCTCGACCTAAAATACTGTTAGATCGCAGACTGAAACTGTGCACGTTCTCAGAGGTAAGGGGCTATGGTCTCGTAATTACGCAAAATAAACAAACAGGAGATTCCAGAGGAAAACACGGATAGAAGTTTGTCTCTCTCAAACTTACACAGTCTGGAATCGAGTCTGAGACCACTCTTACCAAAGAAAAGCACTTTGCTTCTCAATTTCTCCAGCTGGAGACCACTCTTAACAAAGGAAAGCACTTTGCTTCTCAATTTCTCGACCCAGAGACTACTCTTATCAAAAGGAAAAATTTTGCTTCTCAATTTCTCCAGCTGGAGACTACTCTTACCAAAGGAAAGCACTTTGCTTTTCAATTTCTCCAGGTGGAGACCATTCTTACCAAAGGAAAGCATTTTGCTTCTTAGCTTCTCCAGCTGGAGACTACTCTTACCAAAAGGAATCACTTTGCCTCTCAATTTCTCCAGCTGGAGACCATTCTTACCAAAGGAAAACACTTTGCCTCTTAATTTCTCCAGCCGAAGACCAGTCTTACCAAAGGAAAGCACTTTGCCTCTTAATTTCTCCAGCCGAAGACCAGTCTTACCAAAGGAAAGCACCTTGCCTCTCAATTTCTCCAGCCAGAATCCACTCTTACAATAAGAAATCACTTTCCCTCTCAATTTCTCCAGCCTTAGACCACTCTTACAAAAAGAAATCACTTTCCCTCTCAATTTCTCCAGCCTTAGACCACTCTTACAAAAAGAAAGCACTTTCCCTCTCAATTTCTCTAGTCTTAGACCACTCTTACAAAAAGAAAGCACTTTCCCTCTCAATTTCTCTAGCCGTAGACCACTTACAAAAAGAAAGCACTTTGCCTCTCAATTTCTCCAGCCTTAGACCACTCTTACAAAAAGAAAGCACTTTCCCTCTCAATTTCTCTAGCCGTAGACCACTCTTACAAAAAGAAAGCACTTTGCCTCTCAATTTCTCTAGCCTTAGACCACTCTTACAAAAAGAAAGCACTTTCCCTCTCAATTTCTCTAGCCGTAGACCACTCTTACAAAAAGAAAGCACTTTGCCTCTCAATTTCTCCAGCCGGAGTCCACTCTTAACAAAAGAAAGCATTGTCTTCCAATTTTTCTATCACCAAATTGAAAAAAAAGTGTTTTGTGGTAAGAAACAGAAAGAATGATAGAGTAGATTATGTTTAGCATAGCACTATTGTAGAATTTGATTCGTTTTCAGTAAACCTGAACAATTTAAATATACAGATAGAACTTATCAGTTAAAAAAAATGTTATGTAGGTCTATTGATGTTCATTCATTAATCAAAACACACCGTTCTTGAATATGAACAAAAAACTGTAGTGGAGTAGATAGAAGTCTAATAGAAATCCATGTATTGTTTATAAATGATTGAATTATTCTCATTAGCACTAATTACATGAAAATAAATGAATAATGAAGGAAATACATATAACATTTGAGATAAACAATGATTTATCCGAATGAAAGACTAATTGGATCGTGGTTTCACTAATTGGGAACATTTTATTAATGAAACGTAATTGAAGACTCACTGAAAAACGTTTATTCCCTCTGACTTCCTTTTTTCGTTAAAACACTATTAACCAATCTGATCCTCAAATTCTCTCGGGAATATATATATTATATACAGGGTGGACCAATTATCTTGATATGCCTTTGTATCTTTTAGTCTAATAGATACAAAACGCTGAAATTTTCTACCAAGCAAATATCGGCAGGGCAATATTGTTTGATATTCTCTACGATACCACAAGGTTAACAGTTTTGCCAATCCAACATAAAGTTACATATTTTTTCAAATGGCACTACGTCAGGTTGTTACACATTTCAAACTTACAAGCCAAACGGATTAAAGCATATCTACAATAGAGTACTGGTACACAAATGAGATCTCGTTAATATATTGTACTTAATAGTATGCTGTAGAAAACACGGTCTGTGCAAAAATTGCAAGTGAAATTTCTATGTGCTTTCCTGTTTCATCAGCGAGCTCCACAATGACGTGGAGAGTGGTTGGTGACTTCAACTTTCGCCTATTCAAGATTCGCCTAATATCCTCAGGCAATGGAATTTACAGATGTTAACTCAAGGGAAAGTGTAGGCGAATCTTGAATTCAAGATTCGCCTTTCAAAATTTTCCCAATGCAAAATTGTGTTGGCAGTACTGACAAGAAATGAAACAAAAATTTGTAGTTTCTAAATTAATATATACTATATCTATATATCTATATCTTTATCTATCTATCTATCTATCTATCTATCTATCTATCTATCTATCTATCTATCTATCTATCTATCTATCTATCTATCTATCTATCTATCTATCTATCTATCTATCTATCTATCTATCTATCTATCTATCTATGTTACATGAAGTTACAAAATGTCTTACAAAAAAACACGAAATGAAGTGTCAGAAATCCAACGAGAGTTTGCATAATTCATAAAATAAACAAATCACCAACAATCACTAGTTACACGTAAATGAAATGCAGTGAAACACTGCGACAAAGTACTGTATTATGTCTATTTTTTGTGATTCAATCTTTCTTTTGAGTTCCACAATGCGCCGATTAAGGCGACACCACTTTACTTTCCTTGATTTAGTGACATCTCTCTTCTGGAGTTGAAACATCATTGTCATTTCGTTTTCTGCTTGCTCCTGTTTCAAAAGATCTGTAAATCTGTACATATTCAAGTGTGGATTCCCTGCTTTCTTGTTTATTTTGAAGTGCAATGATTTCGCTCAAGGGGCATGGTGACTCAGTGGGAGAGCGATTATCTCTGGTGCATGGGGTCCTTGGTTCGATCCCTGACCAAATAAATTTGTGATGGACAACATCATGTCCGTGGGTTATCTCGGAGTACTTCCGTTTCCGTCTACATTCTCATTCCACCAATTCTTCCATTATCATCCATTTGTCTTAATCATCCGTTTCCTTTAGCCTAAAGGGCGTAATAATGGAGCGTAAAAACTGAAAACAAAAAAAATCGAGAGGAGACAAAACTTTCTCGTTTCGTCTCGTCTCTTGGTAGCACTAAATCTTTTACTTCTGGTTAGAATATTGGACGCCGATAGTCAGAGCCGTAGGTAGGGGGAGGGTGAGCTGGGTGGTCGCCCGGGTGCTGATAGCAAGGTGGCGTCGAACAAGCAAGACGAAAGAAAAAAATGTTGGAAATGAGTAAACGACGAATAGCCCCGAAAAAGTATTGTCTCCGTGTTAAATCAATGATCTTTCAGTATGAAAATGAGTATTTTTTTTTTTTTTAATTTCTTGCTCGCTGCGCTCGCAACCCGAACATTTCAATATGAATCACAAGTTTTTACTTATTACTTAAAGAAACATTATATGTGATTTGTTAATCACAACGTGATATATACAACCTGCCGAGTAATGACTTATAGTGTACACACGAGCGTTTTCAGTCACAAACAGTCAAAATCTGAAATACGTGTTCAGCGTTTTGATGATGATGAGCTTGCTTAGTTAATCACGCTTTTCTATCCAATCGGATTAATCACGATGGGAGAATGAAGGTATGAAAATCAGAGAAGTAAAGAGATTACACGCGAACTGTTATTTGTGCGGGAATATTAAAAATGAAGGTAACCAAGGGGAATAGTAACATTTTCGAACTTGAAGCAGTTGTAGAACAGGGGTTTAAGGGGTCAGAACCAAGGGCGCCGAGTTCTCTGTAAATTTGGGGGAGGGGGCATTCAGATGCAGAAGGTGTATATATGAAGATTTAAAGACAAATTGCATTCAAATTGTGCCAAATATTGTATATTCATAAATACAATAGGGTGGCTTACATGAGCTTTGGGGGTCCGGGTCCCCTTGGCCCCCCAGGATCGACGCCCTTGGTCAGAACTCAATCCAACGAATTTCGTCTTCCAAAGACTACTCACTACCAGTGATTTTTTAAATTCCATTAACATATGAAATGCTTCCAATTTTAGATTTTAAATACAAATATTAAACATACTCACCTCCATCAATCAATATTGAGAAATTCTCAAAGAAGGCTTCTACTGAATTTCCATTACGTGTCACAAAACATTTTTTTTTTTACCGCAAAGAATCGAAATTAAAATGCTATTTGTCTGATCACACACACAATAAAATTTCAAAAGTTTACAATTATTACTGGAAATTAATGCTGTCACCCATTTCGAACATTTCAAAAGCACATAGTTTCCAAATGTGTTGAAATTTCATTTCTTATCGATAATATGAAACATTGCAAATAGTTGTAAATTTCCATAACTGTTCTCCAAGTGGATTTGTATACAACCAAAGATAGTTTTGTCGGGTTTAATAAAAAGTCCAAACTAAGCCTCTTGAAAACAGCTCTTATTTGTAAAAGAATAGGGACTACATAATGATTACTTATGGCTGTTGCAATGATCTGTCCAAGCAGGTTAATAAAAATTCGGTGTAGTATAGCAACAAAAGTTGCTTCTCTTATATGGAAGAAATAAAGCTTGGTAAGATGAGTGTAGGGGCGCCGAATTCTACTTCGCCGCAGGCGCCGAAATATCTAGCTACGGCTCTGCTGACAGTTAGAGAATCTACTGTATTTTTACAATGTGAAACGACACCACTTGTGTTTAACTAGGTTTATTCTAAACAGAAAGAAAATGGAAAAGAGACGGGCTGTGTTTTATCTTGCAATTAGAAGCCACGGAGAAATCCAGAGGAGAGAGACAAATGTTCTATTGTTCGAAACAGCGAAAGAAAGATTACATACATACATTGCATTTTTAGAAAAATAAAAAGTAAACCCACAGAGACGACTAAAAGGGAGTTTTAATCTTCTTAAAATCTTATTCGTTCTTTAATTAAAGTGTGCACCAGAGTGGCAAAATTGCTTGTGGTTTTCGTCCTTGTTTCTCTCACGAAATCTTGCACCTTTGTTTAGTTCTGCTAATTACTTCTTCGCTTTTGTTCAACAAATAATGCAGTAATTTGTAACACCTACGGCTCAACCCAAATGTATTCTACATTTCAGAGGTAGAGACAGCGCAGTGGCTAAGTGAAAACACAAGGTGTGACCAAAAAGTACGGTGAATATCAGGGTTGCTAAATGGCCCGGATCTTAAGGGATATTCCCTTATTTTATAATTTTGTCCCGCTTCCCGGGGAGCTTCGATACAAGACGGCAAAAGTCTCGCATTTTGCCCAAATGACAAATTTACATCACACAACGACTTAAAAGCCCGCAAATTTTAATGTGTCGTCTGCCATCCCGGCGCCCGTGGCCTTCGTCTGTCGCGAATCGTCGAGTCGCCCGCCTATCATGCCCTCGTGAAGTACGGTTTTTTTGAAGAAAGTTTAAGTAACCTAACTCCAATGTTTCAAAAGTAAGATTTACCTCTTATAAGAACTCTTTGTATTAGTTCATACGTTCGTATTTCTTTCAATTTAAAATGATTACCGTTTTTATTAGATGCCTAGTTCATTTTTTACCACTAGATCATGATTATCTAAAGCCTTTCCGTAATGCTTATTGAAACTCATCAACCCGTCCCTTATTTTGACTATTTTTATTTGGCAACCCTGATGAACATAGTTGCACAGTGCCATCTATCCAGGTTGTATCCATTTCAACTAGTAACCCCTGTAGCCTAAACCTTTAGTACAGTCAGTGTCGAGTTTGAACGAGTCGTGACATGTTAGTTGGCTTATAAAGGCAGAAGAGTGAGGTCGTGTTAAGAGTGTCTGTTCTGTGCCAACATTTTGTTCTAAGCTGCAAGAAAGTGTCAAAGAAGCTCACGAAATATCAAAATCAGTTTATGGCGATGAAACAGTGGCAGTGAAGACTGTTTACAAGTGGTATGAGCGATTCAAAAGCGGTGAAGAGTCGGTTAAAACCGAGCAATGATCGAAACATCCTTCGAGGTCAGAAACAGATGAAAACGTGGAAAAAGTGGCACAAATGATTTATTCAAACAGGTGATTGACTATTCGAGAACTTTCCAAAGAATTAAGTATCTCGTATGGGTCGGTGAAAAGCATTTTAACCGCTGATTAAATGGGCAAATGGCCTCCTTCTTCACGACGAAAACGGGCCGTGCCACATTAGGGTGGTCCTTATTTCTCAAGTTGTGTATATCTGAGACCGCATCCCTTAATCTTTTTCCTTTTAATGAGAAAAATGTTATCTGTAAATTTCAGTTCGTTATGACAACGATAAATGGTGCCGCAAAGACATTTCAATCTTCATAGGAATAAGATTTAGAAAACAGTAGTTTCCTATGTTGCTCAATAGATGGCAATACGTTCATAGACTTAGATTATTCTTTTTAATCCCATTTCCTAAGTAATTTGGAGCAGATTTATGAACAAAATTAAATTAGAAATAATAAATAAATGTCATACAATTATTTTTTACGACCGTTTACAACTAAATTGTTCTCCTCTTTGTTCTTAATTACAACTGTTATTGTAAATAAAATAATTTTAGACTACTTGTACGAAGTATTTGAATTATTCTTGCGATACTTACCTCATCAAGAAACCTAGCCTGTCTTGTGTTTGTTAGTGTGCCAGCGAGGACCAGGTATTGAAATACGTACCTGAGAGCATAACACACATACTGCACTTACAGGATAGACGAAAGTTATCGCTTTCGAAGGGTTCCTTGTCTTTTGAACTTCATTACCTTCATCTTATTTTCTCATCTCGCATCTCATTGTTGCTCATCTCTTATTTCGACCAGTGGGCCTGGGGCCCAGCACTGGTTGACCCGATATGGCGACTGGAGGACAACATGTCGGACTTCCTACCGTAATAGCTGGTCCTACCGTATCCTCTGCAGATTCGGATATCAGACGTAGGCACCGAGATTCACACCGTACCGACAATAGCCCGGAAAGATCACGATCTCCAGTTATAGGTCACTATCACACACCATCTCCGAAACGTCATCGCCGTGATAGCATCTCAGACTCTGATAGTGAGCGACTTAGAATCGACGACACAGAGTTTCCGTCGCTATCTAACAGTACACAACAACCAATCTATTCGTTCTTACTTACAAATTTTGACACGAAGTATCAGAACGAAAAGCACATCTATCTTCAGCTCACTAAATATTATCGGCGAGCTCAGATCTCACAAATTGTTGCCACCAGAAATGGGATGATCATCAAATCTCCCGATCAGCATCTGGCTACCACTATTCGTAATAAGTTCAGTTACGAAATTTTTGGCAAGAATGCGCAGCTCACTAAACTGACTGACCGGAGAATCAAACAGCCGCCTCCGCCACCTCGCACGTCTGCTTTTTCCGTGGTCATACGAGGTGTAAATCCTGACCTCACTGATGATGAGATTCTACAAGAACTCACAGAAGAAGGGCACAAAGTTTCCAAGTGCATCCGCATTAGAAACGACCGAGGTCCTACTTACATGGTCCGAGTGTTATCTCAATCGCAGGACACCATCAACCAGCTTCTTGATAACGGAGCTTATATATATCGCAAACGGCATCGTGTCGAGCCCTCACGCACTGCACGACCAGTACCGATCCGTTGCGAGCGTTGTCAAGAATATAACACGCACACCAGCGCCAACTGCAGGAATAATTTGAAATGCGGATACTGTGCTGGAATTCATTCCACACGTACCTGTCCGAACCTGCAGCGTCCACCGCAGTGCTCAGCTTGTCCTGAACAACACCCGACTTATAGCTTTAAGTGTCAAGCTCGATCCGCACCTTCACCAGATAAACCTCACTTAGTGGCACCACTTCGCACTCAAAGTGAACCATCGACCGACCCCACTCCTTCCTCCAATGTACCACCTGATTCTCAGCCTGTTACAGTATATCAACTTCTTCAGTTCATCACATTAACGCTACAAAACGTTCATCCTTTTCTACGACCGCATGTACTACAACAAGTACAGTATGCTACCCGCTGCATATTCCACGTTACCTTCAATGCCACCTATACAGGCCAACGAGTCCACTTTCACACCACCCGCTTGGAAACATCTGTTTAAAATTATGAATTTCTTTATGGATATCGTTATTATCTTTCTCAACATCAGTTCCCTCAATCAACATAAACCTCTCTTCGAACAACTTCTTCTGGAAGAACATGCATCAGCGTTTCTACTAAACGAAACGCATCTCACACCTCGCATGTCTTGTAAATTCTCAGGATACCAGATCTTTCGAGCCGACAATCAAATACCAGCTCTCCGCGCCAATGGCGGCGTACTCATTGGATTTGCTTCTCAGTTACCTTATCGTACTTTCCAAGCTCCTATTTCCAACCTTCCAGAATATCTTATCACAACCGTCTATTTCAAAACTTTATACATCACCTTGGCGACCATCTACGTTCGCCCCGGCCATGCAATACCATACTCCTTTCTTCAGTATATCGCAAACAATTTTCGCCACTTCATTATCATGGCCGATATTAACATTCATAGTAGACCCGCTTACCAGAAGGCTCAATTCCAGGACTTCGTTACAACACGCATACCTTGCATTCTGCATAAACTTCCAAAATCAACACGCCCTCTCTCAGATACCACACCGGATGTTGTCATCACCTCAACTACCCTTGCCGGCAAATGCCATATCGAAGTCTTAGACCCTCTTGGCAGCGACCACCTTCCAGTCAAGTTAACTATCAAACGTTCCTTTCGACATCACTGTTCTGTAAACATTCCACCGAGGGAGGTCCCTAGATTTGACAAAGCTAATTGGGATAACTACAGAGTTCATCTCACTTCTAAGCTTGAACATCTCGAGCCACCAAATACGGAGGATGAACTATACTCGGCGCTGGATACTATCACCTCTTCTATCCATACAGCATCTGCCGAGAATATACCTACCTCGCAAGTACATCCATGGCGTCCTCGATTACCACCTCAATACCTTCACATGATCAGACGTTCTCGACAATTTTACCGAGATTACGTACGTACAAAGAACGAGGAGGCTCTCCGCCATCACCGACAACTCCAACGTACAGTTCGAAACTACGTTATAGCCTATAAACTTCGAAACTGGGTCAAAACGTGCAATACACTAGACGCAACTTCACATCCTACCAAATACTGGAAGAGATTTAATGCATTGACTGGCAAACTCACTCGAACACCTTATCCTCTCATTGACGGTGATCATCCACTCACCTCAGATAGTGCCAAAGCTGATGCCTTTGCGAATCACCTCCAAACCATCTTCACGCCATTTCCTCCTGAAAGATCTGAACGACGCCATCCGGCATATACGTTTAATGTTGATTCTCGTCATCTTCAACCCAGTACAGAGCATACCTTTCCAGCTCATCACGCACTTACTACACCTATCACAGTTCCAGAAATTCGTGAAGTCACAGCTCGCAAACGTAACACTGCTCCAGGCATGGACCTTATCACCTACCGTCACATTAAAGAGAGTCCTTTATGTTTCCTGCTCCTGTTAGCCCATATTTTCACTTTCATTTTACGTACCGGTTTCATTCCCGTCAATTGGAAAACCTCTAAGACCTTAATGTTTCTAAAACCTAACAAGCCAGCTACCTCAGTATCATCTTACCGTCCAATCCAATTAACCACTGTTTTCTGCAAAATTCTCGAACGCATTCTTGTTAACAGACTTCATCCACATTTCTCTCGCCATCGCATCATTCCACTCCATCAAGCAGGTTTCCGTCCTCGCATTGGTGTTCATGACCAGCTCTTACGCCTTACCAATCTCATTACGAATCATTTTAACCGCTCACAGCCATCATGTTTACTTCTATTTGACCTTGAGAAAGCTTTCGATAAGGTATGGCATCTTGCGCTTTTCTTTAAGCTTCTGTCCTGTAAACTACCAATGTGCTACATCCGATTCATTTTCAACTTTCTATCATGTCGCATAACATACATATCTGTAAACAACTCCTTATCACACCCTGTCTTTATTCATTCCGGAGTTCCACAGGGCTCAGCATTATCTCCACTTTTGTATCTGCTCTTCGTTGCCGATCTTCCTCCACTTCCTTCAAATGTACATCTCTTCCAGTTTGCAGACGACACGGCCTTTCTTGCTCTCGGCAAAACGATTTATCAATTGAACACAGCACTCCAATCTGCCATCGATATCTTTGTTAGTTGGTGCTCGAAATGGCGATTACGCCTAAATTCTGAGAAGACTCAAGCAATAGTTTTCCTTGACCCTAAGAGACGGTCCCGTGTCCATAGAAACCCAACACGCCTGAACCTTACTGTTCTTGATACTCCCATCAAACCTACCAAACACGTTAAGTATCTAGGCGTTACATTCGATACTCACCTCACATGGCGTCCTCACTTAGCTCAGATTATCACTAAAGCCTACAATAGACTGAATCTTCTTCGCCGACTTTCTGGCACAACCTGGGGCCTACGAGCAGATACCATTCTCACAACATATAAGGTATTCCTACGACCTGTCCTAACCTATGGGTTCACAGCTTGGGTCGCTGCACATTCAACCTTTTACAGCAAGCTCAAGATCCTAGAACGACACGCCCTGCGTATTGCATATCGTATAAAGCTACCCAGTCCTACACAAGATCTGTATGATCGCATCCCCTTTCCTCACATCCTGTACCACATTGAAAAGCTTCGACTTTCCTACATCACCAATAGACTGGCTCAGAAGCATCCCCTTTTCCTCGATATTCTACACAGTGATATCGATTATGCTCCACAACATCCTGTTCGCCATCCGCCACTCTCCCTCCTCTTTGCTTTATACCGTTATTCACTCCCACCAAATCATCCAGATCAAGACATCGCAGCTGCCTTTGCCATTCATTCAGATTCGCACTACATCTTTCCATCATACGCACAGTAATCCATCTCTTCTAACAGGGCTCATTGTGTCTCTCATCATGATCCTGAGCAGCCCCAGGATCGGAAGATAACATGCATTCGTCTAACTAACCCTTCCCTTTACTGTGTTGTGGCGTTCAGTGCACCTCACTCTCATCTCCATCTCATCACCTATCCTAATGATTATGGCTAAAGGCCATAATGTCTGCTATGGTACTTTAATACTATATAATTTATAATCAATAAAGTTAATATAAATTATTAAATCGCATAGACCATCCCTGCTGCCTCCTTTCTATATTAATATTCCTTCTCTTCCCGAGAAAAGGGCGTAACCCTTGCAAGGGGCTAGCATGCCTTCAGCATGCTAGCATTGTAAAAAAAAATATTCTTGTTCGCCATACTTTCCTGTTATCAAGGAGCCTAACCTCTCTTGTGTCAGTTAGTGTGTTAGCTAGGACCAAGTGTAGCAATACGCATTTGTGAGCTAAAACACACATACAGCACTTAGAGGGTTGACGGAAGTTTTCACTTTCGAAGGGCAAACTTGTTTTTTGAACCTCATCATCATCTTTTCATTCATTCTCATATTCTTTTGGGCTTCGGCCCTAGACTACTTCATAGTGATGACGGATTCTGGCAATGCTAACGGACAATGGGCTCTCGGTCGGCATACAGGATTACCAGCTTCTCTTCCTACAAGTATAGGCACATCACGTGCGCAAGCTACACCGACTGGAACTACCGGTCGCACTCGACACTTTTCATGGGGTAGTCAACCAGTAGCGAGTACGTCTAAAGAAAGACACCCATCCACTGAATCAACCCAATCTGCAAAGAGATTTCGCGGTGGATCTCAATCTTCTGACGTCCAACCAATGGACATTAGATCTCCACCTTCAGACTCATCTGTAACTCTCAGCATCACTCCAGATCCTGTTTACAATTTTCTTCTCACCGATTTTGACGCGAAATACACTCACCCAAAGATGATCTTTCTCCAGATCGTTAAATACGTTCCACGCGCAAATGTTGAACAAATAGTCCATACTAGGAATGGATACATCATAAAATCAAAAGATCCTAATTTCGGAACCTATTTGCGTAATGAAGCATCTTACGAAATCTTTGGGAAAAACGCAAAACTAACAAAAAAGTCTGATTCTCGGCCGAAACAACCACCACCTCCTAAGAAAGCGCCAATGCTATCTGTCGTTATACGTGGTGTTCTCCCAGAGTTCACAGACGACGAAGTGCGCGAGGAGCTTATTCAAGAGGGCATCAACATTGAAAAATGCATACGCATAAAAAACAATAATGGACCAACATATATGGTTCGCGTATTATCACAAAACCAACAGGCTATTGACTACCTTTTGGCACATGGTGCCCCTATTTATAAGAAAATCCATAGAGTCGAGCCTTCTAAAACTCCTGGGCCAGTACCTCTTAGGTGCGAGAAATGTCAATCCTACAACTCGCATTTCACTAACAATTGTCCTAATCAACCGCGATGCGGATATTGTGGCAACCAACATGAAACTAGGTTGTGTCAAAATCAACAACAACCTCCAAAGTGTTCCACTTGCGGAGAGGCGCACCCCACGTACAGCTACCGTTGCAAGGCTAAGCCCCCTGCAGAACCTACTCGTCCGGAGTTTACTGCACCTATTCGAAGTAGCGATAAAACTACACCTCCAGCCCAGTCTATCCTACATCCGCTCAGTATCGAAGATTTTCTTCGCTACCTCACCATAGTGCTCCAGAACGTGATGCCATTTCAACGCGATCATATACTTCGCACCATTACTGCCACTGCAAAATCGTTCTTTAACATCAATATGCATGGTACATATTCAAGACAATATGCTCATTTTCAAATCGCGCCTCTTGAAACTATTGTTTAAATCTATGTCGTTCTTGCTTGTAGTCATGAATTTCTTATTTATTAATATACGATCTTTCCAGCAACACAAACTTCTCCTAGAGCATCTTTTACTCGAGGAACAAGTTCATGTTTTTGCTCTAAATGAAACTTCACTCAAACCTAATATTACAGCATGCCTAACAGGTTATATCCTTCACCGACATGACTATAGAGGACCTGCCGCTAGAGCTCAAGGTGGAGTTGCAATAGGTTTTTCACCAAAATTACCATTCAGACAATATCACCTACAGGCTTATCTCAATCATCCAGAACATCTTCTTTTCTCTGTTTACTTTCCCTCCATCGTCATAAACGTTGCTACAATTTATATTCGGCCGAGACAACCAATTCCAATCGATTTTTTCAATTATATTGCACAAAATTTTCGAAATGTCATCATTATGGCTGATATCAATATCCATAGTCGAAGCGACCGGGAAAAACAATATTTTTTGAACTACGTAACTCATCAGTTACATTTACATATCCATGACTTACCTAGTCATACTCGACCAAGTAGTCAAACAACACCAGATGTTGTAATTACATCACTTAATCTGGTCGGTGACTGTACAATACAGGTTCTTGATACAATTGGTAGTGATCACTGCCCAATAAAGCTAACACTCAACAAGGGCCATCTTTGCCACACTACTCCTGTGTTTCGTACTGTTAAACGATATGATAAAGCTGATTGGAATAGTTATAGAACAACCATTGAAAGAGACATTAGACATCTCGCAGCACCAACCACCGAGTCTGAATTGTATTACACTATTTCCCGGCTTACAGATACCTTAACTACAAATGCTCAAACATCCATTCCAGAGGAAAAAATCTGCCCACACAGACCAAAGTTACCGCCTCAATATCTGGCCATTGTAAAACGTGCAAGGCAACACATTCGAGAGTATCATCGTACGGGGAACGAGGCACATCTTCATTGTCACAGACAATGGCAACGGGCAGTTAAAAATTACCTCATTGCATATAAACGGAGGCACTGGATTGGTGCTTGCAATAAGCTGAGAGATGAAGCACATCCTACCCGCTACTGGAAGAAATTTCATCAATTACCTGGAAAAAACACTGTTACAACATATCCGCTCCATGTCAATAATGTTCCACTTCTTTCAGACGCAGATAAAGCGAATGTATTCGTAGACCAACTACAAACAGTATTCACTCCAACTGAGTCGCCATGCCAGAGCGAACGCATTGATATCTCCAGAATACATTCTTTGCAACCTTCTACATCACATCAAACCGATATCAACCATCCTCTTACCAGACCCATCACTGCTCCAGAATTACATACCGCTCTTCGACGGAAACGTAACACATCACCAGGAATTGATAGTATCTCGTACAGGATGCTGAAAGAATCTCCACCTTTATTTATTTCTTTGCTAGTATCTATTTACAATTTCATACTCACCACTGGTTATTATCCACTACATTGGAAAGTCTCAAAGGTGTGCATGTTTCATAAACCAAACAAGCCTATTCATGATGTTAGTTCCTACAGGCCCATTCAGTTAACTTCTGTCTTCAGTAAGCTATTTGAAAAGATTTGAAAACAGACTACATGTTTATCTTAAAGAACACGATCTGTTACCAACACATCAAGCAGGTTTTAGGCCAAACTTTTCTATTAGCGACCAACTGCTACGCCTAACCACGGTACTCACCAATCAATACAATAAAGCTCTTCCATCATGTCTAGTTCTTATGGATTTAGAGAAAGCTTTTGATAAGGTATGGCACTATGGCTTGCTGCGCAAATTACAATCACTCCGACTTCCTACTTGTTACATCCGTCTCATTTATTCTTTTTTAAGTAACCGAATAGCATATGTTTCAATAGGAAGTGTTCTCTCTAGACCCATTTTTCCTCATATAGGCGTACCTCAGGGCTCCGCACTTAGTCCGTTATTATATATCTTATATGCCTCAGATATGCCTAAACCACCGCCTAATGTCTATGTTTTCCAATATGCTGACGACACAGCATTTTTATCACTTGGGAAAACTATGCTTCAGATCAACAGAAGCCTACAATTGACACTCGACAATTTTCTTACCTGGTGCAGGAAGTGGAAATTAACTGTTAATTCGGAGAAAACACAAGCCCTTGTTTTTCTTCCACCAAAACGTAGAACTAAAGTACGCCGAAATCCCGCTAATCTCTGTGTATCAGTTGACGGCCATTTTCTTCGTCCAACCGCCTCTGCTACATATCTTGGTGTGGTATTCGATACCAAACTCACCTGGAAACCTCACTTTCAAAAACTGGCGCAAAAAGCATCAATTAGATTAAATCTTCTACGCCGCCTTACGGGTACGACCTGGGGACTAAGTGCGGATGTCTTACTAAAGACATACAAAGTTTTTCTTCGACCTCTTCTCACATTTGGTCACATTGCCTGGTGTCATGCTTCACCTAAACTCTATGTGAAGTTAGCAATTATGGAACGCCATGTTATTCGCCTGGCATATCGGATTCGGTTACCATATCCAAATTACATGACCTACGAACACATAGACTTTCCAACCATTTTTATCATCTTGCTACACTCAGGACAAGATATATTCAGTCACGCATTACACACGCTCATCCACTCTATCTTGATACCTTAAGAGTTGATGCCCTTACAGATGCTCCATCTCGATATCAGCACTCACCGCTCAACATCCTTACCACAATCTATGTTCAAACAACAAATTTGGACGCCACGGAGAGAGCAATATTTGACATTTACATCGTCAGAGATCATCTACCTCATATTTTTCCATTTTAGCACATGTTCTTCACTCATCACTAACATTGGGCTATCATTACGTCTTACATCAGTCTCGAGTCGCCCCGAGACAGAAGATCTAACCATCATGTGTATTAACTAATGTTCCCAATGTGGTTGTGACGTCAATGCACTTCATATCATTATCATACCTGCTTATATATGATATACCTAACTACATTTATTCTTTAATTATATATATATGTTTGTATTTTTTTGCACTGTTAATATGATATCTTGCACTGCTTTATATATTGTCCATTTCTCCCTACTAATTTTATGTGTTTTTTTTCTTTTCAATTTCTTTTGGTTTTGCATTGCACTTAGACCACCTATTGTATATGTATGAGCACCACCACCATGTATTGAAACCTATGCCAACGAGAGGGCGTAACCCTCTAATGGCTGGGGTTAGTTTGTTCTAATATGAAGCCAAATATGGTGAAATAAAGAAAATAGATGATTAAAGAACATTCACAAAACTACTCCCTTACCTTTAAAAAAAAAATTCTTGTTTGCATTTATGATCTTTTGATATGCGGGGGTTGTTATTTTTAGGGAATTGAAGTTTCATTGTGGGTCTTGTATCATTACATGTGATTAAATGAACAAAGTGATCATTATGTATTCGGTGCCTAGTGTAATCAGTTATCGTAGTGGTATTTACCTCGTTGGTAATATGAGTGAACAGATATTGGGTTGTAAGTTACTATCCAACAGACAAGTACTTGGTGCATTCTTTTATAACATACGAGTGTGAAATTACCTTCAAGAGAGAATGCTCGGTTAGCAATTCGTGAAACAGAAATGTTTTGGTCTAAAGCAAGAACACCAATCAAGGATACTCACCACAGCACAGAAAATACAATTCCAATAGAAGGAGTAGATTCTGATGAGATAGTGACAGGATCTTCGAGAAGAAGAGGGAAAGCACATTTTATTACTCTACGACTCGTTGCGGCTTTTGATCACTATAAATTGATTGATAGAGCTCCATGCGCATATTAATCGCAACAGCAGAGACATTGGGACATAACTTCTTCTAATACTGGACGTATTAATGGAGCTTGTATTCTTCTTGAACAAAAATTGGAAAAAGATGTTTTATATCTTCTGTGTAGGCATCACATTTTTAAATTGATATTAAAGTATTTGAAGAATGTGTTTCAGTTTCTCCGGTTCAGAGGTGCCAATTTTTAAAAGTTTCCAGAAAGGGTGGCCGAGATTTCAACACAACAATTTTGTTACATGAATTTTTAATCGAAGTGTTAATTCAGTTCTTTGCAATATGAAGAAAGATAAGCTAGTTTTTGCTGTTCAAAATTTGGAAATGCAGAGAAGTTTACAGAGAACTTTTGGAGCTTACAGTAATTTTTCTAGGAAGTACGCCTCCTGGAGGTATTTCTTTCCGTTTTCCTGGAGCTGTACATCAGGCAAGGTGGATGGGAAAATCCTTATGATGTTTAAAAATATTTCTCTTTAGCAATCAGTTTAAATTAAATGAGCGGGAAGAAGGAGGACTGCGTCAAGTGTGCACTTTTCCTGTTCTAAAAAGCTTGGTTTACTTGGGTTTCTTGTTCCAGTGCATCTCGTTCACCACATCAAGATTTACAATTTTCGAAGAGCCTTCAAACGTCAAACTCATCAACTCTGTCGTCTCGAGAGTGGCTTTATTGAAGTCTTCCTAACATCTTTGGTACCTCTGAGAGGAGTGTGAGCACTTTTTCTTTTTGACGACAATATCAATAATGAACAAAACACAAAATAGCAGAAAAAAAATTAAAAATAGTGACAGTTCATATGAAACGATGAAGCGATTTGAACTGCACGCTAGTGAAATAGATTATATTGAAGAAAAAGAAATTGCTGATTTTGTGATAGGAAACTCGAAGGAGTTCTTCGAAGGGTTTCGGATTTCTACAGGTTTTCTAGACCTTGATCCGGTTTGTTGGTCGACAAATGATGAATTTCTTTTCGCGAAAAAAGTAGTTGATAAGCTGCATGTTACAAATGACGCAGCGGAAAGAGCGGAAAGTAAATGGAAAATCACAATACAGTTCTAACTAAAAATGAAGAACAGAAACAATTCCTTTTGTAAGTGGTGAAAGACTATAGAAACTTGTTTCCAGGATGTGGAAAAGCTACCTTGCCTAAAAAGTAAAAGTTATCATTAAGTCGATCTACGATTCAAATATATTTTTTGTCCATTTTTTTGAATATCAGCCATTATCATTAAATTTTTTACTTGTATTTATTAGCTGATTGATTTCTAACTCAGGTAAATTTTACTAACAAAGCAAGTGGCATGAGAAACAGATCCAAATATCTTTTCCACAGTGGTTCATAACACTGTGCATTACCATGAGTACTATATATACGGACGATGATCATGATGCTTGTAGCTTGTTGCCTGATAACCAACCGACTGTATTTAAAACCAGTCAATTCTGAATTACAGAGGAAAGCTTTATATTGTCCTATTTACATTTGTGATAATTATTATACGTTTATTGACAAATAGTAAATCGAGTGCCATTGAAATTCAAATGGATTTCTTTTTACAGAAATCAACTGCTTTGCGGCACGGGTTAACGTTGATGGATTTTTGTGAAATTTTGTGTATGATGTTTCTATTACCAAAGGAAAAGAAAGAGGGGGTGCGGCGGAAGAAATTCGAAAAATTATTTTTTCCCATATACCTAAGGACCACCCTAGTGCCACATCTTGCTTTTGATCCGCGAGCTTTTGGGCGAAAATATATTCCTGTCTGTCCACATTCGCTGTGCTCTCGTGATATAGCACTATCCGAAATTTCAAAATTAAAAGCGTGTTTAAAAGAAAACGTTTTGACACCACTCCTGGCATTGAGAGGGCCACGAGAGAGCAATTGAACGCCTTCCAAAAGAAGTCTTCCAGAAATGCATCCAGTCATGAATTCAACGTTGGATGAGTGTATTGCTAGCCAAGGACAGTGGTTTGAAGGAGATTAAATCAAATTCCATGTAACCTCATTACTTACTTTATTTCTAATAAAATTTTCATCGTATTTTTTGATCATATCTCGTGAAATGAAATGAATCTATGGTTTGATGTCTCATGATTACGCCCTTTAGGATTAAGCAGACAGATGATTAATTTGGTGGAATGGAAATGTGGAAGGAAACGGGAAAACCTTAAGAAAAGCCATGGACACTATTTTGTCCACCAAAATCTGACATGGTATGAGATTAAACGAGGGACCCCTTACATAAGAGGTAAACGTTCTACCACTGAGCCACGGTTCCCTACACAGTAGGTTAGTATACTATCTGTATCAAGATAGCCTTCCTCGTTGGTATAGAAGCTAGATCGTGCGTCTTTTCTACATGAGGTCACGCGTTCTATTCAGGGTGCGAAATTCAGGTGGAGTATAGAAATGTTCCCCAGTTAATAGTTTTTGAATAAAATTCTTCCACTAATAAGCTTCTGGGGACGAATAAAGTAACACTATTATTAAAAGTTGTAAAATTAATTAGATTAATTCATGAGCAATTAACGTATAATCCAAAGTGTTATGAAGTGAATGAGAATACATAACCTTTCTTATTAAACAAATTATAACCTTTCTGAATTAATCATATACCCGAAAATGTCATATGGGCTATTTTCCTTAATTCTCTTCAGAGTTTTTCTCTACTACGCAGCACCCACCTTCTACAACATATGTTAGCTGTATTCCTAATTTTACTTTATTTAATAATTATAAATGAAACAAAATCTATCTTCTTTAGTTTGTTTGTTCATTCTCCTTCGAAACTTGCTCTTATATGATGGTGTTATGCAACCATGTATATCGGGTACTTTTATTAGCTACGTGAAACATTGACATACAGATGGTGATCAGAAAAATGGAAACACCTGTAGTTGGCAACACGTCAGATGTATGGGTTGGCTGTGATGTCGTAGCGCCCGCAGCGCCGGACCGCTGGTGGTGGTGTGTTAGGTCGGTCTCCATACTACGTCAGGCGCAGTGGAACAGCAGAGTCCAGTGGCTGCAGCAGACGGAGGTAGTGTAAAATGGGAGACCTCTCAGATTTTCAATGAGGGCAAATTGTTGGTGCGCGGTTATGTGGAGTGAGTGTGACGGCAGTGGCTACTGTGTTAGGTGTGTCGCGTGGGACAGTGTCGAAGGTGATGATGGCCTACACAACACACGGGAAAACTACATCGGGGAAGCGGAACAGTGGGCGGAAGAAAATCACGAGTGACAGGTCACGCCGGGTATTAAAGCGCATTGTCACGCAGAACCGTCGTGCCACTGCGGAGCAAGTGACGGAGGAACTCAATCAGCACCTCCCCCGCCCTGTTTTGACAATCAAAGTTCGCCGCGAATTACATGACATGAACATACGGGGTCGTGTTGCACGAGCCAAACCGCTCATCAGGGACCATAACGCTTTCGCACGCCGCAAATGGTGCCGCGACCATGCAACTTGGACCGTTGAGGAGTGCAAACGTGTGATATGGTCGGATGAGTAATCCTTCACCCTATTCCCAACCACGGGCCGTGTTTATGTGTGGAAAACGCCCAAAGAAGCTTATGATCTGCAGTGTCTCCGTCCAACTGTGAAACATGGCGGCGGCTCGGTGATGCTGTGGGCCGCCATATCATGGTTTTCATTGGGTCCTGTGGTCACACTTAGCGGACGAATCACTGCCAACGATTATGTCGCAATTTAAGGAGACCATTTGCATCCTATGGTAAGGATGTTGTTCCAGGACAATGACGCCATCTTCCAGGATGATAATGCACCCATTCACACAGCTGACGTTGTTGCAGTGTGGTTTGAGGAACATCGGGATGAAGTTCAACACCTCCCCTGGCCCACCCAATTCCCAGATCTCAACATAATTGAACATCTGTGGTCCGACTTGCAAACACGACTCCGGCGACGATTTCCACCTCCATCCTCTCTCACAGAACTGGCCGATGCCCTGCACGAGGAATGGTGTAACATTTCACTTGCTACCATTCACGACCTCTATGCCTCCATCCCACGTCGCATCAAAGCTGTTCTGAAGGCGAAAGGTGGCCAGACACCATATTAATCTGGTAAGTTGCGATTTCGTTCAGATGTTTCCATTTTTCTGATCACCATCTATATCTCAAACGAAGTATCGTTTGTTAGTAAACAGTTGTTATTTTCATGCTCATTTTTGCTCATGTTTACTTCCTAGAACTACCACAAATCTTTTGTGCCCTATGAGAAAAATTACAGAGTTCACTGTGTATTTCTCAAATGTTTATCTCTGAGTACATCATGTTACAAGACTATAAAGGGCACTGAAACATGCAGGAGGTAACTAAAACTAGGGCTTAGTGTCTGAAGAATGTGCTTTCTGCACTGAGAAAAATCCGTTATCGGGATACCGATATATTATACAAATATACAGAATCCTTATGTTTACCACAGAAATCTGTATGGAGCATACGTTATTCACATACTACATACTTATTGCCATTTTTCCTGCTTAGATGTTCATCATGCTGTTGCAGGATATCTGATATCTAACAATCTTCCGTATATTACATACATCAGCTATATGTTACATACGACCATCTGTATATGAGATCCTGGCTACCTATAAACAATTCTTTCGTTTGTACTGAAATTACGTTTATGTGGAACACTTATACGGAAAGTACGTATAAAATATACTTCTTCAGTTATACGTTTGCTGTACGTTAAGTCCAAAAACTACAGGATTTATAAATGTGACATAGTGTTTTCGTATGCATATATTTTTTTCTCAGTGTGTATGCGTGGTACCGATTCGACATCAGGAGAAGATAATATACTTCCCTTTCATATAAACCCAAGTAATAGAACCCTAGCCCTGTCCCAAATAGCCTCGTTGTTGGAAAGAAGATGTTATACTCTTATTTACTCGCTAAAGCACGAAAATTATTTTGATTATTTTGACATCTTCAGTGAAGTTTACAGTCGAATTTTAGGCTTAGGGAGAGAAATGATTAAGACAAGTAATTGATGATAAAAGAATTGATGAAATGACCATAGTAGCAAGAAAGCTTTTGGCATGTTGGTGCGTTCTTGGCTTTTGGCTTTCTACGCTTGCACTTGAAACGCAATCTTTCCTACAATCTGCCTTTTGTTGTACTTGCAAGCGATGCTTTGGACCCTTCACAGGAAGTCATGTCATCACTGTCCGTTCGTTGGCTATTAACTTTGCGCCATCCTAAAACGCTTGCGTTAAGCTTGAATGAAACACTGAATGCAATCTTGCCCCCATGTAACTTCGTTACTGGAATCCAGCTTGCGGCATGCTTGCACGCTTTCCAATCAGCTGGATGCAAGCTTGGCCAACTTGCAATTCAAGCTTACAACAAGCGGTTTGCAAGTTGTCTATATTACTAGGGGGAAATATAGGAGGAAACGTGAGTACACCGAGAAAGCTCACACACACAGTGTTGCCTACCACAAACTTACTCGGCCGGGAATCGAACTAGCGATCCGACACACCAGAGATAAGCGGTATATCATTGAGTCCCTATGCTCCCGTGATGCTTTTATATAAACGAATTAATATTAATGCCGCCTACGAGATGAGACAACACGATAAATGAAGTCTTGTTGTCTCGACTCGAAAATATTCGTCTCTTTTCGATTTTGGAAAATTTTTCTCATTTTAATTCTCGAAACGCTATTTTCATCTCGTCACCTTTTGTCCTTGTAAATTTATGTACAAAATTTATATCCTAATAGGATCCTTTCGCGTTACTAGAGGTTCACAAAGAACCAGATATATCAACATTTAAACCATATTTATTAATGGAACATGTTGCGCGTCTTTAAACGTTGATAAATCCTATTCACTTGGTTCGTCCCATCACTTTATGAATTTATAGTTTTTATCCGATGGATCATGTAACACTAAAAATTGTTTTAGTTTTAAGATTTAGAAAAATTATAATTGACCGCCGACACACAAAAAATTCTCGTCTCGTCTCGTCTCGTCTCGTCTCAACTCATCTCAAATTTAAAATATAATACTCGCCTCATTTTGAGACAATTATCGAGCCAAGAGGAGAAATTTCACAACATGGGGATCACTAATTAACAATATCTCTTATGTTTATATATATACAGGGTGGCGCACGAAATGATCCACCATTTTCTTATTAAATAAAAACTTTATTCACAATCAGAACAGAAAGAAATGAACGTCACAAGAAAGAGTGTACTGTGGAGAAATGTTCTAATTCGAAACATGTTCAATGTGGCCGCCATTTGTTGATCTGAACTGCACTTAATCGAACACTGAGGTTATTCATTACTCAACGACACATGTTTTCATTAATTTCACTGCAAACCTGAAGAATAAGTCGTCTGAGCTCTACCAAACTGTTGGGATGTTTCGGAAAAATCTTTTCCTTCAAATACCCCCACAGAAAGTAATCACATGGGTTAAGATCAGGACTACGAGGTGGCCAAGATTGTCCAGCATGAAGCCGGTCTGGAAACCGATCAGAAATAACGCGCATGTGAAAAATTTCGGGTAGGAAATCCAAGACAACATTCGCAGTGTGCAGTTTGGCTCCATGTTGCATGAAGCACTGCGTGTTGATGGGCAAAGCAGTAGCAAGCATCTGCGGGACAAAGTTATTCCGGAGCATAGTCAAGTACCGCTCACTGTTTACTGTTTCTTCGAAGAAGAATGGCCCAATCAGTCCATGGCTGGAAATTGCAACCCACACTGTAATCCTGGGAGGGTGTGTTGTTTTTCATGAATTAACCGTGGATTTTCATTGGCCCAAAAACGCACATTTTGTTTGTTGATCACTCCGTCCAAATTGAAATGCGCCTCGTCAGAAAACCAAACGTTGTGAAGGATTCATTGCTTACCCTTTGCCCATTGCGCGAACACTAATCTTTGTTGCTTGTGATCATTTGTGAGTTGTTGCACAACGATAATCTTATATGGATAAAAATGGAGGTCACCTTTCAGAATTTGTTGAACCGAACGTCTTGTTATGCCAAGTTGCACTGCTGCCTTTCTTGTCGATTTCCCGGGACTCCTCTGCATTGGAACTCTAACAGTTTGAACATTCTGAAGCGAACACACCGGTTTCTGTCAAAGACGCTTCGGCTCCAATATTGTTCCTTCCCTCTGAAAGTTTTCATACAGTCTGTGGGTGGTTTTGTTGGAGGGAGCCCATCCGATATTAAACCTCTCTCTAAACCGTCTTTGAGCAACAATAACACTTTTTGATTCATGGAACAAAAGCACGATTGTTGAGCGCTGCTCTTTGGTCAGTCTGCTCTTGTCAGACATCTTGAAAACTAGCCCTCTAGCGGCGGCAGGGTGAATTAGGTGTCAATTTCTTCTTCAACTGTTTCTCCAAACTGTACTGCTACTGCTGTAAAAGTGTACATTGCGATTTCTTGTCCCTTGAAACGATAAAAAAACAAACAAACAAACAAACAAAAAAAAACAAAAAAAAAACAAATGGTGGATCATTTCGTGCGTCATCCTATATATATATAGGTGATCTGGCTACAATAACGCCAGGAATACAATAACATCGTTCGTTTTTCAACTGTTTACAGCATTGAAACTAAACACGTGGCAGCACTCTGCAATGTGTCAATGCATACGAAGCACATTGTTTTCGCGCGTGAGTTGATTTCCTGTGGTGTAACGTGTGTGTTCTGCAGTTTTTGTTTTATCAATTCAGATCAGAAAATTGAGAACAGAAAATCTATAGAAAGTTTCTGAAGGCCTTTATATTCATATCATTACAGGCGCCTAATGTGTAGGAATTTAAACGTTTTTTTTTTTTTTTTTAAATAAATCACAATGGTCAATAACGAATGTATGATTGTGTTTACATGAATCAGTGTGTTAGTAGAGAGCAGTGGAACGATAGTATGTTCATTGCGTTGTGTGGTTGCAACAACGCCGAACGCGATGGATGCAATTTCGTTACTGTGGGTCAAAGCTGCCACACCTGAGAATGCAGTATCTGCTTTTCAAACTACTGGCATGTACCCATTCAATCCTTTAGTACTCCCAGAAACAGCCTTTGCACCAAGTACCATCTCTTCAGTGTTTCCGACACAAGCTTCTACTGACACTGCATTGGACAAAAATAACCATATCAACAGCCTCCAGCCGTCAACATCATCTGCACGTATCCATGATCTTGTAGCTAATGTTTTGTCTGAGTCTTCTCACTCTACATCTTCCAGTGACAGCTATTTCACTGAACTTATTCCCACTCCAAAAATTAGCAGATCTCTTCCTGAAAGGAATAGATCAAGAAACGTCCAAGCAGTGGTTGTGACTAGAAGTCTGTTCAACGAACGTCCTAACGTGAAGAATAAAGGATCAACTGCAAGCGGGTGGACGAAACAAAGAGGATACTTATAAGAAGAATGGGGAAGGTAAAGGTTAAAAACGTGTCATCGCAAAGATAGCTTCACAAAGATATTGTAAAATTTCTTGGGTAGAGCAATAATACTTGTACTATAATAGTTTCCTTTAAATACTTTAGGTTAGAGTGTGGTAGAAACCCGATGACCAAGCGACGTGGGCTTTGAGGTAAGTAACTATCTTTGATCAGGCGTCGTGAGAGGGGTTAAGTTTTGTGTGATTTAGGTGTCTCTCTCGCTGACCGAGCGTCATGAGAAAGAGAAGGAACCCAATGACCGTGCGTCTTAGGGCTTTAGGATTAGGTGTCTCTCAATTGACCAAGCGTCGTGAAAGGTTAGGGTATCCCAATTGCCGGGCACCTTAGGGCTTTAGGTAGTTTGATCAACCTGTATAGTTTGATTGATACCGGTCGAGGCGTGCAGCTCCTTTTTATCCTGAAGTGTCGACTTCCGTCGGTGGTCCTCGTTCTTCCGACTTTTGGCGAATGTTAGCGACTCCTCTTCGGGTCCGTTGTCTGCGTTGTTTTGTTTACCATTAGCACGTGTTAGTACACATTGTTATTGCATGTTATGGGGACATGCGGAACCTTACAATATTGTATTACTTGCAAAGGGCACTATTACGACGATGCTGGTAAAACTATAGATTGGTTGCAATGGTATCACAAAACTTGTGATGATATATTGCCTCTTACTGCGCTTCTTGTTCCAACTAATTGTACTTGTTCCAGCGTATCTCAGTTCGTTGGTTTCATGGTAATATGAATAATGATAACCTGGCGCTATTGTATCCATAGTGTATGCAATACCGCCATTTCACTTCGCGCGACATTTTTGTGTATTAGTTGTACTAGATATATTTTTTCCAGGTTCTTTGCACTATGTTGTAATCAGTGAACACTAAGCTGCTAAACAATGCAATATGTATAATGTATTTTTTTCGTCAAATATTAAATGTGAAATCCTCGATAAACTAAAAATGATGGCCTTACTGTAGCCAGTTACGCTATATATATATCGGGTGTTTTACTAATGGTGCCCACGAGCATCAGAACGTTATTCTTCAGGTCAAAATGAAAGGAAAATTCTATATGATGGATACATGCACACACCCCAGGACCTCCTTCAGCCGCAACGTCGCAGATTAACTTGGCACCATTAGCCAGTGTTGGGTAAGTTACTTGTAAAAATGTAACGCGTTACAAGTTACTTTACTTTCTCTTAAAATGTAACGCGTTAGTAACGCGTTACTTGCCCTCCAAAAGTAACTGTTACTTTACTTCGAAAGTAACGCGTTACTTTTAGGTCCGAAACTTTAAAAAAAGTAAAAAAAAATTTGATTTCAATTTTCCGTACTACTATTACTACCGCTATTATTATTATTATTATTATTATTATTATTATTATTATTATTATTATTATTATTATTATTATTATTATTATTATTATTATTATTATTATTATTATTCCACGTTCTGAATCGCTTTATGTAAATGCAAGGACAAATTTTTACTTGATATATGAACATTTTCATATAATGTAGCATTGATAAAATGCTATACTGCATTACTCGTAGGGATGACACGAGCGAGTTCGAGTGAGTTTTCTTTGACACTCGATTCGACTTGAAACAGACATCTTTGAGCTCTACCCGAGAACTCGACTCGAAAAATTTCCTCCAACTCGACTCGAATTGGGGTCGAGTTTCGAGTTGACTCGAGCCAAATCCGGTGTGTAGTTTCGAGTACATTCTTTAAGTATATTACATAGACAGTATAATTATTATATCAATGACACCACTACTACTACAACGTATATTTATTATTATTATTATTATTATTATTATTATTATTATTATTATTATTATCATTATTAATCATAACAACACTGTATATAAAAATGAAAGATAGGCGGTTTGTATTTGAATACTAAAAAACTAGTTGATTGCCAACCTCGGTAGTCGTGAAGTCTAGGAGTCAAGGACATTGTTCACGAGCTTCTGAATTTGGGTTGAGGGTCTAAGTTGAGTATTCGGGCTCGAGCCAAACACTGTTAAAAGTTAGAGAGCACTGGCCAAATATCTTCAAAACTGCTCGGCCCGGGTTTAAAATTGTCAACGACTCGAGCAGCTTGGCTTACAGCTCATTCACTATCGACTCGAACCGAGAAGTGAGCCGAGCCAACAGCTCACCCAACCGACTCGGCTAGAGCCCTCGGCTCAGTTGAGCCGAACCGAGCAAATGGCTCATCCCTACCAAGCCAGCTCGAGCCGATGGTTCACCCTAAGTGAGCCTGCTCGAGTCATCTTCTCAGTTGAGCCGAGCCGAGCTGAGCTTGTTATAAAATATCTCTTGTGGTCTCGCTATCGAGACGAGACGAGATGCGAGCCGTGTCCCCTCTCGTGAGCGACACTAAAAGTATTCCATATTACTGTTTAGCTTACATTTCTCATGGCTTTCGGTTTCCAGTGTAATCAGGCCATGATTTCAAGACGACTTAAAACGAACGAGCCATTTATCAAACTCGACTGGACTCGAAACTCGACGTGAAAAATTGAATCGGCTCGGAACTCGACTCGAGGATATTGCCCTTGACTTGACTCGATACTCGACTCGAATTCGAGTCGACTCGAGTTTTAGCTTGACTCGTGCTCATCCCTATACGTTAGGAAAAATGGTTGCTTATTATTATTCTGTTAAACTAATTATATAATAATAACAACAATGTTGTTATGTAAAATTAAAAATAAAGAATATAGAAAAACATTACACTACTCTATAATTAACGGGACTCTAGGATAAGCAAACTAATCTGAAAGAACTCCAATATTACATACCATCAGCAAACTATTTTCTAGTAATAAAGTAGGCCTGCTCATCAGAACACAGTTTATTCATATTAACCCCTTATTGTAAATCGTTAACTATGGCACCCTAGTTGTTGATAAATATTTTCCGCCGGGCCACTTCAGACACTTTACTTTTAAATTCTGTCCACAATCATCCTCAGCTCTTAAGAAAAAAGCATTCTTTCAAATGTTCGAGCGGTAAAATATTTTCGTTCTCCATCTTTATAAAAACAACACCAATCAAAGTAAAATAGACTACTGGTATCATTGCACTCCTAGTTCAGTCACTGAATGTATTGATTTGGAGCTGTCAAAATGTACGACAAAATCTTCCAGATGCTTGCAATCAGTACACGTGATTTCCCTAAAGCTGTCCTAATCTTCAAAAAACAGCAAGTGGCACTACCAACTTATCTGTTTCTCTGTGTGTCTGTGACTGTCGGTCACTGACATACGTAGTTCATGCTCGATGGTTTCATTCTGAGAAATTCACTTATAGGAAAGAAACATTTGTTTCCGAAAAAAAATATACCTATATTGTATTTACTCATCCGAAATGTAACGCGAAAAAAGTAACGCAAACTAGGTACGTTACTCAAAAATTTGTAACGCGTTACCGTTACAGTTACTTTGGAAAAAATGTAACGCGTTACTAGGAAACGTTACTTAAAAAGTAACGCGTTACAAGTAACGCGTTACTTGCGTTACGTTACTTCCCAACACTGCCATTAGCATTGATCTGCGAATTCGCCAAGCAGTTAGATCAATCGCTATGCTAATAAGAGGTGCTAGAGTCAACGTATATGAACTTCCACTTGGAAAGAATCTATGTAATTATTTGATAAATGGGTAATCTTCTATGTGGTTCTTTATCTGCGACGTTGCCACATAATGCGATTCGCGTTTCCTGGCAAAGACCCTAAAGGTATAGAATTCAATATATATATATCGCTTTATTTTGACCTGTAGAATAGTGTTCTCTAGTCAGTGGGCGCCATTTTCAGAATACCCGATATATATATAGGTTACACCCCGGGTCAAAAGACGTTTCACAAACTATGCACGAAGACTTCATCGTGTGCTTTGAATATACAAGTGAATTAAGGATAAATTTTATCCTTAATTCACTTGTATATTCAAAGCACACGATGAAGTCTTCGTGCATAGTTTATGATGAAAAGTTTTCGTTGAACTTGCTTTTGACAACGTTGTGATCATGTAAACTCTGTAACAAATTAAAAGTGTTAAATTAACATTATTATTAGAAAGGCAAATGAGAAATATTAAAATTAGAAATTAGAAGAAGTTATTGACAATAAGTGTTTCAAAAAAAGAATTAAAAACGAGATATACAAAACTCAGATATAGAAGTTTAAAATTAAAGGCAATTAAACTGGAGGGGGGGGGGTTGGAGCGGTTTTGATTTCTCTTGTGTTTGATTACCAGCTCATTCTCTAGTCAAGGAAATTAGTTTGCTTCAGGGAAAGGAAGGAAATGGGAAGGCCGAAAGACAGAGAAAGAGAGAAACAGAAAGAGAGAGAGAAAGAGAGAATAAATTCCTTCCTGCTTTCGATCGATGAATGGAAAACTTCTTCGTTTAGTGGTAATTAACCAAAGGTCCCTGGTTCATGTGTCTACAACGCTTCTTCAGCCTTTCCTGTTGCCGAAGGTATGATATTAGACGTTCTCTCATACCCGGACATATCTTGTTTTCCAAACCATAAAAATTGTCCGGGTGGGGTTTTAGGAAATGAGGAAAAAATCATTTTTTTTTTTTCGGAAAGGGGTGAGATAACTGCTTCAAGACTTGTAAAAATGAAATGAAATCATTAAGTTTTACGTCCCACGCATATGCCGGTTAGGCTAAAGGAGATGGTGATGATGAGAAATGAATGAAATGGTGGAATGAAGAAAGTGGAAGGAAACGGGAGAACCCCGAGAAAACCCACGAGCACGGTGTTTGTCCACACGGCGCGAGCTGGGGTCGAATCAGGGACCCCAAGCACCGGAGGCGAACGCTCTACCACTGAGCCACTGCGCCCCCGCTTCAAGATTCGTATAAATATTTGTTAATGTTATTATAATACTCGGTTTCCAAGGAAATGCATCAGGTTCAGCTGTAAGCGCGAAAGAAGGAAAACATTTCTGCATATCGGTATTGTGAAATTTATGTAAATTCATAAATTACACAAAAAAAGAAGCTTTTGTTTGTCAGAACATGTCTAGTGTAAATATCAGTGAATAATGTTAAAAATAGGTTAAAACTCCTTCTTATTTATGTTTTGATCCTTTCGCCTCCCCCTCCCCCGTTACTTCAACCTTTGCCGTATTTGAGCCCCCAAAATGACGAAAACTAGTACCGATCAGTGAACGATATTCCTAAACTAATAAACCTGATATAAAACATATCAAGCAATTTGTGTTGATCTCTCATTTGGGGAGCACGATTCAGTTTGGGGAAACATGGTGTTCGTGCCCCCGTAGCTACAGGGCTGTCGCAAACATATTGTATTGTAATGTAGGTTAATTAACATAAAACAAATATTTTCGGTATACAAAAGTTAGCTGCCCCTCCAAAAATTTCTCTGCCCATCCATCGCTTGCCCCCTACCTCCCAAAGAAATTTCGTCATTGCACGAAATCAACAACCTTCGTCGAATCAAGAATTTTACTTGGGATTCAGAATTTCTATGTATGCATCTGGATACGAATTCCGTTCTTCAAGAAGCAACCCCTGCTCCAGATCAATCGGAAGATAATAATATAAGAATTTATTGTAACTCAATCCAACAAGTCTGAAGCTACGTTCATTTATGCGATTACGGGAATATCACTTACTGTCAGGATAGAAAAGGTTCAGCAAGAATTCTTGATACAAAAGTGTCATTTACTAACATAGTCAGAATACACTCAAATAAGGGTCCATCTTTGCTATGACTTTTGCTTTTGAATCCTAACCAAGCTTAACTCATCCTGGAGAAAGTTTTCTTTAAACAATATTATACCGTACAAAAATCTCCAATCCCATTATGGAATTGCCGCCAATGTTAGGATTCGACCAAGGTGATATGCTAAACCTGCTTGGTATAGACTCTGTCTGAGGTTCCTGTGGTTTCCTTCAACCACACCAGACAGACTACAGTCCATTTAATACAACTTGTCCTTTCTGACAGTTGCTTTCCTGTGTTTTTCCTTCACACGCGTGCTCATAACAATCAGGCAAGAAGAACTGTTTCGATGGCAACAGCACGTTCAGACATTTATTGTGGCCTATTTCTCTCGCTCTGCAATGGCAAACATTCCATCCTTTCCGCACGTTGTCAATTTGAATATAAACAAATGCACATTGTTTTATTCGAATGTCAACTGGAGTAGTGGACCTGTTGGTTATTGAGACCATTCTTTTTAGTTCTCTTTTGTGTTGTTTAATTTTATAAACGGATATTTATTTGCAGTAAATAATTTCGTGTTTCAATACCCGAAGCAAATGCTTGCAACACAGCATTGAGCACCACGTGCGCGCAGAGAGCTGTAAGAAAGGACAAGTAGTGTCAATTGCAGTATACACGTGGAAATACACCTGATCATATCAGCAATGAAGAGGAGAGGTCTCGTGTGCACGTGATCCACATTGTATTCCGGGCCTATCTGAAGGCGGAAGAGACTATTTGGCGGAGAGGCACACTTGTTATAATTTAGTGACGGGAAAGGTCGTATGGAAATGGCGCGTATATGTGAAGGTTATGACATATCATGTTAAGTTTTAAGGAAAGGAAACCTCCGGAAAGTATTGTACAGGATTTTCTGCTGGAAATTGGAAAACCATACACGCTTCTGTTTTGAAAGTAAATGACTTCTAACTCAACCCAGCCTAACCTAATCTATCCTAATTTAGTCCTAACCTAACCTAATCTAACATAACTTAGTAAATTTTGGTCTTTTTTTTCTTCGATTTTCATGTGGTCCGACGATACAGGAGATATGTCTAATCGAAGATCACATAGACATGCCTAGGAATATTAAGTACAGATACAGCCTACACTGAAAACAATTCTCTCCCTTTCCAACTTAACTTACTTTAGGTATGAACATTTATAATTGCTGCATGAAGATCGAAATGAAATTGCAAATAAATTTAGAGCTGGGTGTTTATGGGTCGATTAGCATAGTACGCAATTAATGAATAATAGACTATCACGCGTCGTCTTTTAATCAAGAGCTTCCAGGTTTAATTTACAGGAGGATAAGTGGTCCGAAGGCAATGATAAACTCTTAAGTACTGTCCTTACATGCAATGATGTCGGCACTGAAAAAAAAAAAGATTTAAAACCATAACGTAACGAATAACGAGTTGAGACATATCCCTTGCTAATGTGGTGGTACTGAATTTGCTGTCATTGCAAACAGAAATAAACGAAGGTAAATGCCAAACTTCTGTAACTGACATATATTTAGTATTTTAGTGTTGTCATATCATGTAACAGCATGCATATGATCTTTTCAATATTTCAAACTGAAGTGGATTCGAACACGGGAAATCTCGGGATGACATGGTGACGAGTGATGCCATTCGCCCTCTGCATACAATATGAATATACTCGTAAACAACATGCACTCAATTTACTTGCCATTTACGTATCTATTCATATGTGGTAACATAATACATATATGTTCAGTCCAAGAGAAAGGGGATTGTTTCCAGTGTAGAGTGTACTTCTTGCTTCCATGACACTCTGGCCAGTAATACCATCTGTCATATTTCGTATTACTCCTACACCGTGACCAGCACACCACGGTACCATTCATATTGGTTATTGATATGACCAGGTATCTTTTCATGTATAGTCTGTCCGGTGTGACTGATGAAAACCACGAAAATCTCAGTTGGAATCGTTGACATCCTCTTCTGTTATTGTTTATGCAACCACGTACAGTTCCCACAAAATATCCTCTATCGTGCCTTTAGGTGCAGGATAAACTTTCAGCCAACATATTTCCTATTCACTACTAACAAGACTTTTTTTTTTTTTGCTTTGAGGTTACCTTTACCTTTGAACATATCGAGGAATCCCTGGAACCATGTACGAGGGTCATAGACAGGAAGGGAGGTGCGGAACCCCGCTGTGCAATTTGAGGTCAGTCGGAGTCGGAGTCAGTCGGAGATGACCATGAGCGGAGTGTTTGTGTTACGCCTCGTAGCGAATGTTTGTGTGACGTAGCGAACAATGGTTTCCTAGAAGTTGGATTGTGGTTTCCAAGTGTTCTCATCCTTCATACAATCCAGACATGGCCCCTAGTGACTATTTCCTCTTCCAAGACCTGAAGAAACACCTGCGGGGACAACGTTTTTCGTTGGACAACGAGGTTCAACAGGCTGTTTCCAAGTGGTTTGTAGGCCATGACCAAAACTACCTTTTGTCTGGAATTTCTTCGCTGGCCACAAAGTGGCAACGGTGCGTAGACCTCCATGGGGACTACATTGGAAAACAGTGATGACGAGGTGAACCTATCTGCATTCCTTCCTGTTTAGGTTTAATGTTACGCCCCTCGTACATTAGATAACGTAGCTGTGACTTCCTTTACAAGGTTATGGACCACTAGTTCCACGGTTCAACGTGTTTGAAACAACACTTGTATCAATGTATTTTTCTTTTGTTTTCCGACCGAAATAGCTCCGAAATTATACACGTTTCCCCACAAATCCGTATGATTTTTTTTAAAAATAAATTAGTGTGAGGAATTTGTCCGTTAGTACATTAACTCCGTGCACAGCGACACCTTCATTTTTCACTGTGGTAATATATACTGAGAAGTGCTAATAGGTTAAATCTTTTTAAGAATACTTTCTTAAGATAACAGCATACATTTGCATATAATTACACATTTTTGCTGGGGGCCAAGTTTTCAGCAAGTTTTCAATCTCTCTCTTAATTTATTTATTTGGAAGGAAAATTTTATATTTATTGTTATAATCCAGTTAATCTATAATAAAATACCTACAAGAAACACAATGTTTAAAAACAAAATACTTGAAATGAAAATTATTTCGTTTAGAGTTTGTTTTTGCATTGCGTTGCTATGTTGGTTTTTTTGTAACACGAAAAGTTTACAATAGGCAATGTTTGGTTTTGAATACATTCGGCTGAATGCATCGTAATAAACACACTTTTCTGATTAAAACGTTCTGAGAACTGTTTAAAACGTAAATACTAAATTCGCACAAGCTCTTGTATTTCCTTTTGTCAATATTTGTTTATATTGATTTTAACTTAACCAAAAACCAAACAACTTTATATTTTTAAAATGTTTTTAAAAACTTTTACTATAATTGCTTTCAGTCATTGATGTGTAGGTAAATGATTGCTGCGTTAAAGTAAATATTAAAATAGGACAATATAACGTATACATACTCTTACTATTCTTACTATGTAATATGTGTATATCGGTGAGTGTGTATGTTTTAATGTCCTGTTTTATTGTTTGCTTTAATTCAGCAGTTATTTCTATGTGCCCAATATTTGATGGTGGAACACGCTTTTACGTTTGGAACAAACATGAAGGAAAACGTAGAGCCAATGAAAGGAGGGCATGAAAATAGAATACAGAAGTGTTTGCGGTGTACTAGTTATCACGAGAGCAAGAAAGTTCAATGTCGTGGGCCTTATCTTTTATTAAAATTCAAGCAGTGCTTTTTCCTTTCTACCATGTTCCACAGCATGAGCAGTAACTCGTTTGACACTAGCAGTTATTTAGATCTCAATTGAAAATGAAATGAAATGAAATCTTTGAGTTTTACGTCCCACAGTTATGCCGGTTAGGCTAAAGGAGACGGTGATGATGAATAATGAATGAAATGGTGGAGTGAAGAAAGTGGGAGGAAACGGGAGAACCCCCTGAGGAAACCCACGCACACGGTGTTTGTCCACCACAAAGTTCACTTGGCGGGGGCTGGGAACGAACCCAGAACCATAAGCACCAGAGGTGAACGCTCTACCACTTAGCCACCGCGGCCCCTTAGTTCTCAATTGACTAGAGTAGCAGTTATTCAGTTCTTAATAGATCATAGTAGCAGTTATTCAGTTCTCAATAGACTAGTTTAGCAGTTATTAAGTTCTTAACTGACTTGAATAGCATTAGCTGATTGAGTAAACAATATATTATGGTGTGGTTTGTTACTAATACGTTCTAAGAAATGATTTTAGAAAAAGATTTAATTCTTGTTCCATTTGTAATTAAGTAAGTTTACAATGAATTGAAAGGATGAACGTCTGGTCGTACTTCAAAAGGTGAAATTACATGATCACAATTGTCAAGTTCACTATATTAATTACTAGCTGAATATACCCAATCTTCACATGGGGACTGTATTTGGAAGTCAACGCATGTGGGAGTATTACCATTAATTTCAACGACCGCGAAAACTATGGATTTGACACTAATTTCGTTTATTTTGGACTATTTTTACATGTCTCGGTATCCCCTTCCCCGCTGAATCCCGGCCCGCATAAAATGGTAGCTGAATTTGCAAGTCATCGCAAATGGAAATGTCACCATTGATCTCAGCGACTGCAATACATTTGACACTAATATCGGTCTGGGACCTGGACCAAGGTACCCGTGACCAAATTTTGGTAACTTTTGGTCACTGGTCTGATCCCCAGGCCGCACACAGACAGACAGACAAACACACAAATTCTTTATTTTATTTATATTACATTAGATTACGTTACATTATAATGCGTCTTAAAGAACTGATATGGGTTTATCTGTTCAAAGTGTTGGCCGTTAGTATCAATACACTGGTGATGCTTTCAAACTATTACACGAAATACCGACTGCAACGTGCCAAGCTCGATATCTGCATAGTAACGTTCGATGTCTGCTCGTATTTCTTGCTATGTACGAGAATTTTGTCCATAAACAACGTTCTTGATAGTCCTACATAAGTAAAAGTTTAGAGGAATCAGATCTGGGGAACGTGGGGTATATTCGGCAAACCTTCTGCGATCTATCTTTCGTTCGGGTAAATTTTCATTGGAAACTTCCTGGCATGATGGTAGTGGCGTGGGATACCATCTTTTTGAAAGTATATCCTCTCGTTCCCATAAAAGTCTCTGATGGCAAAAATTGGATGTCTCCAGACTCGGTAATTGTGCTGTTAAAGAAGAACAGCCCAATCAAACTACAATAAGATAACTCACACTACACATTCATCCCAGATATATTCACAGCTTTGTTTACATTGGCTTTCCGGCTTTAAAGGGATCAGTAGACATAGTTGTGTCCGTTTACTGTGCCATTGAATTTGAATGTGGCCGCATCAAACCACATTGTGTCATTTACCAAGACCACCTTTTTTTCTTCAAATGTCAGGCTTGCAGCCATGTAGCTTCACTCGCGCCTCCTATACAAAATAAATCATTATCGGAATGCAGGATAATACCACAACATCAAACTATAGCAGTACCAGAAATGAAACTTTCCGTCAATCCTTACCAGAGTTATCCACAATTAAACAGTGTATACATTTTTGAATTTCTTTATATATATATACAGATGGTGATCAGAAAAATAGAAACACCTGAACGAAACTGCAACTTACTAGATTAATAGGGTGTCGGGCCACCTTTCGCCTTCCGAACAGCCTTGATGCGATGTGGGATGGAGGCATAGAGGTCGTGAATGGTAGCAAGTGGAATTTTACACCATTCCTCGTGCAGGGCATCGGACAGTTCTGTGAGAGAGGATGGAGGTGGAAATCGTCGCCGGAGTCGTGTTTCCAAGACGGACCACAGATGCTCAATTATGTTGAGATCTGGGGATTGGGCGGGCCAGGGGACGTATTGAACTTCATCCCGATGTTCCCCAAACCACGCTGCAACAACGCCAGCTGTGTGAATGGGTGCCTTATCATCCTGGAAGATGGCGTCATTGTCCGGGAACAACATCCGGACCATAGGATGCAAGTGGTCTCCAATCATTCCGACATCGTTGGCAGTGATTCGTCCGCTAAGTGTGACCACAGGACCCAATGAAAATCATGATATTGCGGCCCACAACATCACCGAGCCGCCGCCATGTTTTCCAGTTGGGTGGAGACACTACAGATCATAAGCTTCTTTGGGCGTTCTCCACACATAAACACGGCCCGTGGTTGGGAATAGGATGAAGGATGACTCATTCGACCATATCACACGTTTCCAGTCCTCAACGGTCCAAGTTGCATGGTCGCGGCACCATTTTCGGCGTGCGAAAGCGTTATGGTCCCTGATGAGCGGTTTGGCCCGTGCAACAGACCCCGTAAGATCATGTCATGTAATTCGCGGCGGACTGTGATTGTCGAAACAGGGTGGGGGAGGTGCTGATTGAGTTCCTCCGTCACTTGCTCCGCAGTGGCACGATGGTTCTGCGTGACAATGCGCTTTAATACCCGGCGTTACCTGTCACTCATGATTTTTTTCCACAAACTGTTCCGCTTCCCCGATGTGGTTTTCCCGTGTGTTGTGTAGGCCGTCATCACCTTCGACACTGTCTCACGCGACACACCTAACACAGTAGCCACTGCCGTTACCCTCACTCCACATAACCGCGCACCAACAATTTGCCCTCTTTGAAAATCTGAAAGGTCTCCCATTTTACACTACCTCCGTCTGCTGCAGCCACTGAACGCTGCTGTTCCACTGCGCCTGACGTAGTATGGAGACCGACCTAACACGCCACCACCAGCGGTCCGGCGCTGCGGGCGCCACGACACCACTGCGAACCCATAAATCTGACGTGTTGCCAACTACAGGTGTTTCCATTTTTCTGATCACCATCTGTATATATATATATATATATATATATATATATATATATATATATATATATATATATATACGAGATGTGGCTCTGAAAAAATAGGATTGATGCCACAAAGTTTTTTTATTGGTCATTTTGTACAATGGGAACATTATCTTCTTTAAAGTACCCCCAGGAAATACTGTTACCAATCGCCTTCTCAAACCATTTTTATGACATCCGTCGGTTTTCTTTTCACAGTTTCTTCTATCTCAAATCTAATTTCTCTCAGTGCTAACCTCATCTTGAAAAGTTTAAAAAAAAGCCATACGGAGCAAGGTCTGGCGAGTATGGCGGATGAGTTTGGCCAGAAGTTCTTCATTGCCAGTGCAGTGTAAGCAGGAGCATTGTCTTGGTGCAGAATTAATCACTTGTATGTCCACAAATCACGTTGTCGTCTTCTTACTGGCTCACGAAAGGTTGTCAGCACATTAAAGTAATAATGTTCGTTTACAGTTTCACACTCGCGCATGCAATTAATGCGTACAGTTCCCGTGGTGATTAAAACAACCGTCACTGCTTTGAATTGCGATTTGTTTATTCGAGCTTTCTTGTGGCGTGGCGAATTTGGGTTCTTCCAATGTATTGATTGACGTTTGGTTTCAGGATCGTCCGTAAAAAATCACAATTCGTTACATATTATCACCTTGTTTAAACAATTTTCCGGTTCACTATATCCAAAGTATCCAGGTCCTGACGGACCAACCCGATCTATTACGTTTTCCGCATTTTTTCAATTTAGACCAACACGAGTATATTCGCACTTAGTTTTGTTGACTTTTCTTTTGTGATTTATTCTGAGATATAGCGTGTACAACAAAATGAAGAAGATTCGATGTGAATCTCGTTTCTGACCTAAATAGTAAAACGAAATAACTCGGATTAAACCGGGAAGCGGTTAAGAAAACAGATCATCTTTCAGTGTTTATCGAAATGTCAGCATAAATGTTCATCTGAGTTTTCTTTCGTTCCAATATCTCGTTTCTTGGCGCCAACTTTGAACAAATTTTCATCTAAATTTGACGAACATTTTCTTTGTCAATTTCTATGACATCAGCAACAACTTGAATACTCAAGTTGTGTTTTGTCAAGTCACAATCACATTTAAAAAAATATATATATTTGAGTCTGTTTTCCACGTACAAGGTCGTCCAGGGTAAGGATCATTTGTGATCACTTCTTGTCCGGCTTTAAACAGTTTGAACCACTAAAAAATTTGTGTGCGTGATGAAACAGTCATTTCCGTACACTATTTTTTAGCAAATCGTAAGTTTTTGTTACGAATTTTCCCAGTTTGAGAAGAAACTTCACATTGATACGCTGTTCTGTTTTAACTCTAAGCATATATGAATCTAGAGCATCTAAAAAAAGCGTGTTAGTGAGTAAAAATGATTAATAGCATATGAGATAAGATTCAACTTTGAGACGACTGGGAGGTTAGCGGAAGAGAGAGGGGTGGGGACTTTTTGTTCTCAATACTACTTGCATAATACTACTGAATAAGACAGGTTTCGTTTTGTAACTAATTTTTTCTTCCAAATTCCCTTTTTTTTTTTTTTTTTTTTGCCTTCGTTGACTTGTCTAAAAACCCTGAAAAACGTGTTCCCTTATTTTTAATGAAAAATCCCTAAGCGAAGGTCTATCTCTCGAATGACATGGATTCGCGAGATATACTTTTCTTGGGTCAAATTTTGAACACTGCTTCCCCCCCCCCTCTCCGTTAGGAGTATTTGCAAAAATCCTTCCTTATCCCTTACTTTCGTGACAAAAGGAATATTATAACATTTATAAATATGTATGTGTTGATATAGACAACAGTCCGTATCGTATGATATCATTTCTTCTATGGCCAGACCTAAACATTTAACTTGTTAAGTTTTGTGGCCAGACATGTATAAAAATGTTTATCTATCTACACAGTTCTGATCAAGGATGTTATAAAATAGAGGATCTGTCCTTACAACAAAATCTTGAAGCCATACGTCACAGTTTCTCCACCCCTACTCTGCCCACTCCGCCCAATAGGATCGCAATGTTTTGAGCCAACAATCATGGCGGAAACGAAAGTAGTCAATCAGACGATGCACGAAACGAGAGTAGCCAATCAGACTTGGCGATGCTCGGTTGTTTTTTTTGGCTTCATTGATTTAATAGGATGAAGATACATATGGGCAGATCCTCTATTTATAACATCGTTGGTTCTGATAAAGGAAGCCATTAACAGAGGATGCAGCTGGATAAAGAAATAATTTTGTGAAAAATAAAAAGATAAATGCAGAAAATCTTCGGAAAATACATCAGTTTAAATATATTTTATCTTGAGTGTTATCATTGAAGATTTAGTGAGTAACCTTACGTTTTAATTAGTTCCAGAAATTACAATATTATAACGAACTTAGGCCTAGATGTTATAGTATTTTCTCAAATATTTACGTTAATCCCTTAGTAATGTTGCCTACACAATGATAAGTCACTCGATCTACTCTTTTAAATATTATATGCTATATACATACATTTTTTTTGAAGGGGGGGGGAGGCGGAAGTAACATTATGTCTCAATTTAAATCATTGCGCCTTCAAACCTGTATGATCTATTGGGTTTCATTTTATGACCCCTCCCAATATCAGTAACCTAATTCGCACACTGAGGCGCATATTTTTAAATCACGCTCGACCTTAACCATAGGAGCTAAATACGTGGCTCTGATTGGTTGAAGTTATCCGTTTCTCATCACGTAGCGTACATATAGTAGAAATCAAACGCCTGCTGCTGTCGGTCCTCGCGCACTAGCGCAACTGACTAGTAATGATTATCAGTTTTGGCGTGGGTTCAAACCCGGCCCAAGGAAAGTTTTTTAAATTTTTTTTTAAATTTTCATAACACTTTTATCATTAAAATAAGATAAAAATAATATTCATTTGCCTTTGTACGTAATACATAGGGGGGGGGGGGGTGCTGTACCTACGGCCGAAATTTGGAGTTGAATGTTTTCTGATCCCTATAACGCATTTTTTCGCAAATATAAAATTTAGGCACATAGTTTTGGGTCTCTTGAATACACAAAACTTGTGTCTAGTTCAAAATATTGTCGTTAAATAAAAATTACTTTTATTTTCCCAAGAATCTTTTTTTCGCGTAAGTACAACAGCCCGTTGTACCTACGGCCACCTATTATTTGAGCCCACGAATAGGTTGAAATTGAAAAAAAAATAGTCAAGAATAGGTCACAAATAACGTTTTATTTTTGTTAATAAACAGACAGTAAAGAAAACAGATCTTTGTGCAAAAGTTATCAAGTGTTATGCTCGTTAGTCGCAGACATTTGTCTGAAAAATGCAATTTTCATTTTTAACCCAAGTTGAAATCGCCGAAACCCACTGGAAGTAAGAGAAGATGTTATTGACGTGCAGTGGATCCAACTTTTGGTTATGGCAGCTTCTTAAGATATCAACTCGTGAATGTCAAGGCCCGTTTAGTAATCTGTTTATTTACTAGTTTTGGTGGCGCTCCTTTTGAAGTTCTCTTCAGAAGCTTTCTTGTTTTTCCTAATAGGCTTTTTCTATTTTCTTAATCTCTTGTCAGCTTGTCAAAATCCTTCAACTGCCTTTCTGTCGCCCCTGCCAAATTCGTTTATCGGGGAGGGGCCTTGGAATAGGGCCTCAAAAATTCTGGCAATATCAACAAGGATGCTGGTGGACCTCCAGGCATGATGGTGTGTTCCGAGATATGAGCCTCCTGCTGATTTATGCCTATTGCTGGTTCTAAATGGTGTTTACCGTTGTTCCTGCTTTATTGTCATTTGCTACTTGTTCAAGGACCTTAGTGTTGTAGCCGTAGGTACAACTGATTCAATGGCCGTAGGTACAGCACTTCGCCATCTTTACTTTACCGGTTGACGGTGACAAACCGAACATGGCTTCATCGAAATAAAAATTGGGAATCAATCAATAGAATCACTACCAATAGTTATAGAGAATTGTTGATACTTGTGCGTGCACTGCAAGGGAGAGAAAAATTACAGTTTGTGTTTACATTTTTTTTACTTTGACCTCCCGAAAATATAATAAAGAAAAATAAGTAGCTATTTATCAGACCAAGATCTCGGAACACGGCCACGTACGGAACTGAAGGGCTCGGAACGGAATCTTTTTTAACCAATTTCCGATCTTTCCCGAAAATACACGACTTTTAATGAGCACTGGTCGTAGGTACAACAGGCCGTAGGTACCAAGGATGTTACAAAATAGAGGATCTGCCCATATCACAAAATCATGAAGCCATACGTCACAGTTTCGCCACACTACTCTGCCCACTACACGCCACTAAGATCGCAATGTTTTGAGCCAACAATCATGGCGGAAACGAGAGTAGCCAATCAGACGATGCTCGGTTGCTTTTTTTTTGGCTTCATTGAGTTCATATGATGAAGATATATGTGAGGCTCTTTATATATATATGCCTAACATACTTTGAAAGTTTAAAACTTGTAATCACATCGTCCAATTATAAGTTACTAGCTAATATTTGTGTCATGATAATTATGATTCCTTTGTCACAATTTAGAAAAGCTTTGAAGCATTAATTTCCCTTTAAAAGGCTTTTCTGATTAGGCGACAGTGTGAATAAGCTATATCCTTTATGTAAATAAATTGCTATTAGTCCCTTAACGAGGTTCTCATTTCGAATTGAGCCAATCTAAAATAATGAGAATGCTAATAGACGGTATTTCTCTTCAGTAAAACGTCAAAAACAGCCGCTGCTTTTAATGATTTTAGAATTCCAAATTGTCTTCCATTGATATAACAGAACCTCCAGTGAAATATGTCTTATAATGGCGCGGTTTTAGTGCGATTGAGGCGCCCTTTGTGGTAGAGAAGAGAACTAATTCTGACACTCAACAAAGGGATGCCAATTATATTATCCCAGATGACTGTTCGTTTCTTTTTACGTTCCTTGCGAAAGGGAAGAAAAGAACATCAATTGTGTTAATACCCGCAAGACCTCAGAACTTCTCATTATTTTGAACAAAGTTTGGACAGTTCGAATTTTGTCCGTGACAACTCTTATTAGCAGCTAAAATGTTTAATCAATACGGGAGTTTTTTTTCTTTCCTCGTTTACTGTTGGTAACTTCACTGAAGCGAGTGCAAATGACTTTCTGTACCCTTTTCGACTCAATATGCATTTGGATATGTGTCTGTCTATCTGTCTGTTTCACAAAAACTTCCGTGAAATTTGTCCGTTTTAATGAAACTTTGTGTCTGTTTACTTTGAGACATAGGAAACAAGTTTTTTTTTAAAAAAATCTAGGGTTGAAATTAATAATGGACAGGCTTGCCAACCACACGATAATTTAACGTAATACACGATTATAAAACATACGTAATTATAAAACATACAGACTGAGGTTTTTAATAGTCATTCCCGCTAAAATAAATCATAACGGTTTGAGAGTTGGCAAATGGCATCCCTGCATCAATTACGTTTACGAGAGAGTGAAAGTATTGCTGATGTTCAAACTAGTACTAATATTTTAAAAAAAATGGTGAGGTGAGTGACGCGGATTTGGAATTCGAAATTGAAGATTACTAGATAAGTTTATCATATATTATTGTCATTATCGTCTCCCTTAGCGAAAAGAACATAATCTTGGGACGTCAAACGAAAAAAATCATTTCATTTTATTATTGTTATTATTACTACTATTTTACTTGTTTCTACCACGTGATACACTTTTGTTTTGTAATATACGATAATTTTAAAGAAGAAAATCGATAGTATTGTTCTCAGAGGTTGGCAACTCTGATCTAGAATAAGGAGTGCATTTATCTCATGTCCAAACTTGAGTTTCAAGATAAATGTTTTTAAAAGACCGTATTTACTCGAACAGAAGTGCCCCTTTTCTCAAAATTTTGGTTGGGGGAAAGAAAAAAAGAGTCCGCGAGATTTTAACTTATTCTTGTAGTACTCGGCGAGAGAAATCGATTAGTGAAGGAATTTTCAAAATCGGCCCAGACAAACATGGAGAAAATCGCATTTTCATGTTCCGGTTCAAAATGGGAAAGAAAAAAGGGACCGCGAGATTTTAACTGAATCTTGTATTATTCGGCGAGAGAAATCGATTAGTGAAGGAATTTTCAAAATCAGTGCAGGCAAACTTGGAGAAAATCGCATTTTGAACCGGTACATGAAAATGCGATTTTCTTCATGTTTGCCTGCGCCGATTTTGAAAATTCCGTTATTAATCGATTTCCCTCGCCGAGTACTACAAGAATCAGTTAAACACTCGCGGGCCCTTTTTTCTTCCCCATTTTGAACCGGTACCTGAATATGTGATTTTCTCCATGTTTGCCTGCGCCAATTTTGAAAATTCTTTCACTAATCGTTTTCTTGCACCTAGCAAGACAATTGGCAACGGGGTATGGGGAACCTAACCTCATTATTAATCACAAAGTACTACCTTTAGTTTTGATTTTCCCTGTCAAGATGAAGAAAGGCAATGACGAAAACTATAAACAATGATTTGAGAATGTTGACAACAAGTAGCAGGTTTGCCAACCATACGATAATTTATTGTGATATACGATAATTTAAATCATACGATAATGCTCTTGCGATAATAGGTGAATATATACGATAATTTTATAACGCACACCTTTTTAAGCAGTTTTTGAACGTGCAAACAAATTGTAGATTGTCAGTAAAGAATTACAAAACACAAACCCCGAAGATTTTAAGAGTCATTCCCACTAAAATAAATCAATAACGTTTTAAGAATTGACAAATAGCAACTCTGCATCCATGTTTTAAATTCAATTATGTTTACGAGAAGGTGGGAATATTGTTGTTCAGAGCAGTGTTAATTAGGATTTTTAAAAAGATGATGAGGACAGTGACGCATATTTGGAGTTCGAAACTAAAGATTCCTAGATAATTTTATTATATAGTAATATTACTATTAGTAGTATTATATTTGTTTTTACAATTATCACGTGCATAACAAATATACGATGATTTTTTGTAATATACGGTAATTTTAAAGACGGAAAATCGATAATTTTGTTTTCTGCGGTTGGCAGCTTTGACAAGTAGTGAGCCTTATCGTAACACCATTGTCAGTCACAAAACATTGCCATTGTTTTGTTTTTCGTATACCGGTGTTTGTATCCTCATAATAAAAGCATTCTCAAAATATACCTTAACTTTTTGGAAGGCATTTATATTCAGGGTGTATTCGAGTAAATACAGCATCTGGTTTTTCCCATAAATTTAGTGGCTTCGCATTGAGATTTAAGGTTGGTGTAAAGGGACAAGCTTTGCCGATAGATGTCACTACAATCTTCGTATCTTTCTCATGTATTTTTTACCTTTCACTAAAATTCACGATTTCTCTTACAAGTTTCAGCCTAGAGACTTCAAAATTTTTAGAGAAGGAACTTCATAACCTATCGAAGGGAACAATCCGTGTCGATTTTTTATTTAGAATTTTCTTTTTTTTTTAGCTAGCCAACGGCTAGCACCCTGTTAGAGGGTTACGCCCTCTTTTAGGTAAGGGAAAGCGGAACAATTATTGGATCAAGGATAATGGTTGGTCTAAGGGATGTTATGAAGTAGAAAATCTTTATTTATTTAAACATATCAACAAAAACAGAGGATTTAAGGATATTCACGGCCTTAACATATTCGATGGAACAGGAAAAGAAAACAAAACAAAAAATAAATAAATAAATAAATAAATAAATAAATAAATACAATATATGCTGTAATAGATACACAGAATCAGGAAATTACATTATATACATATTGAGAAACAAAGTATTATTCATATTATTAAGCAAGGGTGATCGATGAGAATTTTCTTTATTGTTGAAACAGTTATATTGTTAAAGGTTTCGATATCCATTTCAATAATGAAGAAAATTCTAAATAAAAAAATCGGCACGGATTGTTGCCTTCGATAGCTTATGAAGTTTCTTCTCTAAAAATTTGAAGTCTCTACGTTGAAATTTGTAAGAGAAATCGTGAATTTTCGAGAAAGGTAAAAAATACATGAGAGAGATACGGAGACCGTAGTGACATCTATTGGCAAAACTTGTCACTTTAAACCAACCTTAAAAATTGTTTTTTGTGTGGTGTTTGGTTTTGAGTGGTTTTATTGTTATTTATTTATTTATTTATTTATTTGGCCGGGGGAAATTACTACAGGCCTGCCTATTAGACCTTTTTCTTATTATTTAACCAAAGCCATTATACATGTTGCAAATTATCAAAATACAAGGAAAGAAATGATTTTTATTTTTTTTAAAAAAAAACACTAAAACAGGTTTGTTCAAGCCAAATTTATTTTTACATGAAAGAGCACACCCTTAAGCTATTTTTCGACATAGTTTCCAGAAATGTTCAAACAGTTGTCAGAGCAGGTGACCAACTTCTCCAAACCTCTCTCCAAAAAACGATATGGCACCACCAGAAGCCATGAACTATGAAGTATGATGTACGGAGTCTTAAAGTATGATGTACGAAACACCTCCTCCAAATTAGCCTTTTGATCCATTAGTGCACGATATTAGTGCTACAAACTTTCTTCATTGCAGTGGAAACTTATAGTAAAACTGAACTAGGCTATTTTGTTTGTGTGTGCATATGTTTGTTCTGTAAGAGCGTATGGTAAAGTCAAGTTTAATATTGTGTTTATATATACACAGTATATAAGTCTTATATGTGTAGCTGTGTGCGTGTCTCGAGGGAGACTACCGAAATAAAGTCCAAGCAAACATACATTCAACTTCATTTTCATTTCAACCTCCAGGGCAAAGAAGGCTGCTTTGTTTTTATACTATTTCTTTTGAGTTGTCAAGTCCTTTGTTCCACATCGTGTTACAGCTTTGGAAAATAACAACCATTCCTTTGGATTTTCTTCCCTGTCACACACACATAGATTTCTTGTTGTTCTTTTCCTAGATTGAAGATTGGTTCTATGGTCAGTCGTTACAGCAAATGCATCCATTCTACTCAGTGCATCTAACCCCTTGTTTCCAGTCACGATATGCCGTTCTTTTATTTTTTGTTTAGAGTTTTCTTGGGAAAAAAGTAAATAGATTTTGCTATTTTTGTCTTTTCCTTTTGCTGAAGACATTTGTTTCCCTTCTTCATTCTTTTCAACAGTCTTGTGTCAACTGTCCCCTTTTTACTTTCGTTTCAAACTCCTGCTGGGTTTATTTACATTTTGTACTTCCAGGCAGCAGCAAACAATAAATAACAAAAACAAAAAGCCTTTCGTTATCTTCAGTTTCTCAATGTTTGTTCTTTTAGAATATAGGTAATATCAAGAAATTTACAACGCATTTACAAATCGTAACTGCACAATTGTAAGTGGAACAGATCCATGCTATAGCAGGGATTTAAAATGGAATTTTCTCCTTGTGTATGCATTTAGATATAAGATTTCAAACAGATATATTTTGTATATGCCTTAATATCCGGCATTCTAGGAAGAGTTCAACTGAATATACTGATTACCACTCATTTTAGCTTTGAAACTTCTTGTATACAATAAAAGACAAATTCTGACCAAAGCATATATTGACTAATAAATTATAGCGTTATAGTTTCGGCAAATTATCTTTTCCTTCATCAGACACATTATGAAATACAATTTCTAAGACTTAGCTTATATACTTCTTAAAATGAGAGGAGGTCATATCTATGAACTAATAAGATTTGCTCTTTCATTTTTAACGATTTTTAATTAATTACATATTTGCAAAGAATGAATCTTATTGGTTCATAGATATGACCTCCTCTCATTTTAAGAAGTATATTAAGCTGTAGTCTTAGAAATTGTATTTCGTAATGCGTCTGATGAAGGAAAAGGTAATTTACCGAAACTATAACAATATTATTTATTAAATAATATATGCTTGGTCAGAATTTGTCTTTTATTGAATACACTGATGTTTAGGATTTTAGGAAGATGGAGAGATATACAACGTTCAACATAATTTCCTGCATATAGGAGTTACACAAATTTTAGGGTAGGCTTCTTCCTTATGAAAATGAAATCTTTAAGTTTTACGTCCCACGGTTATGACGGCTAGGTTGAAGGAGACGGTGATTATGAGAACTGAATGAAATGGTGGAAGGAAGAAAGTGAGAGGAAACGGGAGAACCCTTGGAAAACCTACACACACGATGTTTGTCCACCACAAAGCTCACTTGGCACGAGCTGGGATCGAACCAAGGACCTATGCACAAGAAGTGAACTCTCTACCACTGAACCACTGCGGCTTCTTCTCTTTCTTATACATCCCTATTAGCATTCCAGGCTTTTAATATCCTTACTCAAGAATTCATGGTTAAGTTTGTACTCTTGCATAAGCTTGCATTTATGCGGATGAAGACCTAACCAAAGCTACAGCCAACCTCAATTTCAAGATTCCTTTAGGCTTGCCAGCGATACGTAAAAAAAAGGCTTGTCTTAAAATTCCTTAAAGTTGACACACCTGTCACGCATGATTTAAAATTTTCACTAGGTAAAGCCATACACACAGAGAATATCTAAGCCTAAGTTTAACACGCAAGCATTCTGACGCAGACTTCATTCTTACAACTGGTCGAAGCATATACAAGTTTATACACGTCAAAGTTATCTGAACTCAAGCATGACTTCAAATTTACACTTGGCTATACAAGTTTATGCACGTCAAAGCTATCTGAACTCAAGCATTACTTGAAATTTACACTTGGCTAAGTCATAAACAGAGAAGATTTCCAAGGTTGAGTCTATCAGAGAAAATTAAGGATAAACTTACCGTAGACATACTTGCTTACTGGGATTATTCTTAAAATACATAGACATTTTTAATTTGTTCCAGTAAGTTCACATATTTGAAACACTTCTTCTTGTCGAATACTTTGAAAACAAGGTTATACAATAAAGCCCCGATTATTATCCACAAGCATATGATCCGCGGGTGCCGCGAAAAACTTAACCCTAGTGAAATCGCGCTCAATTATTGTTTACTGTTCTTTGTTTTTTTTTTTTTTGTTCCAGTACAGTATTGTTTTTTGTGTACTGTTCTTTATTTTTGTTCCAGTACAATTGTTTACTGTTCTTTATTTTTTGTTTCAGTACACTATTGTTTTCTGTTTACTGTTCTTTATTTTTTGTTCCAGTACAGTATTGTTTTTTGTTTACTGTTCTTTATTTTTTGTTCCAGTACAGTATTGTTTTTTGTTTACTGTTCTTTATCTTTTGTTCTAGTACAGTATTGTTTTTTGTTTACTGTTCTTTATTTTTTATTCCAGTACAATATTGTTATTTGTTTACTGTTCTTTATTTTTTTTGTTCCAGTACAGTATTGAGCCTGAACCTGAGCCAAAAGACAAACGAAAAACTTTAGTAGAAATAAGTACATATTGTGTTTTAAGAATTAGAATCTCCACCAAGCCTTTGTGCTATCATTTTGTGGTAAAAATTGCCACAGAGTCCGGTCAAAACTAGTTTAGGTTTTTAATATAGTTTTATTTTCATTAGTATTTTAATATATACAGAGTCCGGCAAAAAGTCCTCCCGTGTTTGGAGAGGGTGCTGTATGAGTTGTGGTAGGGAGCGCGTGCCCGCGGAATGTAACAACACCGGAAAATGTGGCGCTTGTGAGAGCGTCCATTCAGCAATCTATAAAGCGTTCAGCACTTAAACAGGTCGGCCAGACACATTTTCCCAGTACAGATCATGTTACTCTAAGGTTTGATACCCAAACTTGAATAGTTTTTCCATCTGAAAGAGAATCATGTCCGCCAAGTCCGAACCGAATGCGAAATATCTGCTGAGTACATCGTAATGCACATAGAACCACCATTACGAATATGCCCCTCCACAACAAACGCAGGATGCTCACTGCGCCCCTCTATTGCGACTACTGAAGATGGACGTATACCGCTATTGATCGATACCCCCTCCGTCGCCTTGTCCGCACCACAACTCACACGGCACCCTCTCCATGTACGGAAGATCTTTTTGCCGGACCCTGTATAAATTATGTTAAAATACTAATGAAATTAAAGCTATCTTAAAATACTAAACTAGTTTTGTTCATTCCATTGTCATTAAAATTGAAGTCCTGTAATGAAAGGACTATGTATTTACTTGTGACAAGCTGTGGTGGCTCAGCACTAAAAGGTTCTTGCCTGAGTACTTGTTGTGTTCGGACGTCTGTACTAAGAGTCTCTTGTTTTAATATCAGTGAAGAGACGCTTCCAGAGATATTGTTATCTGACTGCAATTGATGTGTAGTTGAACGACCTTTGTTTTTTTCTTCGTCAGCTGTGTGTCTTGTGATTTGAAAATGCAAGTTAATGAAGCATGTATCGGCGGATTCAACAAAATACTGTGAAGCTAGCATTTGACAAATCAACGTACGATCCGTCTTACTGCTCCACAAACTCATATGAATGGCTAGAAAACAACTTAAACCGTCAACTGGATCAAATTGCTGGGATCCAATTAAATACCAAAGAATACTGTATATTTATGGACTTTTGTGTTTTTGAGAAATTTCTACGTCATACGTCCCACGAAATCCCTTCTTCATAGAAATGGTACAGAAAGTTTGGTGAAGTCTTCGTAGAGATGGTACAAAATGTCAGGCTTAATATACACGTGTACTTGATCTTCCCGTCGAGCTTGACGCTATAGTTATTAGCTCAATGTTAGATGAGTATAGTGTTTTGAAGAACGTGGAGAATGAAATATAGTCAAACAAGTTTTGATTTCTAGTGTTAAACGGTGTACATGTGATAGTGTCCAGTCTAAAATGACATTACGTGATGTTGTATTCTACGTTACTACGTTACTTTGTGGTATGTGACGTGTGGTCTGTTATCCGTGGGTTTTCAATGTGCATAGATGCTACATGCTATTGGTTTTCACTTAATGACTATCCAACAAGTCAACAACATACACCAATTTACATTGTGTGGTACAAATTAATGGTTACCACACGTAATTATATCTCATTTAAAAATAAGACTTTTCGATGGTATTATTCAATCTTAATATGTTACCTTTGGTATATACATCAACTGAATTGGCATCTTGCATGCATTCAGCTTACTGATATTACCTTTAAGTTAGGCTGTTTTGCATACGACTTGAGCGTTCTGGTTTCAAATACTTTAGAATTAGTCACGGTTTTTAACCCTTTATTGGGCAGTATTGCTCTCAAGCAAGATCGCAATCTATTCCGTTATTCGCACGAATTATAACTTCAATAATAATTTAATTGGCATTATTGCTCTCATACAATATTCATATATGAATTGCGGGTCGCTTCTTTAGATATTTCTAATCTTCGTCAACAGGAAACAGTCAAATTTAGTCGTGTAGAAGCTTTATCTCCTTCGTTCCGCAAAAGTTGTTTTTTTTTAAAAATTTTTTTTATTTGTGGTTTCTTGTTCTATAGGAAAATATTTCAACGAAACTGTTGGTAATTACTGAGAGTATTCTTATGATATTTGACCACAATAGGGCAATGCTGCTCAATAGCTACATATAAGACCTATTTTATGGCAATGTTGCTTTAAAATAAACACTCCGTATTTTGTAACCAAAGTACAAAAATACTTTAAAAATTACGAAATTATGATCAGGAAGACATGGTTCAACCATAAAAGCAAACTAAATATTTTAATGGTAATGTTATTAATGCTTGCCAATTAAAGAATTAAACTAATCTCTTCGTTTAGACCCAGAAATGATGCCTGCCTCAATATGAACAAAATGAAGCTTTTAGGTTTTCGTGCTTGGAATTCATCATCGACTGAGTCCTCGATTCAAGTAGTTTCCTCTCCCAGAATTTTAGGAATCGCATTTCGAACCTCGATCTCTGAGATGGTAGAATATAACTGGCGTCGCATTGTCTCTTCTGTGTTAGTGCTATGTCAAGAATTGAAGTCCCGAAGTTTCTCCATGTAAGAAAGTGCGTGAATTGCAAATATATATTTGGCTGCTCAAATTTGGTTTATAAGTCAAATATGGGCAGTACCCAACAATTTTGGTCTTCGATTACAAATGCCTGTATATTGATTTGTTTGGAAAGGCTATATTTTTAAAATCTCTTATATGTTTCAACGTTACCGTCATCACATGACGGTCCACAATTAATGACTATCCAACTAAAGTGCAATGCGATCTTTTTTTTTTTTTTTTTTTTTTTTTTTTTTTTGCTATGGTACTATGTATTGCATAATGATACTGCCAATTCTGTAAAAACGTGGCTCTTCACTGTATACAAATTGTTGTAATTACACAATCTCTAAATTTACAATTGTTACCCCTCTCAGCTGAACTATTTACACTGTATTATTTTTGAAAGCAGCTATACCACTGTATATATTACCTTACCTGTGAAGAAAACTGTTAAATGCGTGTATTTACAACAAGAAGCCGGACGAAACATTTCTGTTCAAATTCAGGATGACTTCCCTCAGTATATCTGGCCGCAGACTTGGACTAATATTCAAAATCGAGTTTTCAATGTGAAACAACGCTCTATATTGTAATGATTTGGTAGAGTTATTGACCAAATGAGAGGAAATAGATGTTTTGCACGGTGCCCCTTCTCTCAAGGCAGTCTCCAAGGCACCTGCTGGTTTTGGTGAGTCTTGAAGGATAGCCTCCCCCCTTAGCTCAAGGCAGCTTTGTGAGGCTTAGTTGTAGTAAGGATCCCTAATTTAATGCAACCTCGGGTAAGGATAGGTGTACTCCTAGTCCAGTGCAACCTCAGGGCTGGTGTAGGTTATTTGATCAGTTATCAACTGATGCTGGGTCCTTCGGTGGTCCGCCTTTTATCTGTTTTTTTTTCGGGTCCTTCCATGAGGTCCGTTTTTTTAGTGTTTCTAGGTGTTTTTTGTGTCGGCTTTTTGTTTGCTAAGCTGCTTATAATAAATAGCACATGTTGTGTTGACATATGCTTTTGTTGCAATGTAAAAATCCTATTCCTAGTGTTATTTATAACCTTTTCGCTACCAACAGTAGTCTCCACCGAATTAAACTTGTGCCTCTTTATTATGGCACTCTCGATGCTATTTAAGCAGAAATTCAGTGTCTATCGACATAGGGGTGAGAAGAGGTGAGGGGTGGAGGTGGAAAATGGGTGTTATTACGGACTTTTTGTCATAACACTTTCATCGAAATGCGTTATCTAAGGGTGGGGAGGGAGGGAGGGAAAAACTTTCCGTAAACCCATTCTTTTCCTGCAAAGAAGGAGTATTTTAGCTACGTTATTTAAAGGGAAAACACTTCTTATAACGTATTATTCACAAAGCATGCAATATTATATTATTTATTTCAATCAGTTACTACTACTCTAGTCAATTGAGAACTGAATAACTGCTACTCTTGTCAATTGGGAACTTAATAACTGCTAATCTAGTCAATTGCAAGCTGAATAACTACTACTCTAGTCAATTGAAAACTGAACAACTGCTACACTAGTCAATTGAGAACTGAATAACTGCTACACTAGTCAGTTGAGAGCTGAATAACTGCTACTCTTGTCAATTGGGAACTAAATAACTGCTATCTTAGTCAATTGAGAATGAGTAACTAATACTCTAGTCAATCGAGGACGGAATAATTGCTACTCTTGTCAATTGAGAACTAACTGCTAATCAAGTCAATTTAAAACTTAATAACTGCTACTCTAGTCAACTGATAACTGAATAACTACTACTCTACTTAATTAATAACTGAATAATTACTAGTCTAATCAATTGAGAACTGAATAACCGCTACTCTAGTCAACTGAGAAATTATAACTGATATTCTAGTTAATTGAGAACTGAATAACTGCCACTCTAGCCAAATAAGAACTTAGTAACTGCTACTTTAGTCAATTGAGAACTGAATAACTGCTACGCTACTCAATCGAGCACTGAGTATGTTCCACTCTGTATAAAGTTAGTGCTCCGTGGTAATTCTCCTTCCTTTCTTATCCGTCTCCATTATGTTGCAAAGACGTTAAACAAAAGTTTTTCTTCATAAATCAATTGTGTTTAAGTGAATGGGTTTGCATTAGCTTATCTGAGACTTCGCCACTGTTCCTTTCCTGATTTCCGTGTTCCGAAAAGTGGATTGGAAATGTACGAAGCAAATAGGAGGAAAGTTGACAGGCACATGTTTGTGAGAAAAAAGAAGCGTCACGTGAAACTGGCTGCAGACATGAATATGCTATTAGGAGATTATGCATGAGGATTCCGGGAGAAACTGATCCGAAAAAAAAAAGAATGGCTCTGAATCGTCTTTGTTTGAAAATAAAAACGAAAGAGAGAGAGAGAGAGAGAGAGAGAGAGAGAGAGAGAGAGAGAGAGAAAAAAAAAGAAATAGAAAGGGGAGAAGCTGTTATTCGCTTTGATTCTAATTTTCTGCTGGCGTTTCAATCTTCGATTAAGTTTTCTGTGGGAATTAGAAGTGAAATTTTTATTCCTTTGATCAATAGAGGACTCTCGAGTGAAATGGATGAAGAAAAAAATGTTTACACTGTTATTAATAAGGAAAGATGATCCTTAAGAAGTTGTTGTTATTCATCGGAATCATCAGTTTGAACTTCAAATTGAAAACTCTGTTAAAATTATCGATATTGTTAAGATGATCGCCGTCTCACTGAAAAAAATTCGAGTTTGTTCTGTTTTCTCAACAGATTGAGTTGTATATAGGTCAAAACGGCTATCGAAGGTTTCAGCTTGTTATCGAACATTGCAAGTTATTGTTTTTTTACTATTAAATATTAAATGTAATTACCCGTCATGGTAGTCTTAATAAAGAACCTGGATTTTGAACGAAATAAGTAACCATCGTTGCCTTTGTTAATTCAAAACGGGCTTGAAACCATACCATGATTTATCATAATACACGATATTTTTAGCCTTAATGTTTGCCATATACGATAATGCCCTTACGATAATAGATGAATATACAATATTTTTTTTTATCATACTTTGCAGTTTTTGCATGTGCAAATAAATTGTAGACGTGCATTAAATAACTATAAAACAAACACATTAAACTTTTTAACAGTCCTTCCCGCTAAAATAAACGAATAATGATTTGAGAATTGGCAAATGGTAACACTGCATTCATTCTTTAAAATTCAATTACGTTTACGAGGGTCCGGAAACGTTATTGTTCAATGTACTATTAGTAAGGACCATGGGCGGAGCTATGGAGGGCATAGGGGGCATTGTCCACCAACTTTTTGACAAAAATAAAATGCCACTTATAAGATCCTTCAATTCTCATATGTATCAACCGTGCCCCCTAGCAGACAAAAGGTCTGCCCCCAGCAACCAATTCCTAACTCCGCCCATGGTAAGAACATTAAAAATAGTGAGGGGAGTGATGTCGATTTTGAGTTACTAGAAAAGATTATACTACTAGATTACTAGAAAAGTTTATATATTATTGCTATTATTAGTAGTATTATACTTGGTATTATATGCATAACGAATAAATGATATTTTTTTTTTTTTTTTGTAATATACAATAATTTTAAAGACGAAAGAAGAAAATTTTGTTCTCCGACTTGGGCAACTCTATTCAAAAGGAGAGGAAGGTCAATATTTCTACAACCGTTCCATTGTCCTGTATTTATATGTATAATCAGAGAAGAAGCGTGCATTGTTTCATCTTCCACAATTCCCCCCTCCCCCCCGAGTCGAAACTGGGAAAACGTCATTCTAGTCACTGTTCGTAGGTTTCGTTGAGAAAAATTCCCTCGACTGACACAAAATTTTACCATTAATTTTACCATAATTAATGTATATATGTTAAAGGAAGTGACAGTCACATCTGTTTTATCCATTTGCCTACTGCTTGTATTTTTTGAAAAAACTTTTTCCTTAACTTTTAAAAACAAAAATTACCAATAAATACACCCAACCAGTGGCGTAATTAGGATTTTATTTCGGAAGAGGCTATGCACAACACGTGAATAAGTACTTATATTTGTCCTTTTAAGTGCCGACAAATTTTAACGAAGTTTTGCATATAATAAATTTATTTCGGGGAGGGGGGCTTGAGCCCGATAGCTACCCCCTAAATACGCCACTGCACCCAGCCAAGAATGGGTGCTAATTATACTACTTTGAACAGGTACACAAACTAAAGTTATTGTATTGGTTTATTTCTGAAGAACAAAGAAAAATTTAGGCATTTGTATTGGTCAATCAACCAGCGCGAGAATTTCCTTGGATTTTCACATTTTATCGAAAAATTCCTTTTTTTTTTTTTTTTGGGTAAATTTACCTATGGTATTTCTTTAGATGAGGGACATTTCCCTTAAACTACGAGCACTGATAGATCTGATGAATATCTATCTGTGCGCAAAATTTTGATGGTTGTAGGTGGCTCCTTTTTATGACGACCCGCTCGGGAGAGTAATACTCCCGGAAGTAGGTTTTTTCGCGCGCTACTCTAGCCAGCTGTTTTACGCGCTATCCTAGTCAGTTGTTTTAAGTTGGTCACAAAATCTATATCATTTAGTACAAGGGGAACAAAACGAGCCTTATATCATGGAGTACAAGGGCAACAAAACGAGCTCTGCGGGGCTTCTAACCCGTTCCTTCTACTACTACTACTTATCTGCACAAAAGTAAGTAAATCACATTTTTGACTACTATTTTAATTTAGAAAGTGTTATAAAAATGTTAAAAAAAACTTTCCTCGGGCCGGGTTTGAACTCACGCCAAAATATACTTTCGTTACTAGCATATAGCGCTAACCCACTCGGCCACGAGGACCGAGAACAACAATCGTCTGAATTCTGCTATTTGAATGCAACGTGGCAAGACATAGATAAGGCCAACCAATCAGAACTGTGTTTTTCGTTCCTACTTCCGGGAGCATTACTCTCCTGAGCTAGTCCTTTTTTAAGCGAAAACCTACTGATGGATATACAGACCCACACATTTTCTTTCTTCTTCTTCTTCTTCTTCTTCTTACTATGAGGAGTGATCAGAAATTAAGGCTACAAGGTTAGAGTGAAACATGTATATATATATATATATATATATATATATATATATATATATATATATTTCATACAGCCAATACAGCCTACTGATAGTACATACGTTACGATATTTTTGGATAGTGTCTTCACATCGGTTGAGGAACTTGTCGCATCGTGGGATGAGTTTGAAGATTTCCGCCTGGTAAAAAATCTTGTCCTTGCGTGCTTAGCCACGTTGCCACTAAGTGTTTCATCTCCTCGTCTGAAGCGAAGCGACAGCCTCGTACGTGCTCCTTCAAGTGCGGGAACAGGTAAAAGTCGCTTGGAACGAAGTCCAGGCTGTAGAAAGAGTGGTCGATGTTATTCCAGCGAAACTGCTTCAACAGCGTAGTGGTATTTTGGGCTCCTCGTCGGTGACTTGTCTGTAACAACCACAAACATCATTCTACGACATGCTGACGAGGTATTACGGTCCCTCTGTAAACCTTTACCCGCTTCTGGTGAATTTTAAACCGCGGTGACGTGTTTCAAATACGGATATTGAATAACTGAGCGGGCTTCTTCGTGAGACCAATTTTCCAAACGAGTTGCCATTTGTGTCTACCTTCAACTAGCGCCGTAGGTGGCTGCATAGTTGCCAACTCCATATATTAAAAAATTAAAACACATACTCCTCATTTCTCTATAACAGACGAAACTCGAGAAACATCGGCCTTCTAATCTGTTTCTGATCCTTCCTCGTATTATTATCTTTAATAATAATAAAATAGTGTGTATGTGCGTCTGTATCGTTAGCTTTACGCATAAAAAGAAGTGACCTGAAGCCTTCAAAGTTCGTATTAGATAGATTCACCAGATGTAATTGCATACGAAGATCTTTTTCCAAATGTCGCCACTTGAGATTGGAAATTACGGGGGATCAAAGTGCATGCATAAAGGGAGATTATAAATACCCGGACCACTTGACATTAGTGTCAAATTCATAGAGTTTCAGAGTTGCTTAAATAAAAGACGCTCCCGACGCCATTGAAGTTCAATTTTAGCCTCCAGCATGATGTGAATTTCAAATAAGTATTACGATGGGAACAAAGAACGTTAATAACAAAGTGGAAGGAGGCCAGATTTATTGAAAAGAAGCAGGTTTGTTGTTATGAATTGAATGAAGGACTTAAAATTGACAAACGGTGGGACAAGTTATTGGAAAGACTTAACTTGTAGCTTAGTTTCCTACTGGACCAGGGAGGGAAATGGATTTATTGTCAACCTGGGTTTTGCACTCCTTTAAAATTGAGTTTGGAATGTAGCATTATTTTTGATAGAGCACTTGGAGTAAACTCAGATTGTTTGCATTAGCTTAAGGTATATTTTTAAATTACCTATTTTGTTAATGTTTAACGAACACACTTCTGGTGTGCTTATGAGGTGCTTTCGGGGATTTTTTACCATTGTTTTGAGTCACCAAAACAGAACCGCAAGTGAATACGAGGCACTTTTTAGACCAATAGTTAACATGCATTTCGTATCATATTTGATGTCCAAAGAATATGTTTGACTAGCGAAATGTTAGATATGTAACTCAAAGTGTATGACAGTTTGTCAATGTAAAGGAGGAAAGCTGTGAATTGGATCATACCTGCAACGGTGATGACGATGACCATCAAATTCAAAGAGCTTCATTGAGCAAGTATTTACTACTACTACCAGTTTCTTGAAATGTCCTTACTCAATACTTAATACTCAAGAACTGACTACGATATATTAAAGATCATAATATTAAACGTTGTTATTATAATGTTACTATGCTGCAGGCACGTAGCCAGCCCAAAAATGTACAGGGGGCCCGGCTAAATTTAGGGGTTGACGGATCCAACCATATTATAGTTCATCACCATATTATAGTTCATTTGCAAGCCTACCGTTAAAATTTTAGGGGGATAGCAGAAATTTAGGGGGGACCGGGCTCCCTAGACCCCCTGGATACGGGCCTGCTATGTTGATGACTCTTAACTTCGACTTGTTTTCCGACTTCCACTAACTCTCCTTCTTTGCCACTAAGACAAAATAGACTGAAGTATTTATACAAATGAAGAAGCTTGCATTACAGCACGTGCACTGTAACCAATAACCGTGAAAATAAGTGCCTCCTACCATGAAAAATATACGGTTTACCGTTTATCTAAAATAATGGTAGGAGACCGTTTTCCTGTCACATGCTTATGTCGGGCATGCGCATTGGAGAGAAAAAGCACATGTTCGAAGCGAGGATTGATGGCGCGTAGGTTCGGATGTGTTGTGCTTTGTTTTGCTTTGTTTCTTTCTTTTGTTTGTTTGTTTGTGTGTTTAGTGTGTGGTTTTCTGGTGTGATATATACAGTACTAGTGTTGAAGATATCCTGGAAATTCAACATTAAGCAAGGTAATGTATGGGAAAGCACCATGTTAATATTTGAACTTTGTTCGGTGACAAACAAAACTTTAGTTACCTATCGTGGCAAGCAGTTCGTTCCAAAGTGCAACGATGCGAAACCTAGAAGGTGCTGGATGTATAAACTAAAGTTCTTATGATAATGTAGCCAACTACGAGTGGTGGTGAAGGTAGAATTAGAACCACAATGTTGAAATAATAATAATAATAATAATAATAATAATAATAATAATAATAATAATAATAATGCTTAGTACAGCATTACATAAATTGTGTTGCATCAACTGGAATTTTTCATGTTACAGAAATAAAAGTATACTGTCACTCATGTGTGGCCGAAGGAGGGGCAGGGGGTCGCTCCCATAGCTAATGAAAACATATTAAATTTCTTAACACAAATAAAAAAATATCAAATGTAGTAGGATATATAGTAATCAGGGAGATGAGTCCCCTAGAAAATTTTCATCGGGCGCCCACGCTGTCATTATTTTTTCTGGATAAATGAATTGTTAGATTTGAAAAATTATTTCTGTAAATGTTTTTATCTTTAATTTTGTTCTGAGTACCTATAATCTGTTCTGGTGTCTTGTTAATACATTTGAGCGTTTAATAAATATGCAAAAGTTCGATACTCTGGAAGTTTGGTGACTTTTTTTTTTTTTTTTGAGCATTGATGCCACTGTTACATAATTATGCAAACACGTATTTATTAATTTGGGATAGCGGATACTAGATACTGTAGGCAGTGTTGTGAGAAGTCATATGATTTTACACTTGTTTAGTCGTAGTTCTGGTCATTCTAAGCTGTGTTGCCGGGCACCTGCTTGGTTATCTGAAACCGTAATAATGCGACTAATCGAATGAATCGCTGATTACAATATTTGAGGACTATTAGTCTACTGGTACTCATAGCGAAAATACATACAATAAAGCTAGTCTTAACACTGCAACAGAATAAAAGGACATGAATATTTGTTCCAACTACATTTTCAAAGCGTGCGAAAACTCAGCTATGAAATTCAAGAAGTAGGTTTTTTTTTTTTTTTGTATTAATATCGAATCCTCTTCTGGTGTTTTGTTCAATACATGACAAAATTGGTAATTTTGAAAAGAAAAAGCAATGTATGTTTAAGATGATATCAGAACAAGGGTTCGATATTATAAACTATGAATTAATTTCAACTTTTATTCTTATGGATATGCACATCGTAGGTGCAACGCTTCTTTCGTTCACTTTTGTGTTTTCTTTTGTTAAGTAGTCTTTAACACTAGTGGACCAGCGTGCACTCTAGTTGCATCCATCCAGGAAAAATTATTGCTAGCTAGTGTGTGTACTGATACAGTTTCCAGCAATTCGATGAAACTTGGGTCAATATATATTGCCCATCAAGAATTCTTACGGGATCTAGCAAGAGAGCACGCTGGACCACCAAGGACCTCTAGATAGGGAATCGGTGTGATAATTACCGTAAATCTTGTACGGTAATAACACACTTGTGCTTTATTTTTTTTAAAAAAAACGCGATCCCTAAATTTTACGGTAAATTACCGTAAAATATACGGTACCAAATTTGTTTCTAAACACGGTCAATATTATTTTGCTTCTAAATATACGGTCTGCCGTTTTTATGAAAAAACGGTGGTCCGTAAAATTTAGGGTAATCGGATGGCAGCGAGAGTTGATGATAATCGGTCAGTAAATTTAAGGCGAAATTTTTTACAGTGTGGCTCCCAAAATTCGGGTCAAAATCATACACATGCGTATGAAATTTTCTCTGAAGAAATCTTCGTTAACCAATTCCTCTTAAAATGGAGCGTCGTGTCAGCACTCTGTATTTTACGTAACTTACATAACGCTGTCCGTTGCAATGTGTTGGTGTTAACATAAAATTACAAAAGTGCTTACATTCACATAAACATCATTTCAGACAATTTTACAGCATTAACAACATTCGCAGTACTATGTTTCATTAAATTACAAATACCAAGACCGAAACAAATAAACTTTTATTTTTCTACAACTGAAAACAAAATATTTGTAATGAATGAGAATAAAATATTAAGATTTCTTGACTATGGTGTTTAGTTTCAGTTTTGTCAACTTTTGTTATGATTGGTTGAGTCCCCTTCTCACCATTCAATCAGCGCTGAGGACTAATATTGGCGATCGTGTTATATTTAGATTCAACCCCCCGTTGTTTGTTACAGTATCTGATGAAGTCAATGTGTTCAGTTATTTGGCGAAACTGTTACACATGTATAATTTTTAAATAAACGTTCCTTTGTCCAGTGATTTTATGTATAGCAAAGCTAATATGAACCAGTTAGTAAGTTAACGTGATATCAGAACAACTTGAGACCCCACTGGGAATTGAACCAGACACACTTTCATTGGAATGCGGATTCTAAGGGGGAAAGTTTGTCATAAATGCATTCTCCCCGTGCGGAGAACGAGTATTTCAGAACTCTCTCTGCTTGCAGTGGAGTATTGAAAGTTGTACCCCATCTCACATAGCTTGCTTTATGAGGAATCCTTCCCGAGGCCATCAGCTCTTAGGACGCCAATTTTAACCTAAACATTAGAAAACTTGTACTTATTTCGTATCATACTGTTTAGAACGGGATAAAATTGGTAATGGGAGAAAACGATTCCCGGCTATAATTGAATCGGTGAGTAGAAAAAGAACATTCCAAAAATAAAGGATAACATTCCACAATAACAATTTCTCCATAACTAAATATCCAATCCATTTACGTTTTTGGAATTTTGGGAAATGAAAGGTCTTAACATACGCTACAAATCTCCCATACAGATATTTTTACGTAAGCAAAGCAGTTTTACTTTTGCTTTTTCAAAAGTAACGTGTTGGAGAATATTCTCCTTTTTCTACTCACTGATTCAATTGTTCTACCTTCTACCTAAGGAGTACTTTACAATGTATTATTTGGAGAATGCTTTGTAGAGTGAATCCCTCCTTTTCTTTAATTGACATAATAAAAACAGTATTTCTTACAAAATTCATTTATTTTCTTTCTTCTGTCTTCCAGTGAACTTCGACCACTTTCAAATTTTGAGAGCCATTGGTAAAGGAAGTTTTGGGAAGGTGAGTACAGGTTTTATTTCGCACATTAACAGATTTAATGCATGCGTAACTGTTGTTATACAGTATTTTGAACTTCCTGAATTTCACTCTGTGGTGACAACGCATCGAAGGATGTATTTGACGCCATATGTATTCACAAGTTGACTTTATTACGATCAAGCAATAATTATTATTTTAAAAAAGTATTAATTCAAATGCTTTTACTACCCATGTGCGGAAATTAGTGAATGTGGGAGTAAGTGTGTTATTAAGTAATATGAAGTGAAAGCAAAGAGTAATGTACTGCATTTAGATCGCGTAGCATATCACAGGAAAATATTCCATGATCAAAGTGACCTTATTTAACCCTTAGTTAGTGACATGAGGTCCCACGGATACCTTTTTTGCTTCTCCCTCTAGCAGACGATTGACCTTGAATACGTGCCACTCCTAGTACCTTTCTTACTCGCAGTTGCCTTCTTGCATACAAGTAGCTGTAAAGTTCGGATGTCTAAGCGTCACCGTTACGTTTCCTTGCAGTTAGTAGAGGCCGAAGGACCATACGTCACTATAGATATACCAGATTGACTTGATACCTAGTCTTCCGTTACGAGCGCTGCTATCGGCTGAAGGAATTCAACTCCCTTTCGCTAAGGCTCTCTCGCTTAGCAACAGCTGTACCCTCATTGGCTCAACGCGTGGGTGTGAGCTTTAGTTCGCATTTTTGCCACGGCTCAAGACATTTTGGCATCACTATAGTTGTGTTACTATTTTGTTCAAGAGCAGTGTTAATATTTTATACATTTTGAAACTTTTTACTCACTTTCTTCTCGTATAATGTGGTTGATTAACCTGGCCGATCTACTGTGAATGTTTATGATTGTGAATTTACAGAGAAAAAAGTTAATTACATGTTATATAATGTTTCAGAAAATGGAAGTGATGCACTGGGAAGAAAGGTAGAACAGAGCCTTGCAAATTTGGCGAAACTAATATAGACTTCAAAAATTTAACAAATCTGTAAAAGTCTTGGTTTTCATTGACAATAATTTTGAAGAATTCGTTTACTATAATTTGCATATCAGTGTCAATGTAGCCATATATAAAACTATCTTTATTTACACTTGAAAACTTATACCAGAATGGTTTGAGCAGGGTATATCCATATTTTTTTTATTATATCTATGGTGAGTTATGTTCTGCAGCTATAATGTATGTTTAAAACAAGTTTGTGTTTCAAAAGCAATTGTGTTTCTTTTATATTTAGTAATTAATAAAGGGTCTCACGGTAACTATGCACTAAAAATTCACTAAACTAGTTGAGGGTTAAATCTTGCCTGTTGCTATGGAAATGTTAAACTTACATATGTTTTTAACGTATTATAAAGCTCAAAAGCTGATTTGATGACTGGTTCTTCATTCTCGGTGTCCATGGTTATAAGCCTGATTAGGTGCTTCTCCTATAGAGTTCTGCTTAAGTTGAATACTTTAAACATTGTCTCACTCTACTTTTGATATTAGACGTCAGCATGGCTTTCCTTTGTGGTTGTAGATTTGTTTTATTTTCTTCTAGAATTTCTTGCAAAATCAATTTATTATAACGTGACGTTTTGGTTTTACCTTATTTTTCTTCTGAGACGTTTTGACGTTCTTTTCCCCTGGAGTTTCTACTCTATGACAGCTGAAATCTAATTTTTCACTTTGATTTCAAAGTTTTATCTTTTTATGTCTATCACATTTGGGAGTATCTTGGAAATAAACATCAGACTTGTATTTAGTATAAATCAGGATTTGAATATAACAGAATAAATAAAAAAAAAAGATATCTAGAGATACCCATTTCAGGTTGAGTTACAAATATCAAAACCTGCATTCAAGTAATTCACTCTTATTTCTGAAATTTATAACTTATTGGGAATGCCATTGGTTAATCTGGGTGAGATTTAATACTACGAAACGTAAAGAAGCACAATCTGCCTTGAAAATTGATGTAACCATGATTCCAAACTGATTATTCTCTGTGTGGGGATTATCCGTCGAATGTCTGACGGAAATCAGTTTATTTGAAACTTTACACTCACACCAGTGGCGTATTTAGGGGGCTATCGGGCTCAAATCCCCGCCTAGAAATAAATGTGTTAGTTTTTTGCATTCCATTCCAACAATAACCCTTCTTACCATTTCTAAGAATTTCATTCATTTTCCATTTTCTTATGCTCTTTGTTCAGAAATACGTAATACCTACTGCATTTGCCAAATTTCATTCCATGTAAGAACTGTGTTGTTTTTCTTCTTTCTTTCGTCCATTCTACTCTTCTCTTTCTTTTTCTTAGTTTTACTTTCTTTCGTTTCTCCTATCACACTTTCGATCGTTGTTAGTTGTGATTCAAGTCGGCCGTCGTCAGTAACATCAAAACTAAGAGGGGCTGATAAGCGAAACTGTTGTTCCACACCAATTTGCATGGATATCAACACAGCGGGACTTTAGTAAATTACAGCAAAGGAATATTTACATCGTTTAGTTATAAAGAAGGATAAATGTTTGAATTAAGAATATCAAGAGGAGGTAATAAGTAGCTCGGGAAACTAGGTAGGCCAAGAGGATGGTTCCTTTTAAGATTCGATTCACTGCTAATTTTTTGTGTATCATGTGACATAAGGTTCAGCAGTCTTCAAATCTTTGTCATTAAAACTTCAATTTATGTATAAATTAAAATATATTTAATTCTTAAACGCAGGTGGGCAAATGAACCAGCTTTCTCGTGTTGTGCATAGCCACCCGAAACAAAATCCTAAATACGCCAGTGACTCATACAATTAGAACCGGATAAAATAGTTTGCGATGCATGGTAAACCTATAACTTTGACTGTTTGTTTTCCATAAACTTATTTTTTCTCTCTCTGTCCTGTTTGATATGTGTCCTCTTTTTGATCTTCAACGACCAGAGCATATTCCAAAGAAACAAAAATCGTAACCACGGATTTAAACTACAGCAATGCTAAAAATTAATTATGTATAACGACTAAACCAAGGATGTTATAAATAGAGGATCTGCCCATATTTTAATCCTATTAAATTGATGAAGCCAAAAAACAACCGAACATAGGCACGTCTGATTGGCTACTCTCGTTTCTACCATCGTCTGATTGGCTACTTTCGTTTCCGCCATGATTGTTGGCTCAAAACATTGCGATCCTCTTGGGCGGAGTGAGCAGAGTAGGGGTGGAGAAACTGTGACGCATGGCTTCAAGATTTTGTTGTAACGGCAGATCCTCTATTTTATAAGATCCTTGGACTAAACACAGCGTTATACTTTTTACTATTCTTTTTTTTTTTTTTTTACTTCCTTTTATAACAATGGCATGTGCACAAATTTCTAACACATTTGTAACGATCCTCTTTGAGCGTTACATTTTCTCAAAGAGACTATTTTATAGAATCGTTTAATTAGCTCTTAGTTAAGTATTATTTCTTTCCCATTTTTATTTTCCCAGCTATAGGTTTGTTTAGCTGAAGTACGCTACTTACTTTGTTAGTCTATGGCCTGCATCGAGTTGGATTTTCTCAATTCCGCGAGTTGGCATTAGTGGCTTAAAATTGGAGTAGTTGTATTTTCATTTAGATCGAGTAATTTGTTTGTGTATATTCATTAAATAACAACATATATTTAATTTACTTTCGTCTTATTATATTCAAGCTTATATCATAGTTTTCGTTTAGTTTTTGGGTTATGCTGCGCAATTAAGAGCAGCCAATCAGGAAGCGAGGAGGATTTTTGAGAGCACTTTTTTGTTCTGCCTCCCTGTACCGCAAGAAACATGGCCGTCGAATGGTAGCTTACTAGCGTACCCTCTGCATTAACCGAGGATAAAATTGGAATACTGAACGAAACAATGTAATCAGTTACCGTTAAGTGATTCTATATAAGGAAAGTGGTGTGTTGTAGCGAGAATGTAGGAGCAATATAACTTGTGCAACTTATAAGCTACCTTTCCCGATTCGCTGACCTGTAATTTTACCAGCCTGGTTTCAACTAAGTGCTTAACGATTTTCAACATTAAAATGTGAGGAACCGTAGAGGTTTATCGTAATCCTGTCTGTGGTGTTAACATTCCCTGCAATGACAGTAGGAACTGTCTTCCTGTTCCGGTTTGGTCTTACCCGCTGTTTTTTAATAATCTCTGTGGTGTCGTCGGTGTAGACTATCCTCTACAGTGACTTTGAAGCTGAGAACAAATACTCATCCAGTTCGTAGTCTATTTCTTCTGATGGTTGCCATCGGTGTAATTTTACGCCTCGCTTGGAGTCTGTTATCGCGTCATGTCGAGTGGCCTGGAGAGACTGCCGGAGATTGGTTGTCGTTCACGATGCTGCTGTAACCGTGCCTCCTGAAATTGGCCTGCTGAGCTAATCTCACTCCACCTGTGGGATACTGTGAGTAGATGTTGGACTGACTTTGATCATCCGTCATCAGGTAACTCTTTATATTATTTAGTTTTCGACGCAGCCGGTCGAAGAAGTGACTTTCATATTGGAACTGTTCAATATCGTCATTATTTCAAATAATTAGTAAAATTGATACTGTCTCTGTTCACAAATTAGTCCATCAAGTATTATCAATATCGTGTATTTACTCAATTCTCATTTCTCCTACGATGTCTAAAATGTTGTCTATTACCACGCGTTCTGTATGTAATATGACTGAGTAAACTCAAGGTGAGCTCTCCATACAGTAAGTCGATACATACGCCGACGGGATAGTCCGGTGTCAATGTCATTTCTCTCTTGCATTAAGCGAAAATAGTTTCTTAAGTCGAGCAGATGTATAAATGTATCATTTACTTTACAGCTAGCTTATGTTCGACCCGTTAGTGGGCACTCCGTATTGCATATTTTATAGTTGTCTTGACTTAGTAAAGTTAAAGGTTTTGTTAGCGACAGCTAGCTCATGTTCAACCCGTCAGTGGGCACTCACTCCGTATTGTTTGCTATAATCCATAGTTTATGATCTGTAATTGAAGTTGCCACGTAAGAGAAAGATTCACGTTAATCCTTGAAGTATTTATATGTCCGATCGTTAGTTAAGAAGCTACTTTAAATCGTCTAGTTGGACGCGTCGAAGACGGTGGGCATTGCTATTGTATTCACGCCTAGATGTGATGGTGTCAGGGGTGGAGTTTAGGTTGCTGGCTGGTCTAGTACCTCCTATGAATGTTTCTGCTATATGTATTATTACCGCCGCTGTTTAATTGTAAGCCAGGTCGAGGAGTGGCGCCCTCTTAATACAGTTGGTTGCAGAAGAGTAGTGGAAATGTTATGTTCTTGGGAAGGAGGATTGGTCGACTGAGCCGCATAATTACTCCCTCTGTAATGAGATATTTTATAAGCAGTAATGTACCTTTGTATTCTCCCTTCACTTATTACGATGTAGCTTACTAAAGTAATCTATCTCAAATGTTTGGTTGAGGAATGTAAACAACTGTCTATGGTATTATCAAGGATAACATCTAAAACGCTGTTGTTACTGGTTATTCCATTGCGTTGGTGTGAGAAGATTTCTAAAAATTCGAGAGACTGAAGTACATATGTCTAATGATTTTTTTCCAAACTATGGTTATTGAGTCTAGCTGAACTTTATAATCGCTAACATTGATATAATTCCTGCAACTATCTGCTGTTCGCTAAAGAGGTTAAATAAATATAATATGCAAATTATATGGTGTTATTTTGGCAATGGATTTTTTTTCCTTTTCATGGTAGCGATGACCACATTGGTGTGCAAGAATCTGGAAATTAAATAGCGTTGTGCTTACTGGTCCATAATTGTAGCATAAGGAAGAAAGTAGTTTCAGCGACCCAATAATTTTTTTCTTTCTTTTCCCTGTATAACATTAGCTACGAATGAAAGTGTAAACAGTTATGTCTCAAGTTTGGCTTTCCAGTTCAGGATTCAATTAGCGAAAATCGTTCGTTACAGATTCTGCCCCTAAAATTTATCTGAAATAAATGACGACAGCACCAGTATTGGATTGTAGTGAGATACAATATTAAGTATAGGCTGGGGCTATCATTTCTTATACCTCCAACCTATACTTAACATTGTTTCTGACTGTATATTTGACATATGTGAAAATTCTTGTAGTGTAGTTTTGCTTAACTCGAGCTTCCCTCCAATTAAAGGAATAACATATCGCTTTTCTCGCATCTTATGCCAATGAGTAAAAGTTTTTATCATCTAAAGTTTTTACTTCAAGAGAAACGATCACTGTGTAAACCTTTACATCGTCACTATCTCAAGGGAAAAAGTCACAAGTCATCGGTACATGGGAACAAAGAAAGCATCCTCACGTCATATCCACCTATAGAACGGATTGCAGGACGCTATTCGGGGTCAGGCAGTAGTATTGGTGTGATCTGAGGAACTTCTTTTGTGTTCCTGAGTCCTCGGCTGAGGATGCATTGTCCAGAAGTATGTAGGATCTCTCCCTCTAAATTTTAACAAATAGGTACGTTGGCCCACCCCTTCAGATCTAAAATGAAAAAAGTGAAATGAAATCTTTGAGTTTTACGTCTCACGCGTATGCCGGTTAGGCTAAAGGAGACGGTAATTATGAGAAATGAATGAAATGCTGGAATGAAGAAAGTGGGAGGAAACGGGAGAATCTCGAGAAAACCCACGCACACGGTGTTTGCCCACCACAAAGTTCACTTGGCGGGAGCAGGGTTTGAACCGGGACCCCATGCACCAGAGATGAATGCTCTACCCTTTAGATCTAGAGGAGTACGTAAGACCACATCTTAAATTTTGGAAATTACTCTATTTAAACGTTTGGTATGGTAGTATAGAACTGGGGTACGTACGCTCATATCCCAAGTTATTGTCGCATGTCTTTAAATATGTTGTTGTAGGAATATAATTTGATAACGAATTCGCGCGGTATTTCTTCCAACGTTAGTATGTGTATAATCGGCAAAGACATGTATGTGGCAAATTTCATGTCAAAAGAGCAGTAAATACAAACAATAAAACGAAAATAAAACTTTCTTGTCCATTTAGCAACATTTTGTTTTACTCATTCTAATTTTCGTATTTATAATTCTTTTCCTATAAAATTTACCACAAATATACATTTCCCGATTACACATATATTATCAGTATTAAAAGTTCCCTGCAAAATCATTAACAAATTACATTCTTACAAGAAGACAGTTATAGATATACGACAATCATTTTGGACATGAATGTACCTCTGTAAGTTTGATCGGTCCACCTGAAAAAAAAAGAAATGAAATCTTTGAGTTTTACGTCCCACGGTTATGCCGGTTAGGCTAAAGGAGACGGTGATTATGAGAAATGAATGAAATGGTGGAATGAAGATAGTGGGAGGAAACGGGAGAACCCCGAGAAAACCCACGAGCACGGTGTTTGTCCACCACAAAGGCCACACGGCGCGAGCTGGGATCGAAGCAGGGACCCCAAGCACCGGAGGTGAACGCTCTACCACTGTGCCACCGCGCCCCCGATCGGTCCACCTGGTTCCCTTTCATAGAAAAAATGTAAATTTCAGAGTTTTTGACCTATTCTGTCCTGTTTGATGAGGATTTACCAAGTTATATTCGATATTAGTTTATTCATTTTCTTTACACTAATTTTTTAAACACTTACCGCCTTATGCAGAATCATTTTGATGCATGATTAGCATCATGCTAAAGGCCTGACTACTGCAGGAAACATATGTTAGTCAAACTCTTTAGTATGACACTAATCACACGTCAAAATGACTCTGCATAAGGCCTTTAATTTCTACCAGAATAGACAGGAATACAAGACAGAAACATCGAGGACAATTTTAAAAACATCCGAAGCCGCAGTGACTCAGTAATAGAGAGCTCAGCTTTCGTGTGTGGAGTCCTTAGTTCGATCTCAGATCGCGCCAAGTGGGCATTATGATGGTCAAACAGCGTGTATGTGGGTTTCCTCGTGGTTCTCCTGTTTCCTCCCACTTTCTTCATTTCACCATTTTGTTCAGTACGATCGATTTCATTAGCCTCGGAGTATAACCGCGGCATGATAAATTAAAAAAAAAGTGAAAATCCCATACTCTTCAGTGGGGTTCGAACTCATGGATGGCTTCGCGTCATGGTTATTAACCTGTATCCCAGAAGTCTCGAGTACAGTGCAACGGGAAAATTTCGCTTTATTACGCCGCCTCTTTACTTGCTCATTGACTGAGATTCCGCTAGCAATAATATTATCATATTTTTTTTCCATCAGAGAGTATTGTTGCACTGAGCTATCACACTCCGTGATGCAAAAATAACCACGACACGAGGTCTGATCAAAAAATAAGGTTACAAAGCCTGCAGTAAAACGTGTATATATCGTTTCATGAAACCTATACACCCAACAGATAGTACATACATTACGCTTTTTTTCGACAGGTCTCCATATGAATTGAGGCACGTATCGCATCGTGGGATGAGTTTGAAGATTCCAACCTCGTAGGAATCCTGTCCTTGCGTATTCAGCCACGTTACAAAGTGTTTCACGTCCTTGTCTGAAGCGAAGCGACGACCTGCTAGGTGCTCCTTCAAGTGCGGGAAGAACAGGTAAAAGTCGCTTGGAGCGAGGTCCGGGATGTAGGTGCGACGGAGGGTGGTTGATGATACCACAGCTGTGTTCAAATGTCGATGATGCCGTGCTAGGCTAGCTTGACCACTGCGCTCCTCGTTGGTGAGATTTTCTCGAACAATCACAAACTTTCGACACCATTCTGCGACATACTAACGAGACATTACAGTCTCTCCGTAAACTTGTACCAGCTGCCAATGAATTTCATCCACGGTTATATGTTTCGCCCACAGATATCTAATAACTGAGTGGACTTCTTGGCGAAACTCAGTTTCCAAACGAGTCGCCATTTGTGTTTACCTATAACTTGCTCCATACGTGGCGCGTGGATGAATTTATCCACAGTTGCCAACTCCATGTAGACCCCTACAATATTAAAATTACTGAGCACTTCTCATTCGTCTATAATAGACGAAATTTCAGATATATCGGCCTTGGAACCTTAGTTTCCGATCCTTCCTCGTAATATTGCAGTTTCATGGACCGAAGGCAGGGACTCTAAGTGAATTCTCATCGGGTTAGTTCAGCTTTAACAAACTTCAACTGTACAGCCTTTTGTTTATAACTTCTTCATCGCCTCATTTACTGCCATCCCAATCTCTTGTTGTCAAAACTTAAAAAAGCAAAATATAATTGGTCGTTTATTCGCAGTTCTTAAGCCTGTCTTTCTTGGTTTTCTTTCCTTTCTCTCTCTCTCTCTCTCTCTCTCTCGGAACACGTTATCCAGAATTTTCTTTACCCTCATCAAAGAATGTTTAGAAGAGCTCTTCGACTTGCATTTCTTAGGAAACGTTCGTGCATGATTTCCTTTTCACGTGGTAGCCTTCAATGTCAAAAGGTCCTTAAAGTCGTGGATTATTCTGTCAGTTATGAAGGAAAGACAATTCAATTCAATTGAATTCTGAATCTTAGTGGAATTAGGATCACGTTAAATTCGTGTGGTTCGCTATCACTAATACAAATACAGTACTTCAGGAAAGCTATTCAAAATCATGTCATCTCTTGTTTTCTTTCTTTATTAAAACTTTCGAAATTCTTGTGATGTGATAACTAAAGAACTCTATGGCGATCTTTATGACTTGAATAACCCTAATGTTCGTCGTAGAGACAAAATACAGTGGGTTCTATTCTCCGTTTAATCTATCTTTTTTTTTTTTTTTTCAGAACTATTACTTACTTATTCATAACAGTGGCGGACACAAAGGGGTTTCGGGAATGTAATTCCCTCCTTGAGCAACATATTTTGTAGAAATGAGAATTTACAATATAAAGACTTACACGCAAACAAAACCCAGAAATTATATGAAGTTAGGAGCTTGAACCCCAATTAAAGAATTTCTATACGTCACTGCTTTATAATGCGTTTTTAATAGTTAATTTTCGTATCGTTCTGTTGTTGGGAACGGAATAATATAGGCGAAAAACATTTCTTAACAAATATTAAATAGATACTAATATGAACATATGAATGTGCAGAATGTGGCAACCGTTATACAGGGTGTGTCAAAAGTCCCCTGACATAGGGTAACTCTGTTATCACAGTTACAACAAAATGGAAGAGGGGAAAACCGTCTCCAAATATGATGTTTTCAATCTAAAGTGAAGGATTATTTTTTTTAAATTGGACGAGCCGTTTGGACTGTACACTTTTTTATGCACCCAATGTTAAAATGCAACGTTGCCATTTACCGTGAGGTGGATAATTTTTGTACGAGTATGGTAAATGGGGCATGTTTGAAATGCGGTCTGGCCATCAACACGTTAGCGTAACTTCATTCCAGGTAAATAGCAACGTTGCATTTTCATTTAGCATTGGACACATAGAGAATGTACAGCCCAAACTGCTCGTCCGATTTAAAAAAAATCTTTCTCTTTAGTTTGTTGTAACTCTGATAATAACAGAGTTACCCTATGTCAGGGGACTTTTGAGACACCCTGTATATAATATAAAGATATTTTAACAACTATTTTTTAATATCATAATCCGAGATATCATGAGCAAAGCTGGGGGTTATTAGTATATTCCACAATCTTTAATTTATTTCTAAAGAAATACAAATGGATTTATTATTTTTTTCAGAAGGCGGAACAGCATTAAATCTCGTTTCTGTCAGATCGTACAGTTCATCATCAAACATGATGTAGCTCACGAATGTTTTTTTTTAGTTTAATTTTTCTTGTCTTTAGTGCCTAAAAACTATCTCAAATAGTAATCTTAATATCTTTTAAAAGAATTAACTTTGTTCTCAAAAAATTTCACTTCATATATATTTTCATTAATTATCCTCCATGTCAAAATACTGTTGTTGTCTTTTGTCCTTTCTGAGAGGTGGCATATTATAATTGGGACACGGTGGACACCTGTTGGTTCTTTTACACATTTCAATACATGAAGCCGCAGTTAACATACCAAACATTACAACTAACAGGATGGTTACAGTTGCCATGGCCAAATGGTCCTTGGTGAATCTCTAGTATTTTTTTTTTTTTGGAAACTAAAACGTATCAAAAATTAGCCGAAGACACTTTTCCTTCCATGCATAGGTTCCTGACTTGCAAGCAAGAAGATTGTATCACACCCTCCGTTTATTTTGTTTCGTAAATTTAATTTAAAACTAGAACAATTACCATTTAAACTGTAGTTTTGATTTTTACATTTATAGAGCCTTGGTAACAGTTACATATGGAACTGGTATTTCACTAACAATGCATCTTTGTTACGTCAAATTACAGGGTGTTTAAAAAGAACGGCCTGATTTTAAAAGTCAATATGTATTGATAAAAACATACTAAAAACGGGATAAATTGCTAAATACTTACAAAATCTTCATGCTTTAGCTATGTGTAGCAGTACGAACAACATCTAGACGATAGGTAAATTCGTCATAAACTTTACACAATGTATTTGTTTACAGCAGCTATGACGGCTGTTATTCTGTTCTTCACTTCTTCTGGAGTCCCCATATGCGCATGTTATGTCGGTTTACTTTATAGCTAACATGAAATGTTATATCACTGAAAATTAACCGTGGCAAAAATGTATCGTATTCCATATCCTTTAGCAGAGCATTGTAGAAGTCAACCCGTTTCCTTTTATCACCAATCCGAGGAGCTTGCACTAATTGCAGTCTGTATGGTTTATAGATGAAACGACGCCTAAATACTCGCCAGACAATAATCGTATGAGGCATTGCTAGTTCTCTGTTTGCGCGGCGAGTAGACTTTCGCGGACTCCGTTCAAACGTTTGCCGAATTGTTTCCACCATTTCATCACAAGTGCGAGGCAGACCTGGACTCTCACCTCTGCACAAACATCCTATCTCTTGAAATTGGCGATACCAATGACGAATGTTTTTGTGTACAGGCGGATCAATGCCAAAACGCCGACCGAAATCACTGACTCAGTCTTTGCAAACTGCAGCACACAAAAAGGCTCCCGTTGAGCAGACGCCATCTTACTTCTGATGGACTGCAAACAGAGAAGATGCAATAACTGTCATCTTACGGTGATTTTCTGAAACTTTAGGCCACGCCCATTCAAACAACATTCATTTCCTTTCGGCATGTTCCATGTTCCGTAATTATTCCCATCCAAAAACACGATGTATGTAAAGAGCAAAGCGCGAAAATCAACACGGGTAAAACTAAAGTGATCATTTCCTAGAAGATAACTTTTGAAACATTATTGAATTTGTGCTTACAACTAGACTTAGACTTTCAGTCAAACAGCTACTGCTTTCTCACTATTTATTGTAGGATCATGGTTCATAGCTCATTTTCTCAGGATATCTCATACTTTTCAACAGTATCACTTGCTTGTTCGTATTATACACCAGAAATGGGAAAATCGAAAAAAAAAAAAGATTTTTCGAAATTCTTTTAGAAATCTTTGTGCCCTCCCTGGCCCGGGCCTGTGCAAAATTTCATTCTTATATCTTGAAAACTGAGGTCGGGAGAATTTTTTGAAAGTCTGAAGGTGTTCCATTTTTTCATATATGTATATACATAAATATATATTTGGTCTAGGAATTAATTCGTGCGGGTGGACAAGAGATGGCGCAACGAACGGAGCGTCCCACAATTCCGTGTATCCACACATGTGTTGCAAACCCCTGTCATCGCGTATCGTTCGTAGTATAGGGCAGTGGATTAAAGCGTCAACAACACCAGTTTGTAGTTAAGTGAATATGGCGCAATTTGTGCCTGATAAAGTGTTTTTGCGGGGTGTCCTGCTGCATTACTTTAACATGCAGAAAAGTGCGACTGAAAGTCATCGTATTTTGGTGGAAGTGTATGGTGACCATGCTCTAGCTGAGCGAACGTGTCAGAAGTGGTTTGCACGGTTTAGAAGTGGTGATTTCGGCTTGGCAGACCAAGAGCGAGCTGGACAGCCAAAAAGATTTCAAGACGAAGAATTGACAGCATTGCTCGAGCAGGATTCGTGTCAAACGCAGGAAGAACTTGCAGCAGCATTAGGCGTTGATCAAACAACAGTCTCCAAACGCTTGAATGCCATGGGAATGATTCAAAAGATGTCACATTGGGTTCCACATGAATTGAAAGACAGAGACGTTGAAAGACGAAAAACCATTTGCGAATTGCTGCTTCAACGACAGAGCAGAAAGGGGTTTCTGCATCGAATTATTACGGGTGATGAGAAGTGGATCCATTACGAGAACCCTAAACGAAAAAAGGCCTGGGTGAAACCAGGTGAACCAGGTCCATCACAACCAAAAGGAGATATTCACTGTGCAAAGGTTATGCTGTGCATATGGTGGGATATGAAAGGTGTGGTGTACTATGAGCTGCTGCAACCGGGTGAAACTATGAATGGAGAACGTTATCGACGACAATTAATGCGTTTGAAGCAAGCTCTGGCCAGAACACGACCAGAATGGGAGAACAGACATGATAAACTTATTGTTCAACATGATAACGCTCGCCCACATGTCGCAAAACCGGTCAAAACCTATTTAGAAAATGTCGGATGGGAAGTTTTACCCCACCCGCCGTATTCACCAGACGTTGCTCCTTCGGACTACTACTTGTTCGATTGCATGAACAACGATTTGATTGGACAGCGGTTTACTTCTTCAGAAGATATCGAAACATGGGTCTCTGACTGGATCGCTTCCAAGGATGAGAACTTCTTTCGCCACGGAATCCGTACATTGCCTGACAGATGGGCGAAAGAGGTGGCTAGCGATGGACAATATTTTTCTTAAGGTATTTATGTATTTTGTGTTTGTACTACAGCTTCAATGTGTGCGTACCAACCGCACGAATTAATTCCTAGACCAAATATAAATACTTCAAACATATACTGCGTCATTCCTATTTGATCTAAAGTCATGGTTCAAACGCCATTTTCTTCAGGATAACTAGTCCTTCCCAACGGTACCACTCATATGACCGTATCGTACACCTGAACCGGAGAATTAATGAAAAAATCGGATTTTTTTCCTGAAAATCCCACCATAAAACATTACCCCTCTGGGTTAACGTAGGGATCTGAATTATTTCTAAAAATACTTTATGTACATAATACGTGTACAAAATTTCAATCTTGTATCTTGTAAACAAAGGGTAGAAAACATTGTTGAAAATCTGAATTTAGTATCTCACTGTCTCTCTACACACACACACACACACACACACACACACACACACACACATATATATATATATATATATATATATATATATATATATATATATATATATATATATATATATATATATATATATATATATATATATATATATATATATATATATATATATATATAATTGACTGCGTCATTACTTTTTAACCTAGAGTCATCGTTCAAACGTTATTTTCTTCAGTATAATAAGCCCTTTTCAACGGTACCACTCACATGTCCATATCATTTACCTGAAACGAAAAAATCGGAAAAACCGAAAATTTTTCTGAAGAATTCACCCTCTCGGAACACTTGCGCTCCTCGAGGCCAGCCCCAGTTTCTCGTAGGGATCTCAGAAAAATTTCAGAAATACCCAAAGATACACACAATCCGTATGCAAAGTTCCAATCTGATATCGTGAAAACTAAAGGCGTGAAAAAATTTTGAAATTGCCTTAAGAAAAATAAAAAAAGTCACGTCCTTCCGGTCCCACTTGTGCTGCCAAGTTGACCATCCGGCTCCAAAACGCATCTGGGGTGTTCTTTAGCCCATATTTGACTTGACTAATAAAACATCCGGCTTAAATACCGGTTATAGAACGTAAATAAGCGGTCAAAGACGATACTACGCCATGGTAACAAAAGTTACCAATAATCCTAAAAGGGTTAAATCTTCAATGATAATAATAATAATAATAATAATAATAATAATAATAATAATAATAATAATAATAATAATAATAATAATAATAATAATAATAATAATAATAAGCTCTTTTCTGAAACAGTAGGATATATGATGCTCATACAGGACCGACTGATACCAACCCGAAACTACTGTAAATACATATTGAAGTAAGAAATACTAGGTGAAAAGTTCAGAAAATGCGGATACACATCAGAAACAATTGAACACACCACAAGCTTATGCCGTATAAGAGCTCTCACAGACTATCTAAAAAGACACAACAATGTTGCAAAAAGCATTCACCAGTTTTTGGCACATAACATGGAATTAATCACCGATACCAAGCCATACTACAAACACTCGTACTTCAAAATGATAAATACAAACTCTATTGGGATCTAGAAATCAGAACGGATGTAACGATACCTGCAAACAGATCCGACATCATTATTATCCATAAAATGGACCAAGAAGTTACCATCATAGATGTAACATTACCGTTGACTCATGACATGCTTACAACATTCAGCACGAAAACAAGCAAATATAAAGACCTGGCTGACGAAATCAAGAAGTTATGGAAATGTCAGAAAGTTACAGTATGACCTATTATTATCTCAACTAAATTGTACCTAATTGTCCCTAAAAGTACTAGTCTCGGTGTCGGTACTATCCCTACTCATGAGAATAGACATGTCTCAATATATATGGCTCACAAGTGTACATGGCATAATGTGAAAGCGAAAAGACAGTTATGGACACATAACGATGATTTAAACTCCAACGCGTACTTTTCACTATCCTTGTTTGGATCTTCAGATGATATCTGCAAATAACTGCAGTGTACCCTATTCAAACGATTGGATTGGATTGGATTTTGAGTTTAACGTCCCGTTCAGCAACGAGGCTATATAAGTCGTGGACCTACTGATTAACGTGGAATCCGAACCACATGAGCTCCCGCCGTCCATTCAAACGAGATGTTGCAAATGTCAAGTGCACTCGATGCGAGTTTCTTAATGATATATAACTCCTTCCGATCCTCGTGTATCTATTCTGGGGCGGGGGAGGGAGTTAGAAGTAAAATAATTATTGTGTTGCGATCTGTTCGTGTCAACACATGTAAGCTCATAAGACTCATGTAAGCTTTAAAACCTGCCATGCATTCCGTGCCTCAATTTTGGCATGATTAGGCTATATAGCAAAATGCGCTCCCTGTATATCGTAAAACATCGCCTTCCTCTCCTTGTCCGGTTATGTACTATAGGTATTTTACTATTACATGTGCAAGAACCACATATGTCCGTTCTTAACATTTTTTTTGCACTTTTCGACGGCAACATTGGATCTCTCATATTGCATTTCGCACTTTCAACATTGAATCTGTAGTCAGTGACCACGAAAACCTTTACCTACCCACTTTCGACTCCATAGTAGTGTTTTGCATTTTGTCGACCATCTTGGATTCGCTATTTTGAATTTTACACTTTTGGTATCCGATTCATACCGATGTCGACCTAATTTCAGATCCATAGCTTTTTTCTTAGTTATTTATGTCCCCCCATGTTGGATCCGCCATTTTGATTTGTATACATTTGATGACAGATTCGTATTTAGCCACCTTTTAAATCTATATATACACCACGTCTCAAAACAATTACATCCTAGCCTCCTATTTTATCCATGATTTTCTGATGTTTCGGAGCGTGGCTTGTTCTGATTTTCAAATGATCGCCACGTTCCCTACAGGTCCCATTCAAGCGAGATATTTCACATGTAAGGTGTACTCGGTGTGATCTTTCCAACGATGTATAACAGTTGCAGATATCCGCCTACCGCTTCTAGTACTTCTCTAGTTAGAGTACACCCAGATTTTTTGTATTAGCTTAAGGTACATCCTAAATTACCTATCTTGCTAATGTTTTATTAAACGCACCTGTAATATGCTTATGAGTTACTTTTAGGAATTCTCCACCACTGTTTTGATTGTCTGCAAAACAGAACTGTAAATATAAATAAGAGGCACTTTTATAATAATAAATTACATATATTTTGTATCATATTTGATGTGTAAACTGTGTGTGTTTTGTAGCGAAATATTAAGATATGTAACTCAACGTGTATGACTATTTCTCACTCAAAAAGAGGCATAGGTGAACGGGATTATACCTGCAACGCAGATGAAGGTAACCAAACTCGAGAAGTTACACTGTGCAAAATGCAGCAATCTTTGGAGTATTCTGAATTACCACCAGTCTATTGAAAAACCTTCATTTATGATTAATTCTTATTGACTATGATGTATTCAAATCGTAATATTAAACTTTGTCGACGACTCTAACGTCAACTTGTTCTCCGAATTCCACTAACTCTCCTTCTGCTTTATGACAAAATAGACTGGAGTATTTATACAAACAAAGATGCTTGAATTACTACACGTGGCTCCCAAAATTCGGGTCAAAATCATACGCGTGAGTATGAGATTTTCTGTGAAGAAATCTTAGTTAACCAATTCCTCTTAAAATGGTACGTCATGTCAGCACTCTTTATTTTTCATAACTTACATAACGCTGTCCACTGCAATGTGTTCGTGTTAGCATAAAATTACAAAATGTTTATACTCACATAACATCATTTCAAACAATTTACATCATTCAGATTCTCAGACTATGTTTTCCGACATTACACATACCACAACCAAAACAAATAACCTTTGAGATTTCTACAATTGGAAATTAAAATGAACAATATTTTAACGAATGAAAATAAAATATTAAGATCTCTTGACAATATCTTGAATTGGTTGAAATCTGATTGTTCTTCCTTTAAAACTGCTACGTACTTTTGGTCTCATGTGTTCGAGTAGGTTCCCAAATTTGAGATCAATGAACCCTTGATTTCATTGGTCGTTGTCAGTTCTGTCTGATCAGTTTTTTCTTTTTCCTGAGTTTCCGGTAGAACTGTTATGGATTTTGTTCAAAATTATTATTCTGTTTCGAGCAGCCGTTTTCTTGTATCTACGGAGACCGTATATAGATAGTTGCCCTATGAGTCTTTATTTAGGATTTCTGTGATGGTGGATTGTTATGTTCTCTATTTGTAATGTATTTATTCAACTATTTTTTAATTTTGTATTAAACTTTTTTCTTTAGATTGGTGGATTTGTTTCCTTTCTTGTATTATGTCAGCTAATCGATTTTTGTCTTTAATGAATCTATTCGTTTTTTGAACCAACTTTTCCGTTGGGATATTCTGTGTGCTTGGGTTTCTTCTGTAGTATTTATACTAGTTGGCTTATCAAATATTTCTGTATTTCTTCGTTTATCTGATTACCTTCATCACTGTAGCTACAGTAGCAATAGTACAATAGGTGTTACGGTGAACTTGTAATAAATTTTTACATTCATTGATATGTTTGGTATAATCCAAATGTTTACGTCAGCGTTTACCAACCTTTTTCAACTTGCGGCACACTACAGGTGTAACTTGAATTCTCGCGGCACATTCATATATATAGATATAATTATTATTATTTGTAAATATGAAATACCGTGATATTTTCTGTCTGTGATTAGGCCTACTGATCTTCTCACAGAGAAGAAAGCTCGATGACTGGTTTTCCTTTGTGGTAAATCATTATGCTTATTTTTCATTCTAATTTTAAAATAGTAAACAATTGCATTGAAATATAGGACTCGGATTTTTTAAAAATCCACTTTCTCTTTCGAAAACTGTATCCAACCTTTCATTAAAAAGGAAGCTCACTAAATAACGAACGAATAAACAAATCTCTTGTACTTTTAAAACACAAATGTAGGTAATTTGTATGCATGTTTGCTTTGTCAAAAGAATTAAATGATATTTTAAACTTTCAAGTTACGAAATAATCTGCAACAACAATGAAGCGATAATGGTCATGACAATGATAACAAATACTTTTCTCAACATTAAAAATGTGCAGAAAAGTAACACAGTATGAAACTAGTAGATTCATAGTAGAGGTTCATAGTAATGTGAAACACATATATACATATTTCCCTTTTTGTATTGCAATTTGATTCCTATAGAATTAACAAATTTGTTTCGATTTCCTCGCTGCACACCGGTTGGGAAACGCTGGTTTACGTAGTCAATCCCTCGTTAATGTTTCTGGTTTCCTTACTAAAGGTTTTCTATTCGTGTCCACATGTATATATTTGCTGTAAAGAGTACAGAATTCTACTTGAACATCCTTCATAACTTTGGTGTCTTCCATTTCTATTTCTGCTATTTCGTTGAACTGTGAGTCTGTGTCTTCTGTTCTCAGGTTCTGAGGTGTCATTAAACTTATTGTGGACTGGGAGCAACTAGTAAGAATTTGGCAAACAACTTGCTAGTACAAAATTTATTTTATTTAATTTTTATTTTATTTTAGCAAATCCCAGTTAGGATTTTCTCTATTTTATAGACTTGATCTTAGTTTTCTATTTTCCAAGTATATTAGTTCTGAGTAATACATATCATTACACAAATTAACTATATATATATATATATATATATATATATATATATATATAGCGAACAAATCACTGACATTACCACTTATTGAATGGGCTCTGAGAACTGAGAAAGGAGGAAAGGGCTCAGAGCCCAGTTGGCTCTTCTATTAAACTAATCCATTAGGATTACTGTTAATGCATCGTGAGGGACATATTGAAAGTATTAAGGAAGGATTCCTTTCCTGAGGAGAAAGGAACCTTTATGGAATTATTTAACTCATGATGCGTTGGAAGCTGTGGTCAATTTAGGGGTAAATGGGACTCTCTGTTAGAGTTTACACTGACATAACAAAAAATAACCTAACTACCGTTATTTATACCGCCATGTTAGAAAAAAAGATCACATATACTACACACAAAACTATATAAGGACTGGTTACCGCACCCTAATTAACTTTTGGAGGGGCGAAAAGGGATATCCTGAATGGTTTTAAATCACTAAAACTTAATTTGGGGAACTCACAACACCAGAAAACCAATGCACTATTATTTCACTCCTGTCCACAGTCACTTGTAGTTGCAATCATGCCGTCTACTGAACTGAATTCTATATTTTCTGAATAATTTCACTGGCAGATTCTTAAAATTTCGGGACTCCACAAGCTTCCGACATGGTTATTTACTATTTTATACATTGTTACCTGAATATTCAGCCGAATTCCTCTAGTATTATTTAAATTTTGGTGGAGCGATGATGCGTGCTCTTATCTTTACGATGGTCACGTCATAAAGAACGAGGTGAATGTGCGTTAGAATACTAAGCTAAAAATATAGTTCCCAATCAGAGCAAGGAATTTTTGCGGCGGAAAATACAAAGCGATTAAAAAGTCGTAGAAACTGGATTAAACCGGATTTTAGCAGGGTATGGGCATTTCAAAGGGACGAAGAGGGTCTAAATTATTCTGCCAAATATAAGATTGGTGGACAATTTCAGAAAATTCTGTCCAATCACTGGTCTATGATTTATATTGCAATAAAATGTATAATTTCAATAATAATCCATTTGAGGTGCTCATATATAGAAATTTACGATGAAATAATTTATATATAAAGAAACTTTTCCCCGAAACATGAATTTTCCTAGGTTATTCTGAAGCGTTAATTTTATTCGGACAAGAAACAAACAGATGTAATATGTAAATCGAAAATTATGTGTTTAGATTTTATAATACACAGTATGTTCGAAAAGTATTACCCCCACCAAAAAAAATTATATTACCTTAACTGTAATGGCATATTACACCGTTTAATAATTTATGTAAGAACAACAGATCAAACACCCATCTCTGTCTTTCTAATGTTTGAAAAAATCGTTACTAAGTCTTCATAGGGGACATACTTTGGGTAGAAACCGGTTTTCTAGTATGCAAGCATTTTTAAAAATTTAAACTGTATATTTTCTATTGCATCAGAGTATTTAATGACATTTAGTGTCCAAACAGTACAATAGTGTTCTAATTTTTATTGCACATACGAAAAATATAGCTTTATAAATGTTGATTCTTTGTAGAAATCCTGTTCTATCCTATAATTTAAATATATGTTTCTATATGCACTACTCATTATTGCGTCAGCGTGTTGAGAAAAGATTAATTTGGTATCAAATATAACTACTAGATCTTTGATAGTATTTGGGGTAGACAAGGAAGTGCCACTTATTGTATGGGTAAAGTTAATTGGATTTTCTTTCCTCGTGAAAGATACAGATTTATATTTGGGAACATTCAAGACTAATTTATTCTTATCACAACATATTTGAATTCTCTGTAGATCCTGTTGCAGCTTCACGCAATCATCAATTGAACTTACTTTGGAGTATAATTTGAGATTGTCGGCAAAATGAAAAACTTGAGAAGTTTTAATGCACAGAGGAATATCATTAATAACGAGAAAAAACAACAGGGGAACCTAGATCCTTGAGGAACTCCCGATAGAGTATTGAACTCGAAAATTACCGGTAATGTAAAACATCATCTAGGATTATTCAACTGGAACTCTCCAGCCCTCTGTGAGAAAGTTTTTTTTTTCTTTTTTAATCTTGGAATTTAATATTTGTATCTTTATTTGTATATTGATGTGTTTCAAGTTCAAAATAAAGGAGAATAGCACTCGATTTCAATAATTCCAAACTATTCTTTCATTAACTTTTATGTTTTGATTACAAAAGCCATTCAATTTTAAAAATTGACATAATACTAACTTCTTTTATATCACATTATGATCTTACATTCCATATTTAAATCTATTAGTACAGAATAAACTCTGGTTGTTTTTCATAACACACTAGGGGGGGCGCCTGGGAATTCACGCCTCGGGCGCTTACAATCCACACGATCTGTAACTACTTGTGGAGTATACTTTTAAGTTTATATTTGGCTGAGAAGTTGTATATATATATTAGGAATTTCTTCGGACGAGCGTAAGTTAAATTTTGCCTTTCGACTCTACCTGTTTATATGTTTGTCTGTCTACTGCACCATAACTTTCCCCACGACATCGTTCTCTTGTGGTAGAAAAGCTTAATGTGAAGAGCAAAGAAGTCAGGTTGAAAATGGGCTTGAAATCGTAGGAGAGTCCAAGGATAATAAATAAGGATTAATAAATAAGGAACCAGACAAAGTAAATACGTATGTCAACATTTCACAGAACATATTTCTATAGGTGATAGTATTAAAGAAGAACTTAACAGAGATGTTTCCTGTGCTGAAGTGCGTTCAGAAACAACAGCTTTATTCTAGAAAATTAAATGTTTATGCGTTTGAAACGGAAAATTTCAATGTATGTATTACATCAGTTTTGACATAAATCGGAAACATGTATATTAACAAAATCAGATATTCATCATCTGTAGGCGATACACAACTCATGAAGAGACGTATGTTAGGAATTACCTTCAAAGATAAGAAAATATTCACATGAATCACTTGGATGACACAAGTGATGTATATTATCATGAAATTAAAGGCATCAAAATTGGCTGTCACATACGGGAAGAATAGATGAAGATCGATAGATAGTAATTATTCATTACTGAATACTAAGAGACGAGAAGTTACCTAAGAAACATCCTCATGCAATGAAGTGTAATTTTATCTACAAGCACTGTGTAGTAGAATCAGGAAGAATTGGCCAAGGTGAAAGAGTCTGGAAAAAATTGGACACTTTCATTTTAGGAGTTGATTCACGAACGAGCTTGATGTTTGTTGTTCAAAAAGCAGACAAATAATATTTCTTTCTCACACTGCATTATATCCTGGGTAGTAAGTAAGAAAAGTAAAATTGGGGAAGTATTTGTTTCTATATACCAGGATATACTGAAAAGTAATGTTTTGTTTGGATCTTCAGAGCACAAGGGAATCAAGTCCAATTATCACAATTCTGAGATAAAGAGACGTAAGTTTGTTCGGTAATGCTTAAATACATTTTTAAACTAACACTGTTTTTTAATATTATAAAACTTACTGGACGTGAATCTTGTACGCCCTAAATGAAGATTCAGGTAGAGATCTTAAAATTGAAACATACCCAAAACGACCAAAAAGTGTATTTGATTCCCTTGTGCACTGAACCTACAATTGTCTTCCAGAATGTAAACAATATTTAATTGTGAGTAGGGTAATAGTAGTTATGTTCTTGAAACTCAAAGGATTTGACGGTATTTTAGGCTATTCAGAGGAATCCATTGCATTGTATTAACGACACTTTACGCTTGATATGTTGCAAGTTTCAAACTAGTTACTTCTGGAGTACAAGGGCTATAGCAACAAACATGTACCAACACTATGTCGTGCGGTTGAAGCAGAGTGCAATGGTCGAATTTCTCACAGCAGAATTTGTCATCCACATTGACATGCATAGGAAAATCACGGTTGTTTACAGGGAGATTTATGTAGAGAGATATCAGTGTGGTAAGATGTTGGGCTGTTTGTGCTCATGCAAAAGACCTCAGGGGAACTAACGTTTCCTTGGTTGAGAAACAACGAAATGGAAGACTAGGCACGGCAACGGATGAACCGCAGCGCAAATTAATGCTGAATTAACCCGGAGATTAATGCTGAATTTACAGAAACTCGCCATTGACTTCTGACTTTAGCCAACTGGGTTTATTTTCTACTTTCTATTCCTATTTCTGCGAGAGTCATCTTAATATGGTCCTCCCATCTGCGCCTAGGTCTTCCTAATGGTCGTTTTTCGATTGGACTCCGAGTGAAAGAGTTCCTACTTTCTTCCGTTTTGACTGCGTGAATTGTCCACCTGAGTCTTCTAGAATTGATGATTCTAACAATGTATTGTAAACGGTAGTTCCTCGTTATGAAGTTTCCGCCATTCCCCATTCCGATACCTCTTGGGTCTGAATATTTGTGTCAGGATTTTATTCTTAAATATTTTCAGTCTGCGTTCTTCCCTCAAAGCAAACTCGCACGCTTCCCAGCCAATACAGCATAACAGTTATCATTTTAAGCTTCAAATTCTTGATAGTTGGGGAAGACAAAAATCTCTGGACTGAATAATAACAAGGATTTCCTCCTTTCACTCAACGTTTATCTTCTTCAGGACATATTTTAGTCTGTTAATCTCGATCTAGACATTTCAAAGTACCCACTTTCTTGAAAGTATTATTTGATATTTTAACGTGTCCATGATTTGTAGTTTTACATTTTACCGCGAGTTTTCATGTGTTTAGTTTTTTCTGCATTTACTTCTAAATTAATGTTCCTGCAAGCGTTTAATAAGAGCTCTGCATTTCTTTCTATTATTCTCCTATCATCTCCTATTATATTTACACTCATGTCCAAAATGATTGTCGCATATCTATAACTGTTTTCTTGTAAGAATATAATTTGATAATAATTTTGCAAGGGTACTTTTAATACACTGTGTGTATAATCGGGAAATGTATATTTGTGGTAAATTTCATAGCAAAAGAATTTTCAATACAAAAATTAGAATGAGTAAAACAAAATGTTGCTAAATGGACAAGAAAGTTTTATTTTCATTTTGTTGTTCTTATTTACTGCTCTTTTGACGTAATTTTTACCACATATATGTCTTTGCCTATTATACATATACTAATATTATAAGAAATACTGGTCGAAATCATTATCAAACTATATTCCTACAACAACATATTTATAGACAAGCGACAATAATTTTGGACATGAGTGTACATCATCAGCATACGCCATAACCTGATAAATACCATTTAACTGTAGGTCTTGATAAATTTCAATGAGTTTTTGAAGAAAAAAGAAAAAAAATGCCTCTAACAAACTAATAATGCTTATCTTAATGCTATACGTTGCAATTTTCCTCTTGTAACCAAGTATAGTTCTGAGATGAGAATCAGACATCTTTGCTCTTCTGTCATCTACTGCTCGGAAAGCAAGTATCTTGTCTCTTGCTGTGAAAGTGGTATATACAATAAGCATTAGATGTCACTAGCGTGGTTGATGCAGACTAGTGCGTAACATAGCTGCTAAAATGGCGCTTGAATCTCATAATTCTCTGTTTCAGGATCGTGGTCATGCACTGGTTGGAAAGAGCCTGCGCATCGCATAGTCAGAGTTTTCTATAAATGTGGCATAGCACGGGATAGTTATAGCAAGGGATCGAGTGCACGGGATAGTTATAGATCTGGGATATCGAAAGTTTACTGTGGCGGCTACGAAATCTGACTCCTGACATGAAACAGAAGCGAACTGATACTTGCAAACAATTGCATCTGCATCATAAAAGTAAAGGTGTTCAGTTGTTGAACAGCATGAACACAGATAATGAAACTTGGGTACACCATCTCGATCCTGAAAACAAGAGCATCTCCATGGAATATCACCACAAAGGATAGCCTGGACCAAAACTAGTTTAAGGCTGTGAAATTGGAAGGCAGTCATGTTTACAGTCTTCTGAGATGTTCATCACATTTGGAATAAGGACAAGAATCAGTACTGTAACATACCTGGCGGGAGTGCATGTGGTTCGGATCCCACGTTAAGTTGTAGGTCATGTCTCATATAGCTTCGCTGCTGAAAAGGGATGCTAAACTCAAAATCAAAGTCAGAAGTATTATAACAATACCACAAAACTCAAAGCACGGATACGTACAAATAGTGATGTGAGGTGGAAAATTTTCCGCTATATTTTTCCGGAAAATTTTCCATTCTAAAAAAAACATATCAGTAATCAAGTAACAATTCCTCAGTAACCATAAAATTGATTGGATTCATGTATAGAAATGTTAAAAAGTGGTATATCATTTAGAGAATCTCAAAATTTTCAGGGCTCAGACAATTTCCAGTACTATGTAGAAACAAGTGAAACAATTTGTCATCATGAATCGAAAAATTGTCTATCCTGTATGGAAAAATTGAAAACTTCTTATGAGTCGGAAAATTTTCGTAATTTTGAAGCAAAAAGTAAAACAACTTTTTGTGAATCGGAAAATTTTATTGCTCTGGAGAAACAAGTGAAAGTAATTTTCATGGATAGAAAAAATTTCATTCCGATGTAGAAACAAGTGAAAAAAAAAAACTTTTCTTAAACCGGACAATTTTGAATATTATCTGTAGTAATAATAGGTGGAAAATTTTCCACTATATTTAATTGCACATTTAGCTACAAAACTGAATTCCTGTAGAGGAAAGTTAGACAGCAACAAATTATAATTTTCCAATTTGCTTTCCGGAACCGGAAAATATTCTATTTCAAGATGGGAAGTAAAAATTTACATAGTATATATATATATATATATATATATATATATATATATATATATATATATATATATATATATCTGCGAGCTCCTACGTTGCCAAGCGGTTAGCATACGCGCCTTTGGTATGGGACACCTGGCTTCGATTCCTGACGGGAGCTCATGTGGTTCGGATTTCACGTTAATCTGTAGGTACCGTCTCATATAGCCTCGCTCCTGAAAGGGACGTTAAACTCAAAATCAACTCAACTCTTTCTCTCCTTCTCTCTCTCCCTCAGTGTGTGTGTGTGCGAGTGAGTGAGTGTGTGTGTGTGTGTGTAAAATACTAGAAACATACATCGAGTTCCTAGAGTACAAATATCCCATTCTATTATTTAAAATTTAAATGTATTACCATTGATGAATATTTTCTGATTCATAAAAACAATTTATTCGTACATCGTTGTTTAACCGTAAGAATTATTGGTAATAAATATTGTCTAAAAAAGTTTCATGAAGTGAAAATCTAACGATTTTTCATTTCTTCAAAAATGTTTCAGAAACTTCAATGTGCTCTTCCCTCAGAATCCGCCATTGATTTCACAAAATCATATTTCGTTAGTTTAATACACGTAAGACGAAGTTTTCTCATACCTTGACTACTTTCTAGATTTACATACTTGCAACATTTAATAGTAGAGATAAGTAGAGATAATATAGATTGCCTACTGTAAATTTTTGACTACCCAAAGAAACAAATACTGAACATTTTCTGGAAATAAACATTTATTTATTCATATATTTATCTAGAAAAGAAAGTGAAATATAACTAATAAGGAAGCTGATTTGTGTAGTTGTTCTTCCAATAAAATTATAAAAGAAACGTAAAAATCTGCACTATTAGCGCTGCGTTCTAAAAGCAACACGTAAATTCATTTTAATTAAAAAAATAAACAAAAAAAATCTCTTTTGCTATACCTAGGTATATGTACTTGTTCTATACAAGCGTTATTATTTTCAATACATTTTTATACGTAATAATGTTAGTTTAATACAACTATCTACTCTAAGATATTAGTAATACAAATTTCCAATATTCAAATTATGATTTACGAGTGTTAAACACAATAAAATCAAAGCATTTCTTCTTATTTTCTGTTACAAAAATAATCTTCATAAGGATCTTTTCTGTAGTTATTTCATGACGCAGGCGGGCCTATATGTAAAGAAATAGTGGAACTTTCTGTTTTTGAAATAATTGATAAATTCACAAAGTTTTCTTTTCACTTTATTGTTACATTTTCAACAATGAGATGGGATATTTGTTCTCAATGAACTCTATTTATATTCCCTACACTTCACCCACTCACACACACACACACACATACACACAGAGGGAGAAACACTATGTAAGTTTTTACTTGCCAACACGAAATATTAGAAAATTTTCAGGTTTCCGAAAGCTAATTGGAAAATTATAATTTGTTGCTGCCTAGCTTTACAGGAATTCAATTTTATAGCTCAATATGCAGTTAAATATATAGGTAGTGGAAAATTTTCACCTATTATCCCTATACATAATATGCAAAATTGTCCACTTATGACAAGTTTTTCCATTTGTTTCTACATCGGAATGAAAATTATCCGATCCATGAAAATTACTTTCACTTGTTTCTACAGAACAACAAAACTTTCCGATTCACAGAAAGTTGTTTTACTTTTCGCTTCAAAATTATGAAAATTCTCCGACTCATAAGAAGTTTTCAATTTTTCCATACAGGACAGACAATTTTTCGATTCATGGTGACAAATTGTTTCACTTGTTTCAGTTGTCTGAGCCCTGAAAATTTTGAGACTCTTTAAACGATCTTTCACTTTTTAAGATTTCTATACATGAATTCAATCAATTTTATGATTGCTGAAGAATTGTTACTTCATTACTGATAGGCCTATTTGTTTAGAACGGAAAATTTTCCGGAAAAATATAGTAGGAAATTTTTGACCTCACATCAAGCTAAACAATGATGTAGGAATAAGTGGAGTGTTTTTATGAATCAGAAAATTTCCGGAAAATTTTCCGTTTCAAAATTTTCCGGAAAATTTTCATCACTGCGTACAAATAAAGCACAACAGTGCTAGTTCTCACACTAGTGCAATGACAACTGAGAAGATTCAGTGCCTTGATTTCGCTATCATCCTGCATATAGTCCGAATCTCGTCCATTAAATTTTCATGTTTTTTCGAATCTTAAGTAACACCTGAGAGGACCTTAGTTTGACTCTAACGATACAGAGAAGCAGGAAAGCAGGCTATGGTTCTGTCGTTAAGATGAATGATTTTACAATGACTGGACTATGAAGCTGGTCACATGCTAACAGAAATTTGTCGATCGTCAGAGCAATAATGTGGAAATTTACTCATTATATTAAAGTGTTAGTAATGTATATGCGTTTGTCTTCCATCAATAACTTTAACCGTTTCGACAAAGATGAACATAATAAAATGTATTACTTTGCATCATGTCCTTGTATTTGATTAAATACTTTCAGTATATATATATGTCATATAGAAAATTTATGTTTTGTGCCTACAGACTGTTCGTCTTGCATCCTGGGTAAACACGTATATATTTGTTTATATATCGTGTGTGGGATTATATAAAATCACATGCTTCCAGTTGTGTGGATAGCAATATGTTCAATAACTGTGTCATCCAGAATGCCTCTGCCAATAGCTAGTTTACAACAAACCTAGTTCTTCGAACACAGTATAACATTAAATTTGATTGGACCGATTTATTATAATTTTTGCAGTGTTTTTCAATGTTTTCCCCCTTACTACTACTCATCAACATATATTTTCATACTATTTGAATCGTGCAGTTGCCTTATCATATTATTGAATACAAAAGACAAAAAAAAAAGTATTGTCTCTTTGCTTCTCTCCCTTTTGCCCTCCCCCATAGAAATGTACTAAAATTTCGTCTCTGAAGAGCAAACCACAGTTGCCTTGTAACTTCATTGAAGTGTGAATTATTAAAAAGAAAATCAAACGGAATTTTTTTAAAAAATAGTGTTGAATCGTGAGGGAAACACAACGGTATTAACATTTGCGCATGTACACTATTGATTAAATGAACTTCTTTTTACACACAAACACACACACACACACACACACACACACACACATATATATATATATATATATATATATATATATATATATATATATATATATATATATATATATATATATATATATATATATATATATATATATATATATATATGTACGTGACGGTATTGTGCAAGTGAAACTTATTATTTCGTTAATCGCCTTTAGATGAGTGGGAACCGTACATACAAAACTCGTGCACTTATCTGAAAATTACGGATAATGAATGTACCACTCTATATTTTGTGAAAGTTCGTTTTTTAAAAATCCTTTTACAATGATAAAATGAAGAGTAAATAAGAGTTGTGCATGTACCTTTTTTTAATAAAGCTTTTTTTAATAAAAAGTGAGTTGATTTAGTGCATTTAAAAATGACCATTGTATAATAGGAATTAATAACAGGCGAGCAAGCACTAAACTGACAGCGAAACATTCAGTAAATTAACTAAAATTTACTGCTGTTTTTTGTATTCGTTGCATTGTTTTTTTTTTATTTTTTCCTAACCATAAGCCTTTGTCTGCATTGCCAGTTGAGCATTTCCAGATTATGTTTCACTATATGTATATTTAACCATCCAATATATGGACAGTGAAATCATTTCCAACTTGTTCCTCTATGATGTGAGAATCCGCTTTTGCCTCTCTCAGTAAACTCAACGAGCCATAGAACTGGCAGACAAAGCCACACGCAGCTTGTACTGATGATTTATGGCAGTCATTTTTAAGTCGATACTCAATTACGTCATTGTGTGTTTTCTTATTCTCACAAACAGGGGATAAAAGTGGATTTGAAAAGGTGGGGGATGGTAGGTAGCGCCATGTCGCCACGCCGTCCTCCCGGCATATCTTTGCCCATTGTGTTTTTTAGAAACTGGGGGGACGCCGTACCTATATTTTCGAATTGGGGGAACGGCATCCTCAGCGTTCCCCCGCACTTTTACCCCTGCTCACAAGGGACGTATGCAAAGCATGACAGCTAGATATTTATGAAAATTAGTATCTTGACTAATTGTGGATCGTTAATTGTCGTGGTTGTAGTCACTCGGTGGGGAAATGCCTTGTTTACCCGTTACGAATAATACGCATGCCAAGCTGTGACCCAGTGAGACTGTGCCGAGTTATACCCCAAAAACTCCGGAAAAAGGCATAAAATGAAAAAAACGTGTGCAGATAATCTGATATCTACGGGAGGGGGACACGTAACCAAGAACACGGCAGTAGTGTCACACAAGCAGTGTTGCCATCCCAACACAAACTTATAGTTTTTCAAATAGAACGTATACCATTTTATGGCATTAAAACAATTGGCATAAAATATAAAGAAAAAATAAACAAAAGGTGGATTATCAGTGTTGCAAAATAAGGGAGATATGAGGCTCTAAATTTGAGAAATTATGGGGTCCGTACAGAGAAACGAATAACTGTACATCAAGAGTGCGGAAGGAACAAATGTACAGTAGGAAGTAAACTACAGCATGCGCAGCATCTAATGACTAAAGAGCATGATACAGAATTCACCCGAAAAAGGACACATGTTAGGGTAGCCGTAGAAAGAAGAAGTCCCATGTGACATAATGCGGAAATGTGAACAGCAACAATTTCTGTAGCGCAGCAATTCCAATGGCGTTTGTGTGCAATCAATATCTCGAACCATTCCCGTGACCTATCAAACAAATCGTCTTGGTGTTGCAACACTGCATAATATCCTGCATGCCTTCCAAACCACAGAAACGACGTCGTAGCACCTGAAAATAATACAGAAAAGATGTGGCACGAAAGGTAACAAATTTGTGACAAGAAAGTACATCAAAATTGATTTACAAAGATTAATGACCCGTAATAAGTATCAGTCTACAGTATAGGAAACGTTAGCATGTGAGAACACAATGAAGGGAAAACACACCATATTCAGGTTATATAGAGGCGAAACATATTTGAACATAATACACTTATACATCCAACAGAAAACCATAGATAGTATGGCGAAATACGTACATTTCTCGCCCTAGCGCACACTCGATATGGTGTATCAAGCCCATTAGTCACTGGATGTTGTGGTTTACTCCCTACTGTACATTTTTCCTTCTGCTGTCTTGTTGTTGTACATTTGTTCGTTTCTCTGTACGGACCTCACATTTTCTCAAATTTAGAGCCCCGTATTTCCCTTACTTGGCAACACTGATAACCCACCTTTTGTTTATCTTGTTTCAAGGTTTTTGTCAGTTGTTTTAATGCCATAAAATGGTATACGTTCTATTTGAAAAAACTATAAGCTTGTGTTGGGATGGCAACACTGTTTGTGTGACTACTGTCGTAGTCTTGGTCATGTATACCCTTTCCGTAGATATCAGATCACCCGGTTACAGCTTGGTATATGTATTATACTTAGCGGATAAATAAGGCATTTCCTCAGCGAGTGAATATCACCACGATGATTAGCGATCCACAATTAGTCAGGGTACCAATTTTCATAAATATCTAGCTGTCAGCGTTCGCATACGTCCCTTATCAGTAAACACGATTAGCAATAAAAGTGGCAGACAAAGCCACTTGCATCTTGTACTGATGTTTTGTGGCAGTTATTTCTAAATCTGTATTCAATGACGTCATTGTTTTTTATTCTCAGCAAACACAATGGACAATAGAAATGGCAAACAAAATCGCAAGTACCTTGTACTTTTGACATAAGGCAGTCATTTTTAAGTCGATACTCAATAAATTCACTGTCTGTTTTCTGCTTCTCAGTAAACATAATGAGCAAAGGAACCGGCAGACAAAAGCCACATGCACCTTGTACTGATGCTATATAGCAGTCATTTCTTAGTCGATACTCAATGACGTCATTATCTGTTTTCTTATTCTTAGTAAATGAATAAGCAATAGCAGTGGCAAACAAAGCCTTATGAACTTTGTACTGATGACATTGAGAGTTATTTCTAGGGATGCGCACGAGACGAGACAGGATTTTCCTGACAAAATTCGAGTCGAGACACGGCTTTTCCAATAGAGAAATATACATTTTTCGAATCGAGACATCACTTTTACGGCACATTTTCGAGTCGAGACAGCCACAAATCTTGTCTCGTGCGCATCCCTGGTTATTTCTAAATTGGTTCTTATGACATTATTGTCTGTTTCTCTTATTCTCAGTAAACGCAAAGGATAGTAATGGCATACAAAGGCACATGCATCTTGCACTGATGATATATGGCATTTATTTCTAAGTCGATTCTCATGACATTATTGTCTATTTTTCTTACAGTAAAAACAACAAGTAATAGTAATCGCAGACAAAGCCACATACACCTTGCATTGATGATATATGGTAGTCATTTCTAAGTCGATACTCAGTGACGTCCTTCTTTGTTTCTCTTATTCTCAGTAAACGCAACAAAAATAGCAATGGCAGACAAAGACATGTACCGGTACTAAGTATTGATGATATATGGCAATCATTTCTAAGTCGATATTCAATGACGTCATTATGTACTTTCTTATTCTCAGTAAACTCAACGAACAACAGAAGTGGCAAACAAAGCCACATGCAACTTGTACTGATGATCTATGTCAGTCATTTTTAAGTTGATACTCAATGTCAGCATTATTTATTTCTCTCATTCTCAGTAAACACAATAAGGAATACCAGTTGCGAATAAACCAAATTGTGTGTTGTACTTATAGCTTATGATAGTATATTTCAACACAGTGCTCTATGACGTCATAGTCTGTATCTCTCATTCTCAGTAAACATAAGAAATAGATTAAGTTGACAAAGAAATTGTACGTTGCACTGATACTATGGCAGTAAATTATAACTCAATCCTTTGTAATGATGTCATAGTCTTCTCATTTCCGGTGAGAGCTCATTTGGTTTGGAACCCACGGCTCGGAGGTATATATCATACGTAATGTTGCAGCTGAAAAGTGATATTGAACTTTGAAACCAACCAATTACTCTGAGATTCTTTGGTCATACCAGAGAATAGTTAAAATGTTTGGAAGTGACGTTCCGTTAGTAATTTATGAAAGTCATTTGGAACCAGTAATACAGTTCGAGCAGAAAAGAGTGAAGCTTTTACGGAGCTGAACTAGCTTCTACTGATGAAAACAAAGCAAAGAATGTTTATAGCTAGTATTAGAAGTCTAAGATTCGAATTGCAATGTTTATAGAATGTTTAAAAAAAAAAAAAAAAAAAAAAAAAAAAAACACGTGATATATACAGGGTTATTAATAATGATTGAAGGGATTTCATAAATTCACTGTAGCTCTAGTAATTGAGATAATGTGACAAAACTCAACAGTAACGTAGAAAATTCAAAAAGGTTTGTTTGTTGCAGGTGTACTTCAGATTTCTCCCACAAGAGGGCAACAGTGAGCAGTAAAGCAAGATGGAGGCAGGCGTCGAGAAAGTATTTCATGTCATGGCCTCCACGCTCTCCTGGCCTAACTCCATGCGTAGACCTCTGTTTTTTTTGTGTTATGGAATTATGTGAAAGATTCCGTGTTCACAGTTCCTCTACCAGCAAACCTGCCAGAACTGCGAGCCCGCATCAACAATGCTTTTAAACTCATTGATAGGGATCTGCTGCGCCGAGTGTGGGAAGAACTTGATTTTCCGCTTGATGTCTGTGGAATCACTAAGGGGACATATATCAAAAATTTGTAATTGATAACAAAAACTTTTTGAGTTTTTCTATGTGTGTGAAAAAAATTATCGCAATATATACACTAATACAGTTCTTATAGAGCTGTAAAATCGATCCAATCAGGGCCGTCGCGTGGACGGGGCGGCCGGGGCAATTGCCCCGTGCGCCGCAATTAAAGGGGGCGCCGGGACGACAAATCAACAAAGTTCAAAGAATTCAGTTATGTTGGTAAATGAATTATATTTTTTAAATGTTATTTGAGATATTTAATAATGTTCAGGCTTCGGCGAAGGAAAATGTATTTATTTATTTATTTCGTAAGGACAACACAACAAGCTTAATGCCCAGTTATAATGTCGTGTACGTAATTATCTAACATACACTATTATACATATACAAATATACGTAGTTTAATTATGCAAAAGTTATTGCCTGACAATTGTTTTGAACTTGTTTCGTACATACTAATACAACTTGTAATGTACCATTACAGTTGAAAGTAATGGCAATTTTTTTTTACGCACCCTGTACCTAGTAATTTTTTTTATTATTCAATTTCGGTTTAGTTACACAATTTATTTACTCTCTTTACTTCGAATTAAATATAATGAACCCAAAGGTTTCGTTAGTAACCATATTCCCACTGTATAATATATTTATTTATATTTTGATCAAGTGTAAATCCCATTTACGGATATATAACTTGAATAGTTACAAGGTTTACCATTCTGACGTCATACCGAAACATAGTTCCGTTATTGGATATAAATTTCCTTAATTTCAGACCAATGTAGAATTTAGTCAGGTACCTAATTTTCCCTCACCCCCTCTCACTAGTCCATAGTCACTTTCAGATCCGGTTATATCTGGATTTGCCAAATTTCTATTTGCTTTGTAATTTCCGCGGCTAAAGTTTTCGTTCTGATTGGAGGAATTCTCCTACCTCTGGCTTTTTCGGCGCAATGTTATGAGAATAGTCAAAGACACTTTACGAGGAGCAGCCCGTGATTTCTTCTTCTACATATCTGCGGTAAAAGGATGGAAATTCTAACTATCTCAAGGTAATATCCAGTTAATTTCATTGATAAACGTCGTGTGATCAATCAGAAGCCAGGAAATCCATATTTTTGTTGAAAGAACTGTAAAACCAGGGGAAAATATCTGATTCCGGATTTCTGTTTATTAGGACGCCATATTGCTCGTCATTCAAGCCAAAGCATAGACAGTTTGTAATAGTGATTTTTGATCTTTTAAAACTCAGTTAGGGATTAGGGAAATACGACCTGGTTTTGTGCAATTTGTTCGTGTATTCGGTGGATGTGATTTTTTTTTTTTAAGTGCATGTACGTAGTAGGTTTAATACTGTAATACAAATCAGCAGAATGGCAGCTTAAGCTAACAAAAAAGGGCTCCTATCCCCTTTTCCAAATTGAACCAGTTCTAGCGGGGGAATGGGTTAGTTATTGTTCGTTTTAGGGCCTTTTCCCCTTTCAGGGGAAGGGTCCCTCCATAAACCTCGTTAAGGTTCCCCCAGGGCATCAACTTTTGGCAATCATTATGTAAACAATTGGTCAGGTCAATTAGACCTAGTGTTTACCTTTCTCATTTTACCCCCTTTAAATTAAATAGAGCCGACTATGTATATATCGACAAGGGAGTACTGTATTTTAAATTTAATGTGTTAGGTTATTTTCGTCAACATGCATGTAACTAAATGGTGCATGTTTAGTTTAGTTAGTTGTCTTTATGTATAGTACTAACAGTGGTGTATGTAGTTAGTAGTTTTGTGTGAGTGTGTGAATTTTCGATTTGGACAGTGTATAAATATGCTTTAATTTAGTACCATTTTTCTAACATAAATAAACCAGAGTAAATATTAAATTTCTGATTAATGAGTACAAGTATACATTTCAGTACACGGTAAATTATGCCTCCACTACAGCGCCATAGTGTCAGTTTTCGGTAGTCAATTGTTTGTTGACAGTACGACATCGCATGACTTAGTGAGTTAGATTGTTTGATTTTGGACAGTTATTCTCAAATTACTTCCCGTGGACATGGTTTTCGGTTCGGATGAGTATACCTTCGTATAAAATAGCATGAGATCTTACTGTACTGAAAACTTCAGCTTGCTAGGTCCAGTAGTTAATGAATAATCCGCTGAAATAAAGAACACCTATTTTCTTAATAGAAGTAAAGCCCATATGCTGTTACTGTTTGTTTAAAAATGTAGTATTAAATTCTTTTTTCCCGTGGCTGTCGAAAATTCCATTGTTGCTTCAGTTTTATCAACAAATCAGAAATAGATTAATCATTGACAATTTAACTTTCCGTAAATACATGTATGATTTTTTTTTTAAACCTGCAAGGTAAATACAATTTGGTTGCTTCGAAATAAAGAGTACGTGGTTCGATGAATGTGATCGTGTGGTGGTTTGAGCGTGATAGATTGTGATAGTTATATATATATATATATATATATATATATATATATATATATATATATATATATATATATATTACTGCGTAATGTAGATATGTGTATGGCCTGCGTGTAAAATGTACGAAATAGGGTGTTTATAAAATATTACTTCGTGCGAAAATTAGTAGATAATGAATGAATGTAATGATATGTTAATAATATGATATATAATATGAACGAGATGACGACCCCTATATTTAAATGGATAGGCCTAGTGAATTTTATATAGTGAAAATATGAAAATGTTTACGAAGAAAGAAAAAAAAAAAATTCTCGCGTTTTGACTTCCACACCAGTGCATTCATCCAACCGAGTTTGCTACTTGAATGTAAATTATAGTTGGGAATTGTGTGTTACTTTGCATTTATGTACCTCATAATAACAGCCCCAGATCTTAAGCCTTTCAATAGATAGAGTAGTATCATGTGGGACTTACTTCTAAAGGATGACAGAAATGATAATTAAGAAAACCAACTGCTATATCCTGTGATCATCGACAAGTACAGGTTTTGGTCATTTGTACCTTTAGCATTCATAGCCTCTCCGAGATTTTTTTTTTTTTTTTTGTTGCTTACCTTATTTATTTATTGTGCAGTGTTCATATAGCTCAGTTCGGACTATCCGATTAAATTAACTGCTACTAAATATCGCGTACCCGGATGTCGACCCCTAGTCCCTTTAAGTATTTTCATTTCTTTTCTTAGTTTAATTAGACGAGGGAAATTAACGACATCCCAGACTGTGGCGGGTCTGCGCAGGGTAGCTATCGGTGAAGTTTGGCAATAGAAATCACCGATCCAAAATTCAGTTTATTTAATTTTTTTTTTATTTTGGCAAATCACTAATTAGGGATATCTTAGCTATTACTCTAGTTTCATTACTGTCCTCGAACCTCCTTAGTTCTTCTGAGGGGTCGAATGTTTTTTTTTTTCTTACTTAGAGATTTCAAAATTGGGGACGAAGTTACCAGGTCCCTTTTCCCCCCTCTCCTTTTAACCTGCTGGTCTGGGCCGGATACGGGGATCGGATTTCAATCTTACAAACAAACTCTTGTGGGATTGGGATCTGATGGACACAGAACTTGCATCCTTGGCAGCAGGGCGCCCCTTGAGTCTACGTATTTGAGTAGACCACCCCTTTTGGCATTTTAATAATATTTTGGCTAAGGATTTGTGGAGAGTGAAATTCGACTTCTGTCTTTGTAGCGTTAGTTATTTCTCACTTAAGTCTTTGGCGCCCCTATTCTTCGTCTTCTTTCTTTTCTATCTCTATCTCTGTCTTTATTACTTAGAGATTTTTTTTTTTAAATTTTTCAACCTTGCCCCCCCCCTCCGGTTTCTGAAACTCATAAAACATACAATATTCATTTCACTTATTTCGATCGTATGTACTAACTGAGACATCGAAGGATGCAATTCGTGGAGGTATTGCAGCACAACTCAGGACCATTTTCGCGATATTCAATCCACCACGGGAGAAATTGACGGGAAGGTATACTATGCTTTCAGATTCCTAGAAACCTTCGTTATTCATTGATCATACAACTTATATCAATTGATTACTGATTTCTGGTTTTTATTTCTATTGATCGGTCATATAGTGTGTATGTATTAATAGTTTGGGCCCACTAGTTTCGAATAACGTTGATTTTTTTTTATACATATATATATGTACTTACATAGTTTTAAGAGTTACGTGCCTGCTCTATTTGTTGCATTTTCCACCTCTTATATCAACTCATTAAATAACACCAGCTATTTTTTTGTATATATACGCGGATCTTTAGTAAATTGAAAATGATTATTGATTATCGGGTTTATTCATATGAAATACAATGTTGCAACCTTATGAAGGAAAAAAGGTGAATTTTGATAGTCAGGGTTTTTGTTTTGTCTTTGAGCCAAATAAATATGAATATTTATAAAATATGAATACTTGTCGAATATGAACGGTTATGTAGAATTTAAACGTCGACGAAATATTAAAGTGAAGTTTATTGTATGGATTGATATGAATATATATATATATATATGCGAGTATGTATGTAATGGGCTCGATATTTACCCTGATCTCGTTAGTTTGCCATAGATTTTTGACACCCGGTATTAATTAACTATTTGTGATATATAGTATTCCCGCATAAATTGTCATAAATTACTTTTGTTGAGTTGTTATTAATTTCTGTAACTATTAGAGTGGAATATAATGTTAACTACTGCATGTGAATAAAACAAGTAGCGGGTCGTAAGATAAATAAGAATAACCCTAATTCTTACCCAAATTTACTTTGCGAGTGAAATTAGCAACCTACGAAACAGTGCGCCCCTCCAACGACCTTTTCCATCGGTAAACATGAAACAAATCCTTCCCCTGCGATCGGAAACCAAACTATTCAATATTTAGAATCTTTTGACTACAAGATCTATACTAGGAAAAAATTAGTGACCTTAAATTCAACGAACTGAAATCTGTTTAATAAGTTAAAGTGAATACCGGAACATGGAAATAGGTTCCCAATATCTGTGACTGGATTTGATAATTTTTCTTTAATATTAACAAACTTTGAAATTTTAGATCAAGTGCGTCGAGTGACAAAGTGAAAAATATAAACATATATGTGATATGAAGTAGTTAGTTGTCTATAGTTAAAACAAAACCAATTGAATACTCTCATGGACACTAACCACAGTGCGTAAAGAGAGTTAAGAAAAAAAAAAGGGGAGCTATTATCGACGTAAAAACAAAGACTCATAAAACTGTCGATATGTCTCCTATTGAGACAAGAACTCAATAAAATATTACTAAAGTGTTTTTTTTTTTTGAATGATTAACCAATTATTTTTTCTCTTTTGCCTGCAACGATATGTATTCATTGCATTGAATTTTAAATATATCTTGACCCTTTAAGTTTTTTTTCTTTCTTCTTTTTTCTTGTTTCGTCTTTGGTTTAATTCTTTTCATGTAATTCAACTTTTAATATATATATATAAAAGGAGAAATGTGTTATTTGATCTTGTTGCAAGTAGCGAATTTCTGTGCATGTTTATGAAATATTCTTTTCATGTATTAAATTTTCTTGTTATGTCAAACTAAACCTTTTTCTATTGAAATGTAATAAATGTATATAGCAATGTAGTTAGGTTAGTTTAATTTAACTAAATACAACCCGAAGTATACATTGTCCTGTCTGAATGTGTGTGTGAGTGAAATGTAGGTTTAGTATTAAGTGCATCCATTATCTTGTCATACATGTGTAATTTATTATAATTATTGGTAGTTATCAATTGAACTCATTGAATGTTAATACTAACTTAAGTTGGCTCTATGAAGGAAGAAAAAAGGACTGAAGTAGCCTGAGCGAATGATCATCATGAGAGAACTGTGAAAGTCAAAATCTTCGACACATATGTGATACTCTGATTTTTTTTTTTTCCTGTGGTCGTTTCTAACATGCCATCAACTTCGTCGTTCATTTTTCAAATATTGAATATTAGTCTAAACTTTCTGGAAATATTGAATAAACGGTAAAATTAAACTTTCTCATCTATCTCCGAGCTAGATTGGGATAATTCGGTAATTGGGGTCAAATGGATCTAGATCGGGGATGTATGGGTTAACATGTGTCTATCTTTGATCACCCTAATACCAGACATTCACCCAATAGCTATTGGAAATGATCCCAATTAGATAATTATTCACTTTCCTTTACCATATTCCTCAAAATATCCAGTAACAATTTCCTCTTTAGCACCTTCTTACTTTACCTCTTTCCTCTTCTATCTTCCTCTTCCTTTCTTCATCTTCTTCTTCTATTTTTTTTTTTTAATAAAACTGAAAGGGGGGTCGTGACTGGGAATTCTATATGTAATATACACGGTCATGTATTTATTTATTTTATTTTATTTTCTTTAGAAGTCCGATAAAAAGTTTTCTCGTTTCGATCGAACCTAGTATGTTTCGAAATTAAGAAATGGAAACTATATTCCAATATAATTAGGCATAAGCTGATAGCTTCATGAACATCCCTACCGGGGATGAAGGGTTCCCACTCACGACTTATTCTGTGCATCACTGTTGTTGCAGATTTTTTTTTTTAATCAGTTTTAGATTAAAAGCGGTGACAGGATTCGTTGTTATGGCAACAGTGGTTTCTATGACAACGGCCCCCTTTTAATCAGTTTTAAACTACTACTTGAAATATAGTAATTTCGATATATGAAACACACATTCTTCACAGAGGAGACATATGTAATATCTTAGTTCTTGTTTTACTACAATAGAATGTCCCAGTGTTTCATGTTCTTGTCTTGCGAATTGAGATACGTAATAATACTCGTGAAACTAATTCTGGACAGTCAATTTTACCGTTAATAATTTATGTAAGAGCAACAGATCAAACACCCATCTCCTTTTGCCTAATACAGGGGTGTGAAACATGGAACAGTGATAGGGCCAATCATAGAGTACTAATTGGCGTCGCGGGCCACAATGTTGGTATATCATTTCTACGACAATTTAATAGTAATGCATTCAATGGTGAAACAAGTTCAGCATAATTTACACTACAACAACGCAAAACAACTATTATAATTGCATTAAAGGCTAGCAGAATTGTGTGTTTACCTACAACAATTTTAGTGAGTAAACTTAACCCCTCACATCCTGAACCAGTCTCTCAGTATTAAGGGTTTCACTAGACGTTTCAACAAGAAGGTAGTTTTCAAGGTAGACATCTGTTATCCTTGTCTCCTCCGTGGATTTGACCTGCGAGACATGTGCGAGAAGAATTGCGAGACATGTGCGAGAAGAATTGCTCACATAGATATGTGATACCAAACAATGCCATGGTCCTCATTTTGAAAAGAGTTAAGTTGGAGTCTTTTTGCATGGAAAGTATTTCTCATAAAAATCTTGCAAGCAGATGTGCTGAAATACACTTTTCAAAGCAACATCCTCCTGAAATTCTGCAAGCTCTATCTGTAAGTTGTTGAAAGTAGTACTAACGTCAACGCTTAATGCTGATATGAATATACTGAATTTCACTTCCTCCTTACTGAAGTCTCTAAATAGGACATTAAATTCTTCAAACACATCTGCCAATGAGTTTGCGTAGAAATGGAAGTTACAGAATGATTTATCAAACTGCAACAGGGTTGGAAAGTGGGAAGTACTTTCATTCTTCATTTGATTTTCCCACAGTTCTAGCTTCGTTTAAAAGTATTTGGCATGTCCGTAAAGTTCATGAGTAAAGCGACAGGTAATATCCACAAGGAATGTAAGGTCACAAAACTACTTTTCATCGCTTCACTAAGACATAGTTTTTTTTATGTCCCACAAAATGCCACGTCTTTTATCATATTATAAAAACGCTGCAGCATCTTTCCCTTGTTCAACCAACGTACTTCAGAATAGATCAGATCTTCATCCTTCGTTTCCACCTCGAGTAGAAAGGCTTTAAATTGGCGGTGATTGAGGCCTTTCGACTTTTTACTCAAAAAGCCAATATATTAATAACATGGGTAAATTTCAACGTTTTGGCACAAAGATTCTCCTGGTGTAAAATGCAATGAAAAAACACAAGTTACTGATATCAATTTATCTTTCAACTAATTGTTCCTTTAATCTTGTTACAGCCCCTACAGTCATCTAACACTACCTCACACACAAAGAAGTCGATATGAGTGTGCAAACACACCTACACAGGCGAGAATAAAAAAAAATATCAAATTGCAGGGGCTATGAACCGTTATCTTTCTAGTGAGCCGAACTCGAGGTCTGTATTGTCGACTAACGACTTTGTCGGTACATCTAGCAATCCTTATACCGAGGAAAACTTTCCTCAAACTACCTGTGAATGTCAAGTGCTCGTCTTCACGGCGTCACCACGTTTCGCACTGCGTGATCGATGGAAAATTTCTGGTTCACTCTTAACAGATTTTGTAAAAAAGAAAACTATCGTTTTCAATAATTGACCAGCAGGCCCCAAGACAGGGTTAGGCGAGCCGAATAAGGCTCGCGGGCCGGCTGTTGTACATGTCTGGTCTAATGTTTAAAAACTAAAATTCGTTACTAACAAGTCTCCATAGGGGACATACTTTGGGTAGAAACGGTTTTCTTGTATGCAGACATTTTTAAAAATTTAAACTGTATATTTTCTATTGCATCAGAGTATTTAGTAACATTTGGTGTCCAAACAGTGCACTAGTGTTCTTATTTTGACCTCATATACGAAAAAAATATCCTTATAAAAGTTGATTCTTTATAGAAATCCTGTCCTGTCCTATAAATCAAACCTAGGTTTCTATATGCACTACTCGTTATTGCGTCAACGTGTTGAGCAAAGGTTAATTTGCTATCAAATATAACTCCTAGATCTTTGATATTATTTGGGGTAGACAAGGAAGTGCCACTTATTGTATAGGTGGACTGTGTATAGGTAAAGTTAATTAAATTTTGTTTCCTCGTGAAAGATATAGATTTGCATTTAGACACATTAAGGACAAATATATTCTTGTCACACCATATTTGAACTCTCTGTAGATCCTGTTGAAGTTTCACATAGTCATCAATTGAATTTAATTTACGTCAATTCCGCGGTAAGTGACCCTACGAAGGAAAAAAATGAAGTTTCACCTTGGCCTACATAAGTATTAAAATTCATTTTTAAGAATGCTGAATTTTTCATACATGAACAAGATGATACCAACGTTGATTTGTAGATGGCTCTGCAGGAGGTAAAATATGGTCACTTTCATGTCGCAGAATATCGTACCTACATTTAGATTTTAACACAAAGTTTTTTTCCTGCTAATTCCTGTAGGTAAGTGAAGATCGCGTATGTATTTATTAAGATAATGTTTGTATTTACATCAGTGACTTTGTTTTACACATAATTTAATAATAGGAAGAAAATTATAATAATTTATTTATTCAAGTAGGCTGTCGTGTAAGTCACAAGAAAACATAAATAAGTTTATGTATTTATATACATAATTAAGCAAAAAAGCTGTTATTCTAAATTTTCTTCATTTGGACAGACAGTAATCAAAGGCCGTGCAGAAATTTCCGAAATAATACGTGTAACTCTTTTAAATACAAAATATAATATGTCGTGTAAGTCACATTTCTTTCCCTGTCGTGTAAGTCATATTATGTGTGTCGTGTAAGTCACATTTTGTTGCATTGTTACCTATTACATTGCCAATAGTAGATAACTGCAGTAAAACGTATAAATAGTGAATTGATAACTCAATTAATGTATTAAGTGCCATGTTTAGTGTAAGAGAATGAAAGATAAGGAGGATAAAAGCAATATTATGAAGTATGGGTGTAAAATGTACTTGACTGGACTATAAATGTAACAAATGAATGAAAAGTTAAACAATATGAATGAATGTTATCTAGAAAGAAGTTTTAAAAAACGTGACAGAAAGTATCTACTGTCTCTGGAACAATGTCGACATATGTGGTTACGAAGTTTCTAGCTTCAGCTACTTTTAATACTATTATTGGTTTTCTCGTACTCTTTCGTTGTTTTGGAAACACGCTTGTAAATTGGTATTTATTGCCTTTATGCATCTAAAGCTCAGGGCGGTATAGGACGGAGGTGGGCATGTGGGAAAGGATTCGTTCAGATCTATTGAAAGGATATCATCTCGGCATTTGCCTGGTGTGAATGAGGAACACCTCAGTCAGGATTGCCAGCTATATATTTTAAACCCGCAACCTACCGAGCCAAATCTAACACGCTATTACTCTGTCACGCTTCCCTGGTAGAAAACATACTTACTCAAACGAAAATATGTAAGTCACAACAAAGTTTACTTTAAGATTATGAAATTAGGATATGTCAGATGTGTGACACTTGTCTTTTCTATTGCATTTTCAGATATGCCTAGTTCAGAAGCTGAACGGAAGCGGAAATAAATAGAGAAGTTGAAAAGAATGATATTACATCAAATGGATTTTTAGTGGAAATTACTGTTTTATGTACCAAGAAAAGATACAAACCGGTCACTGGATATCACACAGTTGTACTATGTAAACTGCAATAATATATTTTCCTGAAGAAAAGGAAACCACAGAACATGATTCGTGCGTAATTATATCTGATTGTATGCATCAAGATATGTTTCCATTTGCTTGTTTCAAGTCTACACTTATGGAAGATTTTGAAGGGCGTCATCCGGGGTTTCCGATCAAGAATGTGAATTATTAGTCAGATGATGGTGCGCAACATTATTCACTTTGTTCAATAACATTGCAGAAAGTTGAAATGTCTTGGCATTTTTCGGCTACGAACTATGGAAAATGCTCTCAAAGACAAATTGATTCTCAATCTGCTTTAGAATTTATTGAGAGAGCACGCAAGTTATGTCCGAACATTAATGCAATATACTGTAGTAAAGAGTATTACTTCAAAAATTTGAGTTGATGCGCCAATGGAAGCATCATAAGAAAGAAATATGTAATATTCCAAAAACACGAAAGTAGCACTACTTTCATTGTGTTTTAGCGTGTACTATTGAATGTTGTCTCGTCTAAGATATTTCTTCACCACGAAGGAAGTTCGATTTCTTTCCAGAACTGTTCATTGGCGCATGTGAAAGGAATAAACGCAGCAAGAAGTGATGGAAATACTTTACTGGAGACAGGGTATTATTACCCTTCGCCGAAAAAGAACTATTAAATATTTGTTAGATGTGGAGAAAAGAATCAGAACAACTGCATGTAACATTTCTTCGCCATTACCATCAAGATAAAGAATTTTATTGGCCGCAACAGAAAGATTAGGCCTATGTTGCATTTAACAGACGTCGATCACAGACATAAATTAGAATTTGACAAATTTTGCTCCAATAAAAGAACTGTTAACTTCTTGTTTTGTCTGTTAACTTCCTTTTATCTCTCTACATCATTAGTGCCACTCTATGCGCCAATAGATTTTGAAAGTGTAATTAAACGAAGACATGTTAGACTTGTCGTGTAAGTCACAAATTTAATGTCGTGTACGTCACGTTATATTTGTGGCATATAGTTTAAAATAAATACAGAAAATATAATAATTTTCTTTTGGTCTTATAGCTTGGTATCTACTTAATATATGTAAAAAGTTTTAGTTTCCATGCAGCAATAGAAGAACAGAATTTTCATATAGTTAACCGTTATTCAAAACACCATGCCTCCTACTGTCGTGTAAGTCACGAATATGTTTAGAGACTTCTTTCAGCCGTTTTGTTTACATATTTAAATGCTGCAAATAAAAATGAATGAAGGACTTATTGACCCTTATTTATAACCTAAAACTTGCCCATGAAAATATCTTATAATTTTTGTAATACATAATATTTACTGCCGTCTGACGTCTGTTGTCGTGTAAGTCACAAATTGAATTAGCCTTTAGAGTATAATTTGGGATCATCGGAAAAAAAGATGAACTTGAGAAGTTTTAATACACAGAGGAATATCATCAATAACAAGAAGAAACAACAGGGGACCTGGATTAGATCCTTGAGGAACTCTCGATAGAGTATTGAACTTGAAAATTACCGGTAATGTGAGACATCGTCTAGGATTATTCAACTGGAACTCCCTCCAGCCCTCTGTGAGAAGTTTTTTCTTATCTTGAAATATTTGTATCGTTATTTATATATTCTTTGGTATTTTATATTAATGTGTAAAGTTCAAAATAAAAAAAGAATAGCACTCGGTTTCAATAATTCAAAACCATGTTTTCATTAACATTTTATGTTTTAACTACAAAAACTATTCACTTTAAAAAATTGACATAATACTTACTTCTTTTGTCTTACATTATGACCTTACATTTCATATTTAAATTTATTTATTTGTAAAAGGCATACAGGATTACAATCCTACAATAGCCTTATTAACATAATATTTTAATACGATACCATTATTCTAAAATAAAATAGGCAAGAAAGTAAAATAAAATAAGCAAGCTACAGACAAAACGAGACAAGATAAAAAAAGATTTAAAAAAATACAAAATACAAATAAAGATACAACAAACAAAAAATAAAAGTATAAACACTTTCCTGCAACTGGTACACATATTAGAAATGCACTGCAAATATTAATTTGAATTCACTATTTCAATTTCAATTCACAAATATTAATTTCAATTTAATACTATTCCATATAAAAGGACATACAATAGTGTTTTAGTTAGTGTTATTATTTTTCGAGTGTACATATTACGAGCAAAATCCATTTCAAAACGTTAAGCCAGAGAGCTCCAAATCCATACATAATTGCTTAATTTTTGTATAAAAATGTGATTCAGTATCAAAAAATATATCACAAAATTTCGACACAAAATTATGTAGTTTTAAAGTTCTAACAATCGTTGAATTTTTGTGTTGAGAATTCTTGAAAATGAAACACAAAAGAAGAGATCGTATCAAGGCCTAAGGCCTAGTACATATAAAGGAACCTGAGAGAGTCAAGAAGGACAATCTATTCTATTGCTGAATAGTTTTTTCAGAAAAATCAAGGACAGTACTGATCGGCGAACTCTGAGTGACGTTAGTCTAAAGTATTCTCTTAGTATAGTATTGGATAAATAATATGGGCAATATCTATTATTAACCTTGTAGTACAGAAACCTTAAAAATTTATTTTGAATATGTTCTATATCATGTATATGTTCTTTATAATATGGATTCCAAATAATAGCTGCATAATCCAATTTACTCCTAATTAAACTATTATAGAGAATTATAGGAATTTTTGTTTTCTTAAGATACTTAGTATTTCTAATTATAAATCCTAGCAACTTGTTTGCATTACTTACTAACTTGTTATAGTGAGTTGTAAACGATAATTTTGTATCAAAATAAATTCCAAGATCTTTAATTGAATTAACTTCCTCGAGTTGATAATTATCAATTGAGTAATTTGCTGCAGAATTTTTCTTCCTTGTGTAAGACATAACTTTACATTTGTTTATATTTACAGTAAATGAATTTCTAGCACACCAGGCAAATATGTTATTAATGTCTGAGTGTAATATTATTTGGTCATTTTTATTGTTAATTGTTCTATACGATTTTAAATCATCGGCAAAAAGAAGACACTCAGAATCCTCGACTACGTCTGGCAAATCGTTAATCATAATAAAAAATAACAACAGACCAAGATTAGATCCTTGTGGGTTTTCTGAAGTAGCAACGAATTCTTGAGAAATTCCATTATTGAAAGAATAGAAACCGGTCTGTAATCAGAAATTACGGATGAATTTCCTGATTTTAAAATAGGAGTAACAATAGATACCTTCCATCTACTTGGGAACTCACATGTTCTCAAAGCCAGATTAAAAATAAACGTTAATTGTGGAGTTATTACTTCAGCACAACCCTTAATAATAAGTATATGGCGGAATACCATCTGAACCAGCCGATCTTTTAGGCTTCAACTTTTTCTTAATAGTACTTAAATCTAGCAATACAGAATAAACTCTGGTTGTTTTTCATAACACACTAGAGGTGGGGGGCGCCTGGGAATTCTCACCCCAGGCGCTTACAATCCATGCGACGGCCCTGGATCCAATTATTTATAATAACCCTGTATATATATATATATATATATATATATATATATATATATATATATATATATACTATAACGCTCATATAACATCTGTTACTACTGGATTTTTTGTTCAGCCGTACAAACATTGCGAAACAGATCACATGTGTTTTGCGATGAAGCTCTCAAGTTAGTGGGGGTCATGACGGCATTTGTTTGCTTTTCAAGAGTACAAGACTTATTTTGTTCTCTCGCAAATGCTGTCCGAAAAGTTTTATGGGATCCAAGAATACACAGATCAGACAGAGTACACGTGTTATGGTTTCTTTCCTCCCTCTCTCTCCTCTTCCCCTCTATAATTCACTTATTATTATTTACTTTGAGTTAAAGGCACTGATCTTCAGTTTAAAATCCATTTCTATATAAACACAAACTTATAGAAAGGAAGAAGGTTCAACTGATTATGTTCAGAACAAAGCATTTTCTGTTGGTGATAAAATGTAAACGATGAAGAATAAGCTTTTCTGTTTTATTTTAGTCACCACCACAAAAGCCTACCATGTGAGAAATCTTTCGGTATCAAAACTCGTCACGTTAAAGCTAAGTAGGCTTTCTTCCCTGCTTTGGTCAACAAAGAGGCGAAAAATAAATACATGTGCAATTTGTTGGAGTTCTTGGGTTTACTTAGTAATTTTTCAAGTGATTTTGTGATCTGTATGTTAACAAGGCGGTCCAGTGAGGCCTAAACTTTTGAAAAAGGGATTTTTCAGAAAAAATCCTCATTTTCCTCAAATTTAATTTTTCAGGTATATGATACGAACATGCGAATGATACCGTTTGTAAGATTGTTTTAGGTACGAACCATGATCCTAGGATAAATAATAATGATGCAGAAGCTGCTTGACTGAAAGTGTAACATTTACCTGAAAAATCCCAAAATCTCAAAGAGTTGAAGAGAATTTGGAGCGCCTACAAACATTATAAATGCTATTGTTTTGCGTTTGTATCCGCAGTAACTATCCGAACGGAGAACTGAACCCGGAATCACGCATATAGAAAGTATACATTTATCCACCCGGTCAGAAATGGTTAATCTGTTTGTGACATATTTATATTGCAAATATGTAAATAATATTGCTCCATGGCTCTTCAGCGTAAACACAAATCATATTTATACATCCATACATCCTTACTGTCTGAATTACTAGTACGTAAGTTAGTGTTAGAAATTAATATACTGCATAGTTCCCATAGTTCCATTTCCATATCGTTAGAGATACGGACCACTTCAGCAACATCTGCTATGACATATCTCTAATAATTACCAATACTTACATGTTAGTATATTTCATGGTCTATTAACTTTAATGAATCGAATACATCGATATATATATATATATATATATATATATATAGAGAGAGAGAGAGAGAGAGAGAGAGAAATGTATTGACGTAATCACAGCAAATTACAAAATGTTGGTTACGAAAATTGATCGAAGCATATGGAAGTGCGATTAGGATTACAATAATGACAGTTTTCCACTGGTAGGTGTTATGTGTCAGAGGCAGAAAAAGACAGAAAATTGATATTCATATCAATAGTGTTTAATAAAATATTGTGATTAAATATAGCTTTAAATTAAAACCTAGCGCCTTTATAGTTTTATTTAATCTATGTCTTTATTAAACATATTTATGTTGTAAAAAGAGTCATACAACTATATATCATGTTCTTCATTTTAAATGAATCAAATCTTCCAAGTTACCTGATTTGCTAAATATTTGATTAAATACTTAGATTTTTTTTTATTCTGTAGTTAACTCTTAAGAAGGGTTAACTACAGTTAACAGCAGTTAGTAAAACCTCATTTAAACTCTGCCGCTCAATATTTTACTATTGTAAACGATGCAACAGACTTCCTCACCTCAGTATAGAATCTATCTCGGCTTTAATATTGGTTGGACTGAGACCTTTCAACTGTATACCTTAACGATAACTCATTTTTTTTCTATGTTTACAAAGTTACTAAGAGCGTTCACTATTGGTGGCTGCCAAACAAATACTAAACAATGTAGCGTCTTCAAACTTTAAATGTAAGCTTTATAAATAAGATTGGTATTTCCTATTATAGTAATGTTTTTCAAACAACAACCGCCAGCTATATGTCAAGTCGGATACATATGACAATTTTCACGGATTATAGGTAAAATTGTTAAATTCAATGCAATACTGTGTTGCTCAACTGGGGTCAGAAAAATGATGCCTTAAAATTTTACAACCCACGTTAATGTTCTGTAATATAAGTGAGACGGATGATTAATGAAAATTGAATTTAACTCCGAGTTTTAGCGTCTCTTTCAGCAGAGAAACTGTATAAGACGTGAATCCATAGCTTAACGTGGGACCCGAACCACATGAACTTCCGCAGACAATCGAAATTTAATTAAAATTAATAATTTTGAAAGAATTTGTGGAATGAGAATGTTGCAGGAAATGAGACAACTCCAAGAACACCCAAGGACACGATATACGCAATGAACTTACACGACCTAGAATCGAACTAGGGAGCTTAGGCACCAGAGGCGAGCGCTCTACCACAGGGCCACATGTTCCTAAGTTACATAGAAATTTGTCTAAAGAAGTACTTTTATGTTCTCCATACAATCTAATTATAATGTTTCTTCTATTTCGTTTAGTGTTTGCAAATATATACTAAGTTCGTTCAAGATTGTAATTGCCCTCTTTCTTTAAATAAATAAAAAAACAATAGAGATGAGTCTAGTTTTCTTTGTTGAAGAAAACCGACTATCATATAATACCCTGTGAGAACATTGGAAGTTAAAAAAGCGCATTTAAGAAACTCCAGTTTTCTGTTGATCTCGTTTAGGAAAGATTAACCTTTAATTTTGTGTGTCTTTGGCGTCAAAATACGTGGTAGCATCTGGATGTTTACAATAATCAAGCTGGTAAACAAGTCAATGCTACTTCTCTTGTTTGCATAGATGAATAGCAGAGACAAAGCTTTGCATCTGCTCCAAATTGGAACACTGTGATTCGCGTGGAGTTGAAGTGAATCTTAAGGGAAGCAATCAAACTAGCTTTACCTACAATGTATCTCAATTGTGTTAGGTTCTATGTCTTTTCTCAACTCTCTATTCAAACCCAAAGAGCTGCAAGTGTTTCAATCTTGGTCTTGGTAGCCAAGACCAACGGTAGCCAAAACGATATATGATAGCCAGAAGCAATTTTCTGATATGGATTCACGCGAACAATACAGTTTCTAGAGGATGGGGTATTTCCAGTGATTGCACAGATGCAAACATATTTATCAATCAACTCGTCTTGACGAAAGAAAGCGATTGCAGTCGGGATTGGTTACTTCCGGTACACACAATTTCCAGTGTATGAAGTGTTTGCAGTGGTTGGACACATGCAGCACATGTGTCAATGAACGTCTTGAAGAAAGAAACCGATTGACACCGAAATTGGTCACTTCCTGTACATGGCAGGCCCGTATCCACGGCGGTGTAGGAGGCTGCACTCCCCTAAAATTTTCACGGTAGCCTTGCAAATTAACTATATGGTTGGATTGCCTCCCCCTAACTTCTACCGGACCCCCCTACATTTTTGGACTGGCTACGGGCGTGGTACACGGTACCTAATACAGTTTCCCGGGGTGGGGTGTTTTTAGTGACACGCAAGATATAAATCAATCAACTGTCTTGAAGAAAGTGATTGACATCGGAATTGATCACTTCCGATACACAGTACCTAATATAGTTTCCGAGTCAGGGTGTATCTAGTAATTGCACACATGCAACATATATATTTATGAACTCGTCTTGACGAAAGAAAGCGATCGGTACGGGAATTGGTCACTTCCGGCCAATCACTGGAAATAACTCACTCTCGGAAATTGTATTTAGACTTGTGCACCAGAAGTGCAAATTCCGGTACCAGTCGCTTTCTTTCGTCAGAACGAGTTGATTTGAGATGTACGTTGGATGTGTGCAATCGTTGGAAATTGTACATCTGGAAGTTCGATGTTTAATTGTTCGATGTTTAATTAATTGCATGTATACATTAATTCTTTTATTTAATTATCTTCAATTTTTGTCATGAACTGCGAATCTTGTTTTGTCAATTGAAACTTTTCAAATCAAAATTTTAAGCCAACATTTTAGAAAAAAAAGATGGCCAGATTTTTTGAACAAAAGTATACATGTTTGAACCATATCTTTCCAAAAGTCCTTAGCAACTTCGTTCTCACGCAGTTATTGCTAAAAGCGACGGTCTATAGCTGCAACATCGACAATACTGTTATTATTATTTTATTTTGTTCGATCTGCTAAATCCACTTTATTACCAGTGTCGGAGGATATTGTGTGTGTACATCAACTTCTAGATCCAAGGGTGAGACCCGTTTCCATGGCAACCAAGAAGATACAGCAACTTATGAGCTGTCTAGAGGACGCAAGAGCCGTTAAAAGCAGTATTAAATTCCTGTCTAACGGTTTTATTTCTTTTATACATTTAAAAAAAAAAACAAGTTCGGTTTACAGTTTAAAAGGAGAAATAAGAAACTTCTACCAGTTTCCTATTTTAACCAGTTAGAAAATGATCGTATAAATGGTTTTGTTGGTTATATTTTTTTATTTTATTTATTATATATGTTTTTTTTTAAAAATTGCTAATTTAAATGAACTAGAAATATTAGAATCACGCAACTGGAATTATAAAATTTTGTTTATCAGTCCGTCCGTCCGTTACTCCACAAGGTTACTCTTGAACGAAATTTCAAGAATTATGATGTTTTCTGCAATACCTATATCAAATACCTGCCGAGTTCGTTTATAGCACCAATCCTTAAAAACATCTTAATGGCTAACGGTGACTTTAACCCGTACGTTAAAGCACACGATAACTCTTGAATAAAAGTGATTTGCTTTCTTTAATTCTGTATTTTGTAAAAGATAGCTAAATCAATTATCTGAATCTACTTAATTATCGTGCATCTTTGTTTATTGTTGATAAGGTTGAAGATTGATACTGTTGCTTTGTCCTATTTGTCGAGGTTTCAGAGTAGTCGTTTTTAACTGCTGGATGGGGTTTGTCTTGAAAAATATTTTATCAGGCATCTTTCTACGGAAATATGATTCCGCCATCTCTGTCCAATTGACCCCCGTTTGTTTCTTGTCCTTCCGGTTTCCAAAGATTTTCATCTCTTTGGATAAGATTTTGAAATCCAGAAAGTCAATGAATGAACTCATAAGACAGAACGTTGTGTGCCTATTTACATCTAGAGTCTGAAGATAGGTACAAGATTTGAAGTATGTGGCCCTGCGTAGCATAGTCGCCAACGATCTCGCCTTCGATGCGAGCGGTCCCGGGTTCGATTCCCGGTGGGGTCACTCGGTCGGAAAAGTGTAAAAAGCTTTTTCAAGCCAGCCACCCTAAATGAGGTTTTCCTCATTCACACCAGGCAAATGTAGGGGTGGTACCTAACTTGTAGGTCCCAGACCGTTTCGTTCCTTCCCTTTCCTTGGATAGTGTGCTCGCCGAGGGACGTCAACCCTCAAACGTGATGGGCTAAATGGCCTTAGATGCCGAAAGCCCAGAAATCTAATTCCTAATTCTTCCTAATTCTAAGATTTGAAGTGGCAAGAGATCACCTGCTTCCTCTGTAGGTGTTCAAATAGTACTGTGCTCTGAGTTTCTCTCGTTTTGTCTGTGGAAAGCCTAGAAAAACTGAAACGTAGTCTTTTCCATGGTGATGAATTTTTCAATGTATACAGAAGCATTGCAGCTACGACAGAATTTTTATTTTGTCTATTGCATTCGCCACAGAACAAATGAACAAGGGAAGTCCTTGCAAATCATAATACTTGAGAAAAAGATATAGACACGTTGAAATCTCCAATATCGTACCTCTCGAGACAAAGGGGCGTATCTCATTTTCTTAGCTTCTCCAAAAGACAACTTTAAACTTTTCCTCATTATTTATTACAACGTCTTCTTTTAAAATTTCGTTTGATACCCTTCGTTCAGGTATATAACTTACGAGATCGAACTACATTTTGAAAGAAGACGATAGAATAAACAATGAGAAAATGTTTAAACTTGTCTCCTGAAAAAGTTAAGAAAATGAGATACATCCCTTTGTATCGAAAGGGACGATATGTTTGCTAACTCCCCCGAGTCAAGTATAGCAAAAACAGTCTTTCGAGGCTACTTTGTAAACGCTAACGTTTGAAGAATACCACTTTTTGAGGGAATTTGTTAACGGAACGTAAGGGTATCAAAAGGAGCATGTAAGAAGAAAGTGTCCAATTTAGCTTTTTCTGTACATTCTTTCTTGGTTATACGAACTTTGGTTTTCCTTTGGATGTGCCTCTTGTATTTTTCTATCCAGTTTAGACTTCGTTTCTTTGTCGTCCTCAATGTAATTACTTGACAAGCTGGACTTGACCCTTTTCGTTTGGCGGTGGAAGGATAAATTAATTTCTTTAACAACTTTCCTTAAGAGTCTTCATCCCGGCGAAATTAAAATACCGCTAATTTTACAGTAATTATGTGATATCTTCAAATAGATAAAAGATAATCGAAATGTGGAACAAGAGCACCCTAGATAATATTATTTTACATAAGAAACCGTTACCATGACTCACTTATCTGCTTTCGATTTCGAGCCATTTTGAAAATCGGCATTTATTTTCGCGTTTCTAAACAGCTGAAAACGGAAAGCCACTAGGTGACTTGTGATAACGGTACCTCACGCAAAATAATATTGTCTAGGGCGCTCTTGTTCCATATTTCATATTATCTTTTATCTATTTGAAGATATCACATAATTACTGCAAAATTAGCGGTATTTTAATTTCGCCGGGATGAAGACTCTTAAGTACCTATTCTAGACTTTTCGTCTTCTTTACAGGTCCTAATACACTTACAGTAGGTTACACTTTGAGTACACTTAATTCTGGGTGCAGGTAATCTTTCGATGAGCTTTGTCGACAATAGTGTGATTCAGTTGAGGGAATTTGTTAATATGTTCGGGTATTTCTTTTCTAATTCGGATATATTTTCTTATTCATTGAATCAGTTTTCAACCTCGTTTATTACATTCAATCTCACCAGCTGTCATTTGGTTTTCAAATGCTAGCCTTCTTACTGTTTGGGTGATTGTGTATAAAGGAAGAAAACGTTACATATTTGCATTTTCTCGCTATTGAGAAAAGGGTAAAGCGATTGTTTTTGATCGTCTTGATGTTTCACTGTTTGTCTTCTGTTTTGGCTTCAAAGAATTGATGTGCCTGGAAAATTATTATTCTGTTTAAAATTGCGGTTTCCCAGGACCATGGAATTCTCGTAATACTTCTACCCGTTGTTTATCAATTAAAAAAAAAAGCATCACTACAGTGCATAATTTTGTTTTGAGCCAATGTAAGATCTGAAGAATACCACTAACGTGTAAGCTGTTTTACACATTTTGTAAGAGGAAATTGTGTCGCATCAGTGTCCAAGCATCACAGTCCAAAACACATTTTTTTTGTCATACTATATTTTCACTGATGAACCAATAGTAAAATAACGAAGTTCTACAGAATGAACTACATTGTGATCTGTTGTTTCATTGCAATAGAATATACACCTGGACGAATCATCAAAAGTAGTAAACCAGGTGAACATAGTGATGTGCAGCTCGTGAACGAGCAGGATTTTCTGGACGACTCTTTTGGGTAAGCAAGTGAGTTGCGGCTCATCTTTACTGACTCGTGGTTCTTTGGAACCCATGATTCTTTGGAAGTCATGGTTATTTGGGAGTCGTGTTTCTTTGGAAGCCATGGTTCTTTGGGAGTTGTGATTCTTCAGGAACCGTGATTCTTTGGAAGCCAGTATGCTACGGGAGCGGAAACGTTTGGGAAACGTTGTTCCTGTATGCCACTCACTCGTGAACCGCTCTTTTAATTTTCGATCTTGGTTCAGTCAGTTGCTGTTGTGGAGCAGTGTTCGGTGGTCCTCACTGAGCGGTTCTTCAGTTCAGTTCAATAAGCATGCCTTACCATAGCGTACGTACTGTATATTCCCGACATGAATAAAAAAAAAAAAACAACAAAGTTAGGCATTTCATGTGGCAATGGAACCCACAATGATACTTGTCCCTTCATCGACAATCCACGATGTATTTTGTTTACAGTTTATAACAAAACGAAAACTAAAATCGCAAACATTTGAAAGCAGTTAGAAATGAATTTACAGAGCGGGGGAGTTGGTTTCGTAAATAATAGCCCGTAACAGACGTTTCTTTCTTTTCCGTGGGTGTTACTTTCTGTAACCGGACGTAGACAATTCGTGTAGTGAAGAGAACTGATCAGTCGCTCAGCATTTGTTCATGCATTCACTGTGCAACTGATTGTTTTAAATAAAGATGCATATTGCACAATTCTTAAGGTGGGATATGTTAAAAGGCGCTTATAATTAAAACAAATCCTTAATAATTGCAATTCTTTTTTAAATTATATTTTACAATAAGAGAGAATGGATCCTTGCTACGGCTTAGGATATTATTTTCTCATGGAAGGTAATTCCAGCCTAATTAATATCAGCTATATTTCTTAATATAAATAAATCACTTTTTATTAATAAAGTTGTGTGTTCAAAGGAGTGTGTAGTTTGCAAAACTTAACAGTTCCAAGGAACTAATTTTCCGCAGGAATATTATACTGATGTATACGGATGCAGGAAAGAGCAAAAGAAGGATAAAAATAAGAAATATTTCTTATTACTAGCGAATAGTGAAGGCCAGAAATGAAACAGGGGTAATTGTTGGTAAGATGTAAAAGTAAGGACAGGAAAGTTGTATGTGGATTTTATCCAGGGCCGCCATCTGCTGCAGTTTAGCCAAATGTTTATATTTATATTCTGTGTTTTGAATCTTCTGTTAGATTTTACAATTCACTTTGCTCAGATTATGTCAGAAAATATTTGAGGAAAGATTGAAAATCACAGATATACAATAAACTATCTTCTTTGTATTAAAGTATCACAGAAAGTTGTCTGTTGATTCTAGTTTGTTGGGAAACTTTCCTCCATTTTTCAGGTAAAATGGAGAAAGTCCTAGTAAAATGTTATATTCTAACTTTTTTTTTCTGTTTTTATTTCCTTATGAGACGAAACGTTTAAGACTTGTTCAAGTTTTCTGTTCAGCAAGCGTCGTAAATAGTTTTATTATGTCTCCATCTGGTGGGATTTATCGCTGCCTTCATGAACATAAATGCCTTCAGCTCCAACACATATTTTTGCAACTTTTTTTCCCCCTTTTCTATGTACGATTTATTATGTCGCCTAACTTTCATGCATTTCATTTTCGTATATAACTTCGTTCCTCTTGAATTTATTTCATTTTTCCTACATTTCTTCTTTCCTTATCTTCTTTTCAAGAAAGTATTTTCCTATTTATTTCTGGATGGTGGCGCCAAAGATGCAAAGAGAATTCAAACTCTGATAAGTCGAGGAGTATGAATGTACTTTTTGTTTTTGTTCTCGAAACTGGCGAAAGAAATCTGTAGTTGGCTGGATTAGAATTTAACGTTCCTTTTCAACACCCAGGATACATAAGACGTTGGTGTCACCCACAATTTAAGGTAAAATCTAGGATTTAGGGATTAGTATTTAGATTTCTTGGCTTTCGGCATCTAAGGTCATTTAGCCCTTCACGATTTGAGGGATGGCATCCCTCGGCGAGCATACAATCCGGGGAAAGGGAAGGAAGAAAGGATTGGGGAAGGAAGGAAGCAGCCTGGGACCTATAAGTTAGGTACCACCCCGGCATTTGTCTGGTGTGAATGAGGAAAACCCCGGAAAACCTCATTCAGGGTGGCTGGCCTAAAAAAGCGTGTTACACTTTTCCGACCGAGTAACCCCACCGGGAATCGAACCCGGGATCAAGGTAAAATCTAAACCACCTTAATCGGCTCAAATATCACTCTTCTCCCACCGGGAATCAAACCCGGGACACCAAATACAAAAGATGCTCGTATTAACAAAAGATTTGCGGGGCGGACAAGAAGTATGTCGTTCCAATAGGTATTAAAGAGAATATCAACAAACTAAAATCATTGTGCTTCATTGCGAAACACCATCACTGAATGTACCACTGGTAAAAATATAAAACTACTCAATTTAATTACGATATCTACTGCCTAAAATAATATGAACTTAAAAGCAAAATATAATAAGCCATTTCATCCTGTACATTTACAATTTAGATGATTACATTTATGTATTTTTATGAAAAGTTCCACGAATATTTTCTTCATCTTATCTGTTCATTAAAGTTGTGTCAGTATAAAAATTGTTTTGTACACTAGTATAATCGGTATTTTTACAATAACGGTTTATTTCTATTAATCAACAAGCAGGTCTGCGTGATTTTTCATCTTTAAAATAAACTAGAGAGTAGAAGGGATTGCCGATTGATTTCTAGTTCTGTATTTTCTTTAGGTTAACGTCCCACGTTAGTGTTGCCCAGGGGACTAGAAGTACATTTTTAAATTCGAGTCGAGAAGTAGATTTTTAAATTCGGGACAAGAAGTTTCTCCAGTCACGCGGGCAACACTAGTTCACTCAAATCTTACATCTCAAGCAGTGTTTTAGTGTTAAATGATCATAATATTTTTTTTAAAAAAAACTATAATTGATAAAACAATCGTAGGAAAACAATTAAAAATATTTATCAAGTTTAAAGATATGCAAGTCATTACGTAATCTATTCCAATAACAAATATGACATAAACGTTGTTATACCACACCCTTCGTAGACCTCTAATGACACAGAAAGGTTCTGATAACTTCTGGATAAAGTTAAGAAAAGAACCAAGACATAATGTTTCCAACTCTTCTCTTTTTTTTTTTTCATCCTCTTGTAAGAATTAAGGTGATTTGATTAAAAATAAAGTAACTCAATGCTATTCCTCTGATTATCTTGTTGGTTTCGAGCAAGATATTAACAATGACTGATACACAGCACTTGGTTTTCTTCCTTTTCCCAGTAGAGGAAATGTGATATGATTTTGGAATGTTGGATGTGTATTTTTTAAAAAAAAAAAAAAAAAAATAGTATGCAATTGTAAAAATAAGTTAAGGAACGCTTCCTGGAAAACAGGCAATTCTCACTTTCCAGGAAGCAAAGATTACAAAGGATTTTGAAAGTCAAAAATAAAAACAACAGGCGAAAGGGCAAACAAGATATATGAACGGATAGCGAGATAAACAAGGGAGAAAATACGGATTGCGGCTCGTTCATCTCAATTGGTATTATTTATCAGAAGAACTCATAGTCATATCAGTATTTAACAACGATGATGGAAAAACCGCTGTTTTACCTTCTCAATTAATCCCGTAAGTTAAAACCATTAATTTTGTTATATAAAGGAAACAAATAGACGAGAAGTTCATATGTCAGGAAATCTCCCTCTGTGCAGGTTATTTATTCATCAATATGTAAATGTTTACTAGTATTTTTGTATGTTTGTGCAAAAATAAATAGATAAGATGCATCTCACTTTTTCTTTTATTACTACCGAAAGGTACAGTACAAGCTAATTAAGTTAAATGAGAGTTATCCTTCTTCACTACTTTAAATATCTTGGTGTTAATTTATGTTTCTAAAATTGACAAATTTAAAATCACAAAACATAACATACACTATAATTTTAAAGTAACGAAACAAAACTAAAGTTTAAAAAGTCTCTAAAAAGAGAAATAGGATATTTCGCTCATCAAAAACAACAATAATGGCGATAGTAGGCAATGTAGTGACCAAACATATCCTAATTCGAAGTCGCTGGGATGGCTGGTTAGAGTCTTTGTTGTAAGAAGGCGTATACACAACTTAACTGATTGAGAAAAGTAAAATTAAGGTGTTTCAGACTCCATGAAGCCTCACTAGCAGAGTCGGATTTAGTTTGGTGGGGTCCTAAGCTATTGAAGGTAATGGGGTCCTTTAAATATCAAGATGAAAGTAAGCACTCCATATACAGAAATGAAGAAACTAGTGGTATTTTATGAAGCAGGCTAACAGAAGGGGCCCCATTACTTACATCATATGAAATTACACAACACGAAGCACTCCTTCTATATGCAGATTTTATTTTATTTACTTTTCTTATATTTGGGAATGTACATCCAATTGTTTCCTTTAATTTTTGGGGCTCCCAAGAGAGCGGGGTCCTGAGCCATAGCTTGTTTAGCTTATACGTAAATCTGGCACTGCTCATTAGTTGTTCTACCATAGCCTTCGCTTCGTCTAAATGCCTTCTAGCGTTAATCTTGCTGTTTCAAACTGAACTCATTTTATAAAGTTCGTTTGCGTTCTTGAATATCCTTTAGCGTTTAGAAGACATTTTAATGCGAATTTCACACAAAAGAATTTAAATCAATTGACATTCCTCTAAAAGTAATCTCTGTATACCAGATACTCACCCACGGCGAGGGAGGCCTACAGGGTCTTCCCTTCCCCCAAAAAAGTTTGTAACTCAACATACATTTGTATACTTTCTTAATAGAAGTATACTTGTTTAACAGGGAAATGATTGATGTAGCATGACAATTTGATCTTACACTTCATCTGTACTCGTTCTCTTACTTACAAAAAGCAATCTAGACTCTTCAGTGCGTAATTTTCAGATGCGAACCGCTGTAAAAAGTGTTTTTTTTTTTTTTTTTGAGAACTTTGGAATTTGTTACCTTTTAATAACTTTTGAACCTCTCAAGCAATCACAATGAAATTTTCGGCATTATGATCTTTGTTGCTTCTAATTAGCTACTATAACTTGTCATTGTCGTATTTCTGGTTATCATCATCATCATCATCATCATCATCATCATCATTACCATATGGTTAGGTTACACAAAATTTGGGAATGCCTCAACAGATCAAGCCCATTTTTTCTGTGTGGTTTCTTGGGGTTCCTAGGTGAGCGCAAACTCGCTAAATATTGTCGGGAATATCATTACTCATACTATGGGAAAGTATATTCGCCATGCGCAATACAAAATAGCCAAAGCAAAATGAAAGCGTATATATACGCCATCCGCACAGCAGGTGCATTTTGAAGACACGACTTAACTCGCCACCCACACTGAAAGGGCTAGTTGTATATTTTTTCTGAAAATATAGGTTGAAGAATTTTACAATTACTTATTGTCTTTTCAAATGCAGAATAATATCCATTCAATATCACATAGATATAATGGCCTGTAGTATTGGACCTATCCCAAAACTTTCACCCCTGCGAACAAAAATATCTGAATGCGCGCCTGCTCTGTATATTACATTAATGCTTTACTCTTATGTATGACTGACTGTAAAACATTAACGCCTTCTTCTTATGCAACACAACAGGGCAAACCTGTTAAGTTGGTTGTATAACAACTAAGGGGATTTTTGTTCTAGGAAGTTCAACTGAATTGAAAGGGTGGCTGAAGATTCAACAATATTACCGGTATTACCATTTAACGAGAAAAAAATGTCCAAAGATGCGACGAATATCAATCTATAAATCTCTTTGAGATGAATGAATACGTATGAGTGTAAATTCTAATGCGTATTCACCGAGAAAATCGATAAAAACTTTTTTTGTTTTGTTTTTGAAAAGCCATTTTGTTGAACATTTTGTTGAAATGTTAATGCTGTACGTTAACCAGGCTACATATTAAGATAAAACTGATAGTTATGTACGAGGAGGGACAAAATAAAACGAATTTCCTGATAAAAAACAATAACTGTATTTTTTTTTTTTTTTAATACAACTTGAATGGAGCCTCAGGAAAACCCGTTTAATCTTTCTCACTGCAGGAAAGAAAGAAACATTTATTTACCTAAACATCCGTTCCCTAATCATGACTACAAGCATAGATCGTTTGTCGTCTATCTTCTGAGTAGCAGTGGACGCCATCTTTGAAACCACCTAAGATTTTATATTAGGATCTGCAGGTAATGTGACGTGCTGTAAGAAATTTTTTCCGAGTCCAGATTCCAGAAGTTTTAGAACAAATTTCGCAAACTTAGAAAGAAAGAAAGAAAGAAAGAAAGAAATATCAGTTCACTTGTTATAAAGGCAAAGTTGTCATCAACCCATAGGACGAATTCACAGACTTGGTTGTGTAACAGAGTGTCTACGTCGTGTTCCAATTCTTTACATACAAATATTTCCAACTGAATTTAATTCCGTTTTTATGATTTGTAATTTTATACTGTTAAAATGAAAATTAAATTGAACTCCAAATAAATTCTAAGATTGTTCTAACACACTTCTTGTCGTCTAATTTGATTTTTTATAGATTATCTGTGGATAGTTATCTGTTATCTGTGGATAGTAAGAAGTTATTGTTCCCTCCGATAGGTCATTAATATCATTCATCATCATAAGTATTCTACCGTTATTGGCTGGTCACTTGCTGCGACTGAAAATCTTCCATGCTACACGGTCTTCTGCTAGCCTCTTCGTCTTCACGTACGATTTTTTCTGTTTTGATATCGTCCATTAATTGTAGTCTCCTTCGCCCCCTCCCTCTCTTTCCTTCCACCATACTCTCTAGCATGTCCCTCATGATATAGTTCCTTCTTAACCAATGCCACAAGCAGTTTCTCTTCCTCTTCTTAATAATATCTAAAATTGTTCTTTTGTCCTCCACCATTTCTAACACCCTCTCATTCGTTTCCCAGCTAATTCTCTCCACTCTTCTTTACACCTACATTTGGAAAGTTTCCAGTCGTTTTCCATCAATTTTGCGTAATGTCCATGTTTTTTATCGATACAACACAATACTCCACAGGTAGCACTTTAAGAATCTCTTTCTCAACTCTTTGTTCAAGTTCCCACAAAATAGTATTTTCTTCCTCCTATAGGCTTTCTCATTCCTATCCTTGCTTTTACTTCATGTTCACACTTCATATCATTATTAATAATACTACCCAGATATCGAAAACTACCTCCTACTTCCATATTTGACACCGAGCCCTTCGTTCCAATCACAATGGATTTTTTCTCTCTAACATTGGTTTTCATCCGAAGATCTTCATAGCCCTTCTTCAAGTTTTCTAACGTCTGATTGATTTTGTCTTCAGATTCCCAAACAAGCGCCATATCATCTACAAACTCTATACACCTAATCATTCTACCTCCTACTGAAATGCCATTAATAAGGGAAACGAAATAAAATTGTCTTATAGTTATTTTCTAAGATAGAGATGACTAATAAAAAGTGAATAATTTTGAAAGAATTGGTAGTATGAAAATGTGGGAAAAAGGAGAATTTCGAGAAAACCTATTGACACGACTTTGTCCACCAAAAACCAGGGACCCCTCTCACCAGAAGTGAGTGCTCTGCAACAAAGTCACCGGATAGCAGACACCAATAAGAATAATTAGGTTTAACATACGTAAAGATAAATTAGACCAGTATGACCACCCAGCAAAAATATCTCGTAGTAAGCTATGCAACAAAAAAGTACTAGATCTGGGGAAAAGGTACTAAAATTTTATCTGCTCCTGTTTCACCCTATTTATGTCATTTTACGACATTAATACCTTATTAGATGGTTTCTGGCAGCTCTTCTCCCCTATGGGTGGGGGATTAATCCCTACATTCTTGAAAGAACCCACATTTTTTAGAGTCAAATTTCAATACAAACCTTGCAAACCATTTACACCCTCCCAATTTTGACTTTACTCCCCAAAGCTAAAACTCCTAGCGGAATCTCTGCTTAATTGTCGTATTAGAACTCACTGTAAAACCACTAAAGTAACACAAGTTTGACAAATATAGAGAATGTCTTGAGAAAACAAGAAATATCATAATATGAGCTTATTGAGAAAACAGAGTTTTAGTTCCTTAATAGCCTACAGTTTAAAGGGATCACCAAATATGTAATATTTTTACCGTGGTCATTTTATTAGTTTTAACTCTTCGTTTTTTTTTTTTTGGCAATTTTGAACCTTGTACTTTTTCTAATAGAATGAACTATAAGTTACCAGAATTCCTCGTTGGAGGAGGCAACCGGACGGCACCTACGTCCCACTTCCACTCTTGTAAATACCACTGTTGAAAAAAACAAAACAGCCAGAAAAAGTTACCAGGAGCAGTGAACGTTTCGTACATTGCTCAATGTTCATTAGATTCCTTTTTTCCCTAAATTTATTTATGAGAGAAGAAGAAGAAGAGAAAAGCACTAGATTTGTTGGTGAAAATCAAGGATGTTATAAATAGAGGATCTGCCCATATGTATCTTCATCCTATTAAATCGATGAAGCCAAAAAACAACCGAGCATCTGATTGGCTACTCTCGTCTGATTGGCTACTCTCGTTTGGCTACCCAACGTCTGATTGGATACTTTCGTTTCCGCCACGATTGTTGGCTCAAAACATTGCGATCCTATTGGGCGGAATGGGCAGAGTAGGGGAGGCGAAACTGTGACGTATGGCTTCAAGATTTTGTTGTAATAGTAGATCCTCTATTTCATAAGATCCTTGGTGAAAATATTAGAAGACTAAAATATTATAAAAAGTACTAGATTTAATACGACAGTACTAGCGGTGGTCACACTGAAGTAGACGTGAATTCATATCAACAGCACATGAACTACAAATTAACAAAACGTCACGAAGAAGTTTCAACATTCAAGTTTTAAGTTTCAACCACATAAAGTGTAATAGTAGCACTTCGTTTATTTATTTCAGATATTATAAGTTTCTTTCACTGGTTTTCCACATTAAGGTAAAATAAATTTTTCTTTATGTTGTTGTTGATTCGTTTTAATTAAATTTCTGCCTTTGGCACGTTAACTTGTTTTGAATCTTTGTTAAAACCTTTCACCGCTGTATACGCAACCTAGTCACGAATTTAACAATGAATCTCTTAGGAAACTGACATCTGTGCAACGCACAAAGAATCAAGGAGAAATAAATTTCATTTCTTTGTGCTTTGTAGTAGCTTATTATTATTATTATTATTATTATTATTATTATTATTATTATTATTATTATTATTATTATTATTATTATTATTATTTTATAAGAGTGTATTTCGCTTTCGCGTCATTTTATTTCTAATGACTATTTCATTTCCTTTTTCGCTCAGGACGCTTGTCTTCCGAACATACGAAAATTAAAAAAAAAATCTATTTAGAACCAGTTGGGAATGCTCCAAGAGCATTGCCAGATAGGCCCATATCCACGACGGATCTAGGGGGGGCCGTCTCCCTAAAATTTTCACGGTAGGCTTGCAAATGAACTATAATATGATTCGATCGGGCCCTCCTAACTTCTACCGGACACCCCTACATTTTTGGGCTGGGTACCGGCTTGTTGCCAGTACGAACTTAAAAACACTGGAGAGACGGAAAAGGATAACTGTGATTGTCCCTACATGTAAAAGTAAATCTTTTTATCCGCACCTTCTTCTGTTTCTCGCAAAAATTCGCAAAATATAATCTTTCTATAAGACTTACGGTTCCCGAGATATGGCTCCTTAAATCTCCTGAAATTCGAACTTTTTAAGCCAATATCTGTGGAAGGGTGGCCAGTTGGCTGCATTGGACCCCCGCTAAACTTCGATCTCTCCCATCAAAAATTTCTGGGTGGCCGCTTGTTTTGCCAATTATTTAGGCCTATTGTCTTTTTAGGTGCAGAATAACACTGATTTAATATTGAATAGGCGTAGCATTATATTATTGGACCCTCACAAAAGAAAAAAAAGAAAAAAAGAAACTTCCCTTGGAAAGAAATCCTACAACCGTTTCTGTCACTTATAAAATGTCTAATTAGCATTGCACGTTTTTAGATTTAAAACAATCTAATCAATGGTGTAGTTAACAAAATCATTCACCGATTTTATTACAGAATTTAAGTGTTTATAAAATTGTTATTTCCGAAGCCGTGATATGTATGTGGTATTTCTCTGACCTGGCAGCACTGTTTATATTCTTCCTGTCGCCCCACGTTTTATGATCCTATTTTATTGCACCTCGTTCCACGCAATACGTTCAAAGCTTCTTTTTTTTCTTCCTCTTCTGATTGGACGACGCTGAAATCACTGTGTACGGATAGCAGGTTATTTTACCTCCAACTGGGAGACCAGCCATCGTAGAATAAACAATGGTAAAATGTTCAGTCATTTTATGATCTAACCTATTGATTGTTTTCATTTTAATTATAACGTTAATGAAAACGTTACTGGGAAATATAGAACGTTTCTATTTTATACTCTTATATGGTCGTGCATCATAGTTAAAATGTTTGGTGTATAACTGCTGATTTTGATATTTATGTTCGTGTCTGTTGTGCTATTTAACGTTTTACTTTGTTTGACGGATAACTGCCAGGTTCGCATCCTCGGAGGGCATGGGTGCCGCCCCCAAAATATTTACTGCCCTCCTAAAATTTTACGGTAGGCTTGCAAATGGATAGTAATGGTGTTGAATTATAATATGTTTGATTCGGCCCCCTACATTTTTGGGCTGGCCACGGGCTTGATAGCTGTTAATTTAACAACAGGCAACTAGAAGTTACTTTATACATATTTAGCTCAAAATCTGTATCTATCCGAAAAAAGGTTATTTTATCTCTCTCTCTCTCTCTATGTATATATATATATATATATATATATATATATATATATATATATATATATATATATATATATATATATATATATATACAGTGAAACCTGTCTTTAGCGGAATCGAGCGGGACTAGCAAAAATTTCCGTTAAAGTCAGGTTTCCGCTTAATAGAGGTAGACCTTTATTTAAAAAAATGCATGCTTATAACGGACATACTGAGAAAACATATTGTTCTACGTAGCTTGTTCACTTACAGTACTTCTTTCTTCTACTAACTAATACACACACACACACACACACACAAAACTTAAAATGAACACAAAATATGCTATGTACACGTTTACTGTATTTTTCCAATAGTCAAACAGGGTTTTCTGTATGCATTGCTGCTTGGCTGCTTGACTGTTCGCATATGCTGTAGCCTGAGAAACTACACTAAGTAAATCAGTCGTTATTCCCTAAGGCAAATTGTTCAGAAGGTTTAACAAAAGAACGAAGGATTTATCGCAGACAGTGTAATATATATGTTTGCCCCTCATACAATATCTAAAAATTTTCTAAACGCTGTAGTCCGGAACTCAGAATTTTCCGTTATTGGGTTTATTTTGCTTTCCGTTGTCCGCGTAACACAGTTTCCGCATAATGAAGTGACTTTTACATATTTTTTTACTCCAAAATTCATGGGACCGTGAAATATTTCCGTTTAAGACAGTTTTCCGTTTAATAAAGGGTCCGTTGAAGGCAGGTTTTACTATATATATATATATATATATATATATATATATATATATATATATATATATATATATATATATATATATATAATTTACACATTGTCCGTTACAATGCAAATGAAAATGAGAAGAAATCTTGCCTTTTAGACGAGATGATGATGATGATTAAAGCCAGTGAATGATGTTGACAGAATTGATGGAATGGGAAAATAGGAGGAAACGGGGGTTCTCTGAGCAAAGCCGCGGGCACGATATTGTTCACCACAAACTTACTTGGCCGGGTATCGATTCAGAGGCTCCATGCACCAGAGTTAAGCGTGCAACCACTTTGTAAACACGTTAACTGATTTCCACCTAATTATCATTAGGTTGTACTGTATTTTACTCGTTTTTATGGTAAAAATGACGACAGGTACACGAACACACAAACAACGAAGACAGTTAAATTTCGAAAAGCTCTCCCACCGGGAATCGAACTCGGTACCCCGTACACCAAAGGCGCACGTGTTTTCTACTAAACCAGCGAGGGCAACTAATGAGCCATCCACCTCCTTCCCTTATGGTGCATTTGCTGTTGGAGACAATCTAAAAAGAGAGGATTTGCTTTATTTGTTTCCTCACATTAATCTTGATCTCTTCTGTGTTCTGAAATGTTCACTTTAAATTAGAGATGCAAGGGCTCGGGAAAAAAAACGGCTTTTTTGAAAAAAAAAAACTCGGTTTTTTCTGCTTCGCTTTTTTGCTTGGGAAATTTTGGGCTTTTTTCAAAATTGTGCTTTAAATTGATAAAGCAGACTTTGTTTCGCCTCTCTACCGCACAAAAACTCATTTAATTAGTGGTTGAAATCAGTTTGCTTTCACACCCACATTATGCTTTATTTTTTGTGTAATTATGCTTTTTTTTTTCAAATTATGCTTTATTATGCGTTATTGTTAATTTCAGTCATTGTTTTATATTAATCGTGTATAATGTAAAATATTTACTATACATTAAATATTCTAAATAAATTGATCTACTTATTAATATTTTATGCAACCAGTTTCTTTCATATTTAATGAAATTTCTACTTAACCTCTTCACGAATATGGCATCAAATGATGTCACATATTTATCGGGAAAATAATCCGATTTTTTTTTTTTCACGAAGAAGAGTGCGAAGTGAAGGTAAATAAAAATAACATTCTGAAGCACTTATTTTTACTTACCTTCAGTTTGCACTCTTCTTCGTGAAAAAATTCGGATTATTTTCCCGATAAATATGTATGTGGAATCATTTGATGCCATATCCGTGAAGAGGTTAATGCATTGTAAAGAGATATGCTTTACTCGAGTCAGTTTTGTTTGACTTGTGTGCACCTTAGAGGTGCATATATACAGAAAGGGAAAGTAAAAGATATCACTAAAAAATACAAAAATTGCTCAAGTTCAAGAGGTACATATAACAATATAGTGTGGAGTTCTCGTGTACTATTCGTTGTTGGCGGAAAGTTTTATTCATTTCTTTTTTTTTTTCTCTCCACATCAAAGGATTACACCGAAAAGTTCACAGATATAAAAATTAGCTTTTCATTGTTGCATTGTTATGTTCTCAATGATTTTGCTTTGTAAATATTGGTTTTAAACAATATTAATATAGTATATTAAACCTGCAGTTAAACAGAATTTTCCAAGAATTGTGCTATATATTTTAAATTATGTTTTATGTATTATTTTTTAAAATTATGCTTTTAAAATTAGTTTCTTATGGACCCTTTAATAACCACAAACATGTTCAAGGTACCAACCATATGTCTAAATTGCTATTATGCTTTTTATGCTTTTGGGTTGCTCTAGCAATAATATAAAACCTAAAATAAATCATGAATTTCGAAAAGATTTTTTTTAAAAAATTCTTAACAAATTTACATTATGAATTTCTAAGGATTAACCAATAGATGTAATATTTTTTCTAACCTTTTATACACAAAAGTAAGTACTTTTATTTTAAAAAATGATACACAAATAACTAGCAAAGTTGTATGTAGTATTTTTACTTCAAAATATCACACACCCTCTTTTTGAAACAAAATTAAACATGAGAGAAATACATTTATATGATAATCTTACAGGCTGCACATCAAGAGCTTGGTTTCGGATGGTTCTGCACATTCTTGAAACTTTTAAGTTTTAACTTTCATATACATTGTATGGATATTTCGAACAAATTCTTCATCATTAATCAAATACCTAATAATCTGTTACCACTTATTAGGTAAATCGGAAATTGCAAAGTCGGTAAAATTCCGAATTTTATAATGCATTGACTGTTCCTTAAGCTTGTTTAGAATCGGGCAAGTACCGAATTCTCTGTTCATGGATCATATGCGTAATAGACTGTTCATCTTATCGTGTGGTTTCCTAGGCTTATAACCACCATCACAGTTTACCCAGTCCTGAAGGTTTCTGAATTTTTAAGGACAGGAATTCAACTTAAGAAAAAAAAAAACTATGGAATACATTTAAGAAGAGTGGAAGGAATCAATTACTGTTTCAATTTACAAGAAAGGCGACAAAACTTAAAGTAATAATTAGCAAGGCAATTAATGTAATAATTAATTAATAATTTCTCTTAACATTATATTAACAAGATTGATTCCATACGCAGATGAAATTATTGGAGATTATCAGTGTGGATTTAGAGAAATCGATCAACTATCGACCAGATATTTACTTTGTATTAACCAGTACATAAGCTGTTTATTGATTTTAAAAATGTTTACAATTCGGATAGGAGGGAAGTATTGTACAATTCTTACAGAATTCGGAATACCGAAAAAGCTAGTTAGATTAATTAAAATGTCTTTAAATGAATCCCAGAGTAAAGTCCGAGTAGAAAAATTCTTGTCCATGAGCTTCAACGTCGAGAATGCTCTGAAACAAGGAGATGCGCTATCGCCATTATTATTCAGCATTGTCCCGGAGTACGCTATAAGGAAAATTAAAGACAGCAACCAGGCCCTAGAGCTGAATGATATTCACCAGGCTATGGCGTATGCTGATGATGTAAATTTAATAGGGGATGATGGGAGAACAATAGAAAGAAATGCATGGGCCTTATTAAACGTTTGCAGCGACATTGGTTTAGAAATAAATGCAGAGAAAACTAAATACATGGAAGTTCACCGGGATCATAATATGGCAAATTATGGATGCGTTAAAATATCAAATAATACTTTCGACAAAGTGGATACTTTCAAATATCTGGGATCAATATCACCAGACCAAACTCATACCCACAAAGAAATTAAATGTCGACTGAAATCAGGAAATTCGTGTTATTATCCAGTTCAAAGTATTTTGTCGTCGCGAATTCTTTCGAGGAATTTAAAGCTTAAAATATATAAAACGATATCATGCCTGTTGTGTTTTATGGTTGTGAAACATCGTCGCTTAAGGGAAGAACCGCAGACTGAAAGTATTTGAAAATAAAATCCTGAGACGAATATTCGGACCCAAGAGGAACGGAAATGAGGGAAACTTCATAACGAAGAACTGCATAATTTATACGGTTTATCAAACATTGTTAGGGTCATCAAGTCTAGGAGGCTCAGGTTGATAGGTCATGCAGCCAGAATGGAAGAAGGTAGGAACGCTTTCAAAGTTTTAACTAGAAATCCAATCGGAAAACGTCCATTAGGAAGACCTAGACGCAGATGGGAGGACAATATTAAGATGGATCTCGCAGAAATACGAATACAAAGTAAAAACTGGATCCAATTGGCTAAGGATAGAAATCAGTGCAGAGCTTTTGTGAACGCGACATTGAACCTTCGGATTCCATAAGCCATATATAGAGAGAATATATTTAAGTTAAGCACAACTGCACAACAACCCATGAGTAAGTGGTTAGTTTTTGCACTTCTATCGGGAAGTCCGGGATTCAATCTCCCATTCGACCATTTTGACAAAAGTTTTTTCTTAATTGTATCTGTGAATGTAGAGATAGTGTGTGTATTGTGGCCGACTTCCTTTGTCGTTTTTAAATCGTTGTTATTACTAATTACCAGCAGTGACGGATTTGCGAAGGGGGTTAGGATGGGAATGTCTTACAGATTGAAGCCTGTATCCCGAAATTACGGAATTTCTAAAACAATTGAAATATTTGTTATGCCTTTACTTATAAACTTCAAGCTCTCCTCAAATAAAAATTAGGTATTTTTAGAAAAACTAAACATTAATATGGAAAAACCCTCCCAAAATACTTTTCTAAATCCGCCACTGATTACACTAGTTAACAAAGGTTTTGTTACATAAAAGGAAATACCTCTTCTTAAAGGAACTTTTTGCGCTGAATTCGAATATGCACTCGGTTTTTCTCCATCACGTACGATTTTCTCGTAACAGAGGGATTTTCGGGAAAATCCCTCAAAAATTTCCCTTTTCGTTTATTTTACACCCCAAGATCTTGTCCCCTTGCATATACTAACATAGAAATTATACCTAAGTATACTTTGATTCATATTTAACATACCCTCCAAGTTTCGTAATAATCGCTTTATTCTTTCTAGAGAAATAAATATGTTTGTATGTATACTGTGTGTACTGTTTATTGCACCTTATAGTAATGCTTTCAGATCTCTTAAGTTGAGGTAAAACGTTTTGCTTTATTACCACAAACACATATATAAAATATAAGACAATATAATTTACAAGTGTGACAATTTACAATAAACAATAATACAAATGTACCAAAAGGTCATGAAAAGACAATCAAAACTATCACAATATATGAAACTTCCAAAACTTACACTACTTCCTTCTTTTGTAAGAAATGTTGCATTCTCTAACAAGACCCAAACAATAGTCCCCCATCATTGAAGGATCCCATCGTCCCTGGTACCTTTTCTCCATTACCATTATATCTTGGTGGAATCTTAAATGCTGTCCAGGCAGCTAGCTCAGCACTGTTTAACTTGCTGTCAAAGCTATCATCAAGCATTAATTTCCTAATTTGGGGACCACTAAACACTCCCGCTGAAATCTTAGCATCACTCAGGTTAGGGAACTTATCTCGCAAATACTTGAAACCTTCACCAGATGTGTCCTTGGCTTTGACAAAGTTTTTCATAAGTCCTAACTTGATATGAAGTGGCGGTAGTAATATCTTATTAGGATCTACCAAAGGAGCGTATTTGACGTTGCATTCTCCAGGTACGTAATTCACTCTAGGTTCCCATTCCTTCACTTCATAATATTTGTCATCAGCTCGGCTATCCCATAAACATAAAAAACATTGGTACTTCGTGTAACCGCACTGCAGTCCTAATAAAATACCAACTACCTTGAGATCACAACATATTTGCCAACAATGGTCCTTGTAATTTATAAGATTTAGCAAAGTTGACATGGTGTCATAGGATTCCTTAATCTTCACTGAGTGCGCAAGTAGTATAGAAGTTTTTTTTATTTCCATTATGTAAAAGGACAGCTTTAAGGCTGACCTTTGACGCGTCGATAAATAACCTCCATTCTTCTGGAACGTAAGGAATTCCTAGCTCCGCCATCAACCCATTTATATCCGTACATACGCACACATTATCTTGCATTGAGAAATAGCTTGAAAATTGAACATGCCTTTTCCTGTACACTGATATGTTCGTTTCTGCATCCAATAAGTTCCACTGCTGGAGCCTTGATCCCAGAAGTTCCGCCTCTTGTTTTGTCAGGTGCAAATCACGGACTAGGTCATTAAGTTCACATTGCCGGATGAAATGTGGCTCGCGAACACAGTCAGGGATGAACGTTGGATCCTTGGATGTACATGTTGATGTCGATGGTTCATCAAGGTCATGATCTTCATCAGAGTCTTTTGGCCATATCTCTTCCCAGTTGGTAGGGGGCTCGGGAAGTGGAAGTTCATCCCCGTGCGGAATAGGTCTAATTGCGGATTTAACGTTGGGATAACTTATTGTGTATTTGCTTTTTTTTAGAATGTCCCTTAACTACTGTGAGACAAAAATAACAATAATCCAGGTGGTTGGTGGGTTCTCTCCACACCATTGGTACAGCAAATTTCATGAACCTCCGTTTCCCTTTGGCCCATGCAAGTAAAGTGACGTATCACGACGCACAAATTATGTTGGGTGCCCAAGTTTTGTTCTGATCTCCCACACGACATCCGAAATATATATAATATGCTAGTTTCACCGATGGCGTAATGGATCTACACTGTCCTTTAACTACAAACTGGCCACACTCATAACAAAAACTATTTGGTTAGTTAACACACGAACGCCGTCCTCTTGACGCCATTGTACTGATCACAAACTAAACTTCTGGTCTTAGTTGGGTATAATGCCGTTAAGATCAAACATGAAAGCATTCTTAGCAGCAAAGACAACTTTGAAAGTGAAGTAGTGTTAAACCACACGTCAATATAAAAATGTACAAAACTCCCTCACCAGGTGTCAAGAACACAAGAAAGAAAGAAATGCGCGGGGGGAGGGGGGAAACGATACCGTAGTGGAAAATTCAGACTGCATTAGTTCATTGTTGTCAACAATGAGTCTGTATTCCATTCTTTCTTTCTTTTGCATTCTGTTACATTTGATAACAAATATTGATAACCATTTCATGAACAAAACGAAAAAACTTGGAGAATTGTATATATATGTATTAAGATATACATATACTGTACGTTTAAAAAAAAATATACGTTGGAAGTACATTCTGTTTTTATACACGTTTCTAATTTACAGAGAGCAATACAAGTGTGTTGTTGACTATTGTAAATATTAATTTTTATGTCTGTGTTTGTATTATTAAAGCAAATCGTTTTTACCCCAACTCAGGAGATCTGAAAGCATTACTATCAGGTGCAATAAACAGTGTACACAGTATACATACAAATATATTTATTTCTCTAGAAAGAACAAAGCGATTTTTACGAAACTTTTAGGGTTTATTAAATATAAATCAAGGTATACTTAGGTATAATTTCTATGTTACTATATGTAAGGGGACAGGAGCTAGGGGAATAAAATATCTGAAAAAGGGAAATTTTTGAGGGAATTTCCCGAAATCCCTCTGTTATGGGAAAATTGTACGTGATGGAGAGAAACCGAGTGCATATTCGAATTCAGCGCAAAAAGTTCCTTTAAGATCAGGTGATTTTTCTCATGTAACAAACAAAAAGTTTAAATTTGTTAACTAGTGTTATCAGTATAAAATGGTCTTGAATGTTGTATCCGGAAGATTGCTGAATACAAACAAAACGAAATATTAATTACGCTTATACTCATAAACTTCAAGCTCGTCCCAAATAAAAATTAGGAAATTTTAGAAAAAACAAACATTAAGCAGAGAAACACCTCCCAAAATACTTTTCTGTATCCGCTACTGATTATTTCTATAAAACTGTATTCAAGGTTGTATCCGGAAGATTATTCCTAAATCATTGCACAGCTACAGTATAACGAAAATGTGGAAGTACGCTCTGACAGATATACTGACAAACGTACGCTCTGACGGATATATTTAAAAACATAAGTTTAACTTATGTGCTAGAAGCTAGAGTAGGCCTGCTAATCTCTACGAAATGAAACACGGATGACTGAAAAAGAAATGACGTAGAGAAGAAAAAAATGTCGATAACTCGGAAGTTAAAATAAAGTTAAATATCCATCAATTGCCCTCAAATACTACGTACTGTATGTTTACTTTAATTCATAAAACAGGTGCTCCATCCATTATGATGGTGAATTCCAAAGCGAAATATGGTATTTAGGTCATGAAATCTTATTTAACTTTAGAGTATACTATAAGAAAGCTATTTGAATAGAAAAATCATGAAAATGAAAAAAGCCAAAATTTCAAAAATTTTCGTTTTTTCCCAAAAAAGCCGGCTTTTTATGTGCAAAAAACCATCGATTCAAAAAAGCCGGCTTTTTTGCATCTCTACTTTAAATATAGGCCTATTCTTGATTTTGTCAAAGGGACAAACGTTCAACGAAGCAATAACAAAGGATTGTTGATTGGCTCAGCATTCTTTTTAGTATCAGGGTCATAGAATACGTGAACCTACAGGTTAATGTGGAATTCGAAAGACATGAGCTCCTGTCGGGAATTAAACCCAGGTCTCCTACGTCGAAAACTCGTACGCTAAACATTTAGCCGTGAGGGAGCCTCAATAACCAAGTAGATGAGACCATTAACCTGTGCAATATCGTGTTACACTAAAAAAAAAAAAGTTCTGAAATATAATCGGTAGGCTGAAGGATTATCTCGTGTATAATTTATTGAGGAAGCTGAACTCGAAACTTCCAGCCCTTATGCGTTCAGCGTGCCTACACTCTCAATTTGATGTGAGGTACAATCAGGAAATGTGGTCGTAGCGACCTCATTGTTTTTAATGTTCACAACAATGCTATGAAATATATCGAGGGTATTGCAAGTTGAGTTCTCCAGGCAAACACACCACAGGATTCAATAGGTGATGGAACAGTGACACAGCTTCTATTTCTCAGTTTCTTCTTTCTCTTCTTTTAATTGTCAGTTTCTGCGCCACCAGATGGCAATCGGATAGCAACAGAGGACTATCACGGAGCAACTTGTTAAAAGACTTTAAAGAAAAGGAGTTATATTCACTAAATTCACATTGTTCTAAGTCAAAGAAATTCCGGTGAAAAACAGTACTGATTGCAACAGTAGCGTGATTTTAAGAACACCCTATATTTTACGTTGGTAATAAAAAAGGGACATTAAATCGAGCAATGATCAATCAACTTTATGTTCCAATGTTTTTGTACTTTCTGTTTCGTACAACAATCTCCCACGTTTTTCAGTTTTGTTTCTGTATTGTTGTTCCTGTATTGTTAAAGATAAGAGCAAATTGATGTATATTATTATTTTTTTTCCCAGATTGTAGAAACAATGTGTTTGATCAGTAAACGTCATTCATAACCTCACCATGTAGTATTCGTACATAACAATAGATGCTCTTGAGAACATTCTGTTAACAATATGTGTGTTCATGTATTGTGAAGTAGTGCTGTATGAGGATCTATAAATAGATAACTATAAAATTGCGTACCTAACAAGACCGCACAGAGATTGCATCCTGTAACAGAGAGCGTTGAAACAAAACAATCACGTTTATAATCTGATGTTACATCACGGTATGGTTACAATAGTAAATTGTTAACAACTATTGAAAGGCAGGTATTTACAACGTTGAATATTTGAAATATCATTGATCCGAAGCAACCTCAAAATCTCTTTTGTAAGTTTTTCAAGTTCTCTGAGCTAGTACATGTAACAGCCAACCAGTGATGCCAACCTGATACGTTAAAAAATCCCATCTCGAGCGACAGAAATTCCCATTTTGTACTTGAATTTCCCACGCTATACTAATAACAAAATTTTCTAAGCTTAGAAAACATGAACAGTGACATTAATGAATATCACTCATTTTCTTCAATATATGAATGACTTATTTAAAACTTCCGATTGTCAACGTGAATCAAACAGTTTATGAACAAGTATTTTCCTTAACTGAAAGAGACAATTGAAAATGTCGAAGAATATAAGTACATTTTTCTGTCGGTTTACTATTTTCATCACGCTTTTGTGCCATCATCTTCCACTTTAATAAAACTAGATAAGCTTCAGTATTCAGTCATTTCATATGGAACAATTTGAAAATTAGACTTTCCTCTTTTTATTTTTTTCCCGTTAATTCTGTTCTTTCATTTCTCTCTTTCCTTTTTAATACCAGAGTGCAATGAATGTTCCCTGGCACTCACAAGTCACTCCATAAATCATTTTAACACGAACATGTATTTTATAGAAACAAAGTTTGACAACTAACATTAATTTCAAGTCTATTCAAGGTTCATTTGTCTACTTCTCGCTCATAAACAATTTTGTTTTCGTCAATGGAATATATATATATATATATCCCATAAATCCTGTCAATTTTTACAAAAAAATCCCTTTATCCCATTTCGAGAAATCATTCTCAAAAACTCCCACAATATCTGATTTTTCCCACGGGTTGGCATCACTGCAGCCAACTAGGGTCACAGTGCGTTACAAAAGGAAAGGTGTTCCAGTAAATTTTTAAAATTAGATTTAGAGGTTCCACTTAAACATTTTCAACTTTGAATGGCACGTATTAACTTAATGCAGAAGCTGTATCTACGGGGAAATCCACTGGGTCCGCAAAAAAACTCTTAATTCAACTTACATTTGTAGAGTTCTCAATAAAACTCTACTTTTTAAAGAGGGAAATGATTGATGTAACATCAAAATTTGATTTTACACTTTATCTGTACGCTTTCTCTTACAAAAACAATCTAGTTCTATCATTTTCTTTCTGAAAATACAGGTTGAAGTATTTTTTTAATTAATTATTGTCTTTTCGGGTGCGGAACAATACCCGTTCAATAATACATAGACGTAGAGGCTTGTAGTATTAAACTCCTCCTAACGAAAGTTTCTGCGTGCGCGCCTGGCTCAATATACAGGGCAGTGGCGGCGGAAGATGATAAACTTTGCCCGAGCTGGATTATACAAAAAAAAAAAAAAAAAAAAGTTCCGTTCATCGGATAGGAAGCAAAGTTCATCGTATGTTGCAGTCCCTTCCCCTCCCCAATACACACTCTGTGAGATTTAACTTATGGACTCTAGTGAGTTACAAGAGAGTCTTATTTTTAAAAAGTGACATTATCAAATTAGAATTGACCATTATCACAATATATTCAAGATGGAAAAATATTCATTCACGAGTTGCCGTACTTAGTTGTCTGTACGAAAATTCCCATAATAAGTTTTCCTTTTTATTGGTAATAATCTCCTTGAGAAGGTATTGGGTTATTTCATAACTTCCTCAAGAAGATCTTTGTGGGAGTGAAGAATCGTCAAGTGGTTTAGTCTATGTTGGATCATGATGCGCCGAAGATATACAGTAAAAAATGGTTGTGTTAATTCAACTTAATTTTAACACAGGGCAGTGGTTCCAG